>NW_027256886.1:5624579-5689579 GCF_029215685.1 Pituophis catenifer annectens | reverse complement strand
GGAGCTCAGCGTTCTAGTCCCCAATTTAGAACTTAGAATAACTTCATTGTCACTTTGAATGTACACTAATCGGCATACATGAAAATGAAGTTTCGTTGCCTACAGCTCTTTAAAAAGCAAGATTAGCTTTCCTATATGAAGGAGGAAGGCTGTTTACAGACAGTCTTCAACGTACGGCCACAATTTGAGCCCAAAATTTCTCTTGCTAAGCAAGACAGTTCTTAAGTGAGTTTTGCCCGATTTTATGAACTTAGGAAATTACTAAGTGAATGAATCACTGCAGTTGTTAAGTTAGTAACACAAGTTTGTTCAGTGAATCGGTCTTCCCCGTTGACTTTGCTTGTCACAAAAGGGGATCACATGAGCCCGGGGGGACATTGCAATGGTCATAAATACGAATCAGTTGTCAAGCATCCGATTTTTGATCATGTGGCCATGGGGGTGCTGCAACCGTCATAAGTGTGGAAAAATATACGTCACGTTTTTCGAATCGCCACTAAATGGTTGTAGGTTGAGAACTGCCTGTACGGCACTTATCGTAGCTTTGTTGACTCCAAATGGACAGCAGTTCCCAGTTCTTCTCCTTTGAGGACGATGGGATTTGTAATCCACTGGATGTCATGAACTGGAAATATGCCGTCAGTGTATATATGATGTTGTGGTTCTTTTGTGTGCTAAAATTTCCCATCTGCTGGGAAACAATGTGGCAAGTAAATTCAAAATTAACATTATCTGCGGCATACAAGGAAAATCAGCTGAAGATGTTTTATAGATGGCATCTTCCACCGACAAGACTCGCAAAGATGTTCCCAAATATTACCTCAACCTGTTGGAAGTGCAAGAAAACTCATGGAACATATGACTATCTATGGTGGACGTGCCCAGCAGCAGAAATAATTTGGACAAATATAAAGAACTGGCTAGAAAAAAATAGTAGACCAATCAATCAAAAGAAAGCCTCATTAGGGTAGTTATGGGAGCAGCATGGCGCTCCCATGTGGCTCCCCTCCTGCGCGAGCTGCACTGGCTCCCTGTGGTCTTCCGGGTGCGCTTCAAGGTCTTGGTTACCACCTTTAGAGCGCTCCATGGCTTAGGACCGGGGTACTTACGAGACCGCCTTCTGCCACCAATAGCCTCTCACTGCCCAGTATGCTCCCATAGAGAGGGGCTTCTCAGGGTGCCGTCAGCCAAACAGTGTCGACTGGCGGCCCCCAGGGGGAGAGCCTTTTCTGTGAGGGCACCCACCATCTGGAACGAGCTCCCCCCAGAGATACAGAAGATCCCGGATCTGCGCACTTTCCGCCGTGCCCTCAAAACATTCCTGTTTCAGCAGGCCGGCCTGGCCTAACTTTCCCTTTATATTGCTTTTGATTTTATTTTAAACTGGGATGTCTTGAATTATCTAGGACCAGAGTGTTTAGTATATTTTAATTGGTTTTTTTAACGTTTGTATTACATGTATTTTTATCGTTCGCTGTTCACCGCCCTGAGTCCCTCAGGAATAGGGCGGTATATAAATTAATTAATTAATTAAATAAATAAATAAATAAATAAATAAATAAATAAATAAATAAATAAATAAATAAATAAGGAATATTCTTATTAGGAATATTCACAAGAACATACCCCATAGAAATAAAATAAAAAGGAGCCTGAGTGGCGTAGGAGGCTAATGCCTCCTACTAAGGCAGCATTTAACATCCAGCTGCCTGCAATTATTGCGAGTTCAATTCTCACCAGGCTCAAGGTCGACTCAGCCTTCCATCCTTTCTAAGGTGGGTAATATTGTGGGGGCAATAAGCTGACTTTGTATAAAATATACAAAAGTATGAAGGCTATTGCTTAACGCATTGTAAGCCGCCCTGAGTCTCCGGAGAAGGGTGGCATATAAAAATAAATAAATAAATAAAAATAAAATATATATATCTGATTCTACACATCATAACAGCTGCTCAAATAACATATGCACAAAATTGGAAACAGGAAAAGACTCCAACAGATGAAGAAGTGATAGAAAATTTTTTAGAATGTGCCGAGATGGACAAACTAACAAAAGAAATTAAAGAAAAAGCAGAGACAGATTATTACATAATTTGGAATAAATGGTATGAATGGCTTGGGACTAGAAATAGAGAATAATAAATACAGGGAAAAATCTAAAAATGTAAAACATATATATAATAAATATATAGAAATGTATAAAAATAAGGCTATTAGTGTTGGAAAATTCAATGTAACCAAAGAAAAAGGGACAATGAAGAAAATAAAATAGTGAGAGAGATAAGGGGAGGAAAGATACAAAATGGAAAGAAGACCACCAAGAAATTGTTTAAAAAAGAGGATATATTTATATGTTGTATGCTATGTGTTTGTCATATTGTATTATAATAAAATATTAATTTTTTTAAAAAAAAAATAAAATTTCCCATCTGTGATTGCGCAGGGAACCACCGGGGAAGTTCATTGTGAGAAGGTGCAGTGCCCCCAGCTGACCTGCAGTAACCCCATCCGGCTCAACCCATCCGACTGCTGTAAGCAATGCCCAGGTAAGCTAATGTTCTGCCCTAGCCTTCCCCAGCAGCACGAAGCCGAGTCCTCATCCCAATAAACCCCTTTTATTTAATTTACGGTGAATTCCTCTCCAGCAAAGTCTTTCCTCTCCCACAAGTCTTTCAATATAGTTCACAATTACCGATCTTTATCAGGCTTGGAGAGTGGCTAGGCTGATATCTTTCAGACTCCATACTGCAACAGACAATACTTGGCAAGAATGCAGGAATGAACTAATTGTCTCCTGCAAACTCCCCTCCCCTTTGCTCCTCTTTTATTCCCTCTGGGAGGGGCCATTCACCGTCCATCTGTGGCTTTACTCCTGAGTCGACCCTTGTTCTTTAGCTGTTCCCTTCTCCTGGCAGCTCTGCACATGCGCACACTGGGAACAGGATCCAGCTGTTCTTCTGCCCCACTGATATCCGACTCCGAAGGCAGCTGACAACTGTCAGATGGCCCTGGCCCCATCTCTGCCTCCAAAGTAGAGCCCTCGTCCGAGCCTTCCCCAGACTCCAGGACTGGCCCATGTTCCTCCCCAACCTCCTCACTTTGTGAGTCTGCTGCCAGATCTGCTGGCTGCTGGCGGGCCACAACAGTTAAACCTGTCAGATAACACCTTGTTGCCCTTGCCAGCCAGCTACTGCAGGTTGGAACGGTGGTAATCAGTTCACCTTGTAAAGTCCCAGCAAAGTTGAGAAAATGATTCCTTTAGCAGCAGCTCCCCGCCTCTTCAAAATGCTTCTTACAGATTAGTCCTCGAAGTACGGTGGTCATTGAGTCTGGCAAATGCAGGTGTATCTCACGACGGTTATAAAGTGGATCACCACAAGACTGGGTCCCGTTTTTACAACGGTTCTTTTTGTGGTGATCGTTGAGTAAATGGGGCAGTTTTTCCATCTCCCAGTCATGCTAGCTGGGGAATTCTGGGATTTAAAGTCCACCCATCTTAAAAGTTGCTGAGATTGAAAAAAACACCGTTGTAAGTTATGCCAAACAAAATTGTGGTGATGCAAGACTTTGGAGGCGCAGTAGTTTAGAATGTAGCATTGTAGGCTAACTCTGCCCACTGCTAGGAGTTCGATCCTGACCGGCTCAAGGTTGACTCAGCCTTCCATCCTTCTGAGTTTGTGTAAAATGAGGACCCATATTGTTGGGGGCAATAGGCGGACTGGATGGATGGATGGATGGATGGATGGATGGATGGATGGATGGATAGATAGATAGATAGATAGATAGATAGATAGATAGATAGATAGAACCACCACAGAAGAGCTGTGGTTTCACAGTGGTTAGAATGCAGCCTTGCAACCTAACTCTGCCGACTGCCAGGAGTTCGATCCTGACCGACTCAAGGTTGACTCAGCCTTCCATCCTTCCGAGGTTGGTAAAATGAGGACTTTGATTGTTGGGGCCAAATATGCTGACTCTGTAAACCACTTAGAGAGGGCTGCAAAGCATTATGAAGTGGTATATAAGTGCTATTGCTATTGTTATAGTTAATGGATGGATGGATGGATGGATGGATGGATGGATGGATGGATGGATGGTAGGTAGGTAGGTAGTTAGGTAGATAGATAGATAGATAGATAGATAGATAGATAGATAGATAGATAGAGATAGATAGATAGATAGATAGATAGATAGATAGATAGATAGAACCACCACAGAAGAACTGTGGTTTCACAGTAGTTAGAATGCAGCATTGCAGGCTAACTCTGCCCATTGTCAGGAGTTCGATCCTAACCAACTCAAGGCTGACTCAGCCTTCCATCTTTCCAAGGTTGGCAAAATGACCCAGATTGTTGAGGGCAATATGCTGACTCTGTAAACTGCTTAGAGAGGGCTACAAAGCATTATGCAATGGTAGATAAGTGCTATTGCTATTGTTATAGTTAATGGATGGATGGATGGAGGGAAGGATGTTTGGATGGTTGGGTGGTAGGTAGGTAGGTAGGTAGGTAGGTAGGTAGGTAGATAGATAGATAGATAAATAGATAGATAGATAGATAGATAGATAGATAGATAGATAGATAGAACCACCACAGAAGAACTGTGGTTTCACAGTAGTTAGAATGCAGCATTGCAGGCTAACTCTGCCCATTGTCAGGAGTTCGATCCTAACCAACTCAAGGCTGACTCAGCCTTCCATCTTTCCAAGGTCGGTAAAATGACCCAGATTGTTGAGGGCAATATGCTGACTCTGTAAACTGCTTAGAGAGGGCTACAAAGCATTATGCAATGGTAGATAAGTGCTATTGCTATTGTTATAGTTAATGGATGGATGGATGGAGGGAAGGATGTTTGAATGGTTGGTTGGTTGGTAGGTAGGTAGGTAGGTAGGTAGGTAGGTAGGTAGGTAGGTAGATAGATAGATAGATAGATAGATAGATAGATAGATAGATAGATAGATAGAACCACCACAGAAGAACTGTGGTTTCACAGTAGTTAGAACGCAGCATTGCAGGCTAACTCTGCCCATTGTCAGGAGTTCGATCCTGACCAACTCAAGGTTGACTCAGCCTTCCATCTTTCCAAGATTGGCAAAATGACCCAGATTGTTGAGGGCAACATGCTGACTCTGTAAACCGCTTAGAGAGGGTTGTAAAAGCACTATGAAGCGGTATATAAGTCGACGTGCTATTGCTATTCTAACCAACTTTCTCCTTTTCTGCTCTTCCCCTTGTTCTTCATGCTCTGCCTTTTCTCCACAGCCTCGGAGAAGAGCTCTTCCTTGCTTTCCGACATGATGCAAGCGGACGGCCCCCGAGCTTGCAAGTTTGGGCGTCAGTGGTTCATGCACAATGAGAGGTGGCACCCTACGGTGCCCCCTTTCGGGGAGATGAAATGCATCACCTGCTGGTGCCTGGTGAGTAGGGAGGCATCCGTGGCAGGAGGAGGTGGAAATTTCCACGGCAAAACTCAGTGGGGGTAGCTTGGCAACGGGGATGTCTCTCTCATAGGAGATGGCCGATATCCCAGTGGGTGGAAGGAGTGTTTAGTGTTTAGTGAAGTTACAACGGCACTGAAAAAAGCGACTTACGACCATTTTTCACACCTACGACCATTGCAGCATCACATGCTCAAAATTCTGACGCTCGGCAATTGGCTCACATTTACGACAGTTGCAGTGTCCTGTGGGGGAGGGGGAGGGGGGCACATATTCCCCTTTTGCGACCTTCTGACAAGCAAATTCACCGGGGAAGCCAGGTTCCTTTCACCGACCCTGTTACTAACTGAACAACTGCAGTGATTCACTTAACAAATCGTGGCAAAATTCACTGAACAACCGTCTCACTGAGCAGCATTAATTCTGGGGATCGGTTGTGGTTGCAAGTCGAGGACTACCTGTAATCTGGCTGTACGGTCTGAAAGCTGTTGCCACCCAATTGTCGCCTTGAAGTTCTTGTTAGGGGAGCTATAATGGCACTCAACAATGAACTAAAGGGCCGCCATCAGGGAGCTGTTGGACAGTATTACTTGGTCTGTTGTGTGGATGTTTGGGTGGTTTAGGGGTAGGGAATTTGTGACGGGTGGGAGTGTGTTTGGGGATTGTTATGTGTGTTGGGCCTGGTCTTTGGATGTTAAGTGAATTTTGTTGTATGGGTATACTGTGTATACATGTACAATGACAATAAGGTTATTATTTATTTATTTATTTATTTGGGGATCTTGTATAATCCTAGCTCTCTTCCAGCAAATCCTTGTTGTTGTTGTGGCTTTTTTTTTAATTTCAGTCTGGGGAAACACATTGTGAGCGTCAAGAATGTTCCCCAACCTCTTGCTCCAAGGAAGGGAAAAAGGGGGACTCGTGTTGCACCCAGTGCCAAGGTGAGTGTGGACTCTTAGCCCAAGGTTATGGCCCAATTTGTGGTGGGGATGCAATGCAGGTAGTCCTCATCTTACAACAGTTTGCATAGTGACTGTTCGAAGCAACAACGGCAGGGGTGGGTTCTAAATTTTTTTACTACCGGTTCTGTGGGCGTGGCTTATTTTGTGGGCGTGGCTTGATGATCATGTGACAGTTCTTTAGGATTTACCAGAGGTACTGGTCTACCAGGCTTTTAACTGCTTGAAGAGCTGTACCGGTCTACCCATTTGTTTTTGGAGGCACCGTCTATCATGACACTGCCTTTTAAGACTGATCAGTTGTAGGGCGGCCCTTTGAAGCCCCGCAGCAAGAGTTTAAACAGTTTTTTTCCTTCTAGCTGATCAGCTGGGACTCAGGAGGCAGCAATAGATTGGGGGTGGGGCCAAATAAAAGGTAAGAATAATGGGGGGGGGACGCAGCTCCCAAACAAAGAGAATCGGTTCGGTGATGTCATATCGTCACCACTACCTGCTCGGTTGAACCGGGCCAAACCGGGAGGAACCCACCACTGCACAATGGCACTGAAAAAAGTGACTTATAGCAATAGTACATAGACTTATAGACCGCTTCATAGTGCTTTTACAGCCCTCTCTAAGCAGTTTACAGAGTCAGCCTATTTGCCCCCCAACAATCCTCATTTTACCCACCTCGGAAGGATGGGTGAGTCAACCTTGAGCCTGGTGAGATTCGATCTGCTGAACTGCAGCTAGCAGTCAGCTGAAGTAGCCTGCAGTGCTGCACTCTAGACACTGCGCCACCTCGGCTCTTATGACCGATTAAATAAATAAATAATATAAAGCAATAAAGTTAAAATAAGTTAAAGCGACCTCCACAAGATAAATCCCTTTATTCAGGGAAACAACAGGAGAGAGGGGAAGGAGTAGAGAGGGAGGAAGGGAGAAGAGAAGAGAGGAGAGGAGAGGAGAGGAGAGGAGAGGAGAGGAGAAAGAAGAAAGGGAAAAGGAGAGGAAGAAAAGGGAGGGGAAAGAGGAGTAGAGGAGAAGGTTAGAAGGGGGGAAGAAGAGAGGAGTGGGGGAAGAGAAAGGGAAGTTAGGAAAGAGAAGGAGAGGAAGAACGAAGAAGGTAGGAGGAGAAAGAGGAAGGAAGAGAAGGGGAGGAGAAAAAGAAAGGTTGGAGTAAAGGTAAAGGGTAAAAGGGCAGCCCCGAAAAAGTAAAAATGAAAAATGAAAGTTAAAAGAAAAGATGAATGAAAAATGATGGAAATGACTGTACATGTAAATGTGTTTATGAGAAATAAAAATAAAAAAACTTTTTTGAAAAAATAAATAAATAAATAAATAAAAAGATAAATCCCTTTTTTCCTGCTCCGGTCTGATCAAACCTGCCTGTCTAACTCATATATTTTTTCCCCCGTTGACCTTTCCTCTTCGCCCTTTGTGTCCTGCAGCATCGGAGATCCTTCAAGAAGAAGCTCAAGGGACCTTTGAAGGAGTGACCAAGCGCTCCTGGAGACATTAACCAGCCAAACCCAAGAAGCATGGATGCCCCCCAAAAGATATTTTAGAGTTGCTAAGGCAGGCAAGTGGGTCTGGAGTGAGATCTTTCTGGGACCTCCTTAAAGCCAGCCAAGTTTTGACGGTGGTTCTCCAAGCCACAGGAAGACCTTCAGATCTTCTCCTCGCAGAAGAAGCAACCATCCATTCTCCTGAGCAGGTCTCCTTTCTCCTCTACCTGTGGGGCAGCCACATCCCCTTTTTTTTTTTTGCACCTGCTTCTCTGAGAAGGAAAGGCATTTTATGGGTTCCTTGAGGAACTGGGAATTGATATTACATGCCTGGGATGTGCAGTAAAACTCTAAGATGGAACCATGATTCTGCCCAACTCATGGGAGGCCCCTTCCATATCCTTCCATGAACTCAACACGTTGACGCCTTCATCTTAATTTTACACATTTTGGATATGCGACCTCTTCAAAAGGAACCAGATCGCATAAGTTGTACCGAACATTATCCGAAGGAGGGGAAGCAACTCTTCCCTAAAGTAATATATATGTATATATATATAAAATGTAAAATTGTCCTCCTTCGCTGCATTTTGAGGCCAGGAATGGGGGTGGGGGAGTATTGGGGAAGGAGGGGGGGGCTTTCTCTTGGTTTCATTTTGTTGTATAATTTATGTTGTCCATCGGCGGCTGAGGTTCTCCTTCCCTGCTCAATTCAAAACCGAAGGGTCAATGTTTGAAGATGAAATATTTATTTTTTAAAAACGAAGGTCAACCGAGTAAAATACACCATGAGGTTGAACCAAATGCTTTGCGTTGGTGGCAATTTTTTTTTTGTGGTCGTACGTCGAGGACTACCTGTATCTCTATGTGGGTGCTCCAACACTGGAGGTTTTAAAGAACAGATTGGGCAACCATTGGTCTGAAATGGTATAGAGTTTCCTGCTTGACCAGGGGGTAGGACTAGAAGACCTCCAAGGTCCCTTCCAATACTGTTAATCTATTACCTGCTTGAAATCTCCCTGCTAAACCCCAAAGGCCAGGCCAGCTCTATGATTGGGCTGAGTAAATCCAATGTTGAAATGACACAATAGGACTTTCTATACATGGGTTGCAAAAATCCAGTTGCTAGCTAGATGGCAGCAGAGAACTAGATTTTAAAGTATAGCCTTGCTGTCATCTAGTGGTCGGATTCTTTTCTCAAGCGATCCAAGCTGCTTCTCACCGTTCTGCAGGTAAACCCAGAGCTACCAGCTCATTGCAATTTTCAACTCAATTAGTTTGTCCCTAATTGCTTTAGTTATAGCAACTAAAGTAATAGCCCCATTAATCTCTCAGCTTGCACCCGCTTTCCATCCTGGATCAATTAGTTCAAAGCCTGAGATTCATCAGAAAGCTCTAAGTCCTTATTTTACGCTGCTATCAGTAACATTTGAGTGACTTCACCATGTTTCACTAGCTCTTCTGCGTAAATTCCCAACTTTAGTTTATCCTTCAGTTCTGCCACCCCAGCATTTCTGCCTGGGAATGTTTGAAATTAAGAATGGAATGGAAGAGTAGAGTAGAGTAAGTAGAGTAGAGTAGAGTAGAAGACTAGAGTAGACTAGAGTAGAAGACTAGAGTAGAGTAGAAGAGTAGAGTAGATGAGAGTAGAGTAGATGAGAGTAGACTAGAGTAGAAGAGTAGAGTAGATGAGAGTAGATGAGAGTAGACTAGGGTAGACTAGAGTAGAAGAGTAGACTAGAGTAGACTAGAAAAGTAGACTAGGGTAGAAGAGTAGAGTAGAGTAGAAGAGTAGGATAGAATAGAATTAGAATAGAATAGAATAGAATAGAATAGAATAGAATAGAATAGAATAGAATAGAATAGAATAGAATAGAATAGAATAGAATAGAATAATAGAATTCTTTATTGGGCAAGTGTGATTGGACACACAAGGAATTTGTCTCCGGTGCATAAGTTCTCAGTGTACATACAACAATAGTCATTGTAAAAACACATTCATCATAAAACATTAGATGCAACACTTAGTGATAGCCATGGATGCTAAAGAAGCAATCGATATAAATCATACTAGGATACTAAGTAAACAATTTAAATCGTAAGATACAAGCAACAAAGTTATAGCCCTAAGAAGATAAGGAGCTAGGTAAATAGGGAAGAGGAGAATAATGATGGGTAAATACTGCCTTTCTAGATAGCTTGACAGTGTGGCGGGAATTAATTGCTTAGCAGAGTGATGGCATTGGGGGGGCTGGGATTGTCCTTGTGTCTAGTTGTTCTGACATGCAGTGCTCTATAGCATCGTTTTGAGGGTAGGAGTTGAAACAGTTTATGTCCAGGATGTGAGGGGTCTGTAGATATTTTCACAGCCCTCTTTTTGACTCCTGCAGTATACAGGTCCTCCATGGAAGGCAGGTCGGTAGCCATTGTTTTTTCTGCAAAAAAAAACATGCCCTCTGCTTTCCTGTTCCAGATTCAAAAGCGAAGAGTTGGGTTGATTTCAGCTTCACGTCGTCTAAAGAGGCAGAAGTGGTCCCATTGCATGCACCGAAGATGCTTACCCATCACAGTCTCGGGGCTGACTCTTCCAGATGCATTAAATTGGATAGTAGGAGAGAATTATTCATGTAGTCCTCCATCAAACTAAAAAGAAGGGGGCTGGGTGGATTTAAAAATTAATACGCTGCTAAGTGAATCACAGCAGGGATGGTTGTATAATATGCCTAGACACACTTAACCGTGACCCTAATTATTCGCCACACAGTAAGTAGTCCTCAGCTTACATCTGTTTCTTTAGTGACTGTTCAAAGTTACAACGGCACTGGAAAAAATAGAATTTATGGTAGTTTTTCAGTTACACGACTTTTTACAGCATCCCCATGATCAGGTGATCAAAATTCAGACGCTCTCGGCAACTGGTTCCTATTTATGACCTGTTGCTGCGTCTTGTATGAAGAAATGTCCTTCTGGGTTCAGCTCCAAGTGGGGGAAGAGATACTGGAAACATGGAGATTGCTTGGAAAGATGGTTTAATGGTGGACAGGATCACATGGTTTGAGTTTCTGAACAGAAAAGGGGCAAGACGCAGTGAGTCCCCGGGTTTTATGCCCTCTCTGGCTTTGAACTTCCTGGGGCCCAGAAAGAGTATCCTGATTGGTTGTCAGACTCCCAGGGGGTGGGGGTCTTAGCTAGCCTTGCTGGCTGATGTAATCTTCCCAGGTGCCATGTGGTGAGTTTCTGTTGCTAGATGGGTCCTATTGTGTTAGTTTTTGTTGCTAGATGGGTCCTATTGTGTTGCAGATGATGGTCCGTTGACAAAGATTGAGCTTCTGCCTCTGGCCCATTGACAAAGGGTGGGGGCAGGAAGATGGAAGCTGCTTTGTCTTTAAAACACGCTTCTCCATTTCTCAACAAGGGAAACATAATATTCTGCCTTTTTAATATTCCCTAAAATATTTCATTCTTCTAGGAAAGGGGTGGGTGCTAACTTTCTACAGTCTTAAGGTCATAAATTGAGTGAGTTTTGTTGTTCCTGCAACATCCTACCTGTGACTCATTTAAGTGTGTGATGGGAACGGAGCGGAAATTGGTCTCCCTTATTCCAGACAGACAAGCTGAAAACAGTTTAGCTGCAAAATGCATCATCTGTGAATTATATGCACATTATGCCAATATTAACGGCCCAGAAGTGTCTATCTTGGCAACAACCAGTCCTATTAACTCTATAATAGAGTTAATGCAGAAGTAATTTACAGAAGTAATAAGGGCTTTCTGTGCAGACAGTGTAAAGTCCACTGTTGTACAATTTCACAGCCAACTCTCCCTCTCGGCCGCCATCTCTCTCATTGGCACAACCCAGAGCCAAAATTACAACCCCAGACAGTTCATAAACACGTCTCTTTGGCGAATGAGCAATTTTCCAAGCAACCGAAAACCTTTTCGGTGTTCCCACAATTTAGCAACCAATTATTTCAAAAACAGTAACTGTGAGAGGGATCTTGGAGTCTGAGTGGACAATCACTTAAATAAATATGCGCCAGCAGTGTGCGGCAGTGTTCTGCCCCAGCTATGGACCCCAAAGAACACAGGACACACAAAGTTTGTACAAAACTTAATTTACTAAAATAACTCAGTCTTTTTAAAAACGAAGGCTGTTAACTTTCTTAACAGCCTACAAGAAACCAAAGATAAAGTAATCACAACCTTACTAAGGTTGGCAGAAAGCCCAGAAGCAATTTGCAGAGAATCCAGGTGCGAAGGAGAATGAACTAAAGTTGTTCCCTACAAATTGCTTCAGTCGGCATTCCTTCTTAAATAGGCTAAGGGAGTGGCCAATTAGCCCCAAGCCTTACTCTCGAGGAGACCTCCTCCTGAGGAGCCACTCCTGCCTTTTGGCAGCTCTGTGCACCCGTGCATTGAGAAGAGGTTCCTCCTCTTCTTCCTCTTCACTTATGGGAGCTTCTGGAGGTTCTGAAGGCCCTGGCTGAATTCCCGCCTCTGGCACCACATCTTCTCCAGCCTCCTCATTGTCTGATTCGAGTGCCAGCTGCAGAGGCTGCTGGCACAGCACCACACCAGCTTCCTTGCTGTCAGAATCAGCTACAATTTGCCCAGGCCATTGACGGGCCACAACAGGCAGCAGCCAAAAAAGCCAATACAATCCTTGGTTTGTATTGGCACAGAATCAAAATCACATGAAATAGTAGTACATCTTTATAAAGCCTTAGTAAGGTCACATCTGGAATACTGCATCCAGTTTTCGTCACCACATTACAAAAAAGAGGTTGGGACTCTGGCAAAAGTGCAAAAAAGAGTAACTAAGATGATTAAAGGGATGTGGTGGCTCAGTGGCTAAGACGCTGAGCTTGTCGATCAAAAGGTCGGCAGTTCAGCGGTTCGAATCCCTAGTGCTGTGTAACGGGGTGAGCTCCCGTGACTTGTCCCAGCTTCTGCCAACCTAGCAGTTCGAAAGCAGGTAAAAGATGCAAGTAGAAAAATAGGGACCACCTTTGGTGGGAAGGTAACAGCATTCCGTGTGCCTTTGGCATTGAGTCATGCCGGCCACATGACCACGGAGACGTCTTCGGATAGTGCTGACTCTTCGGTTTGAAATGGAGATGAGCACCGCCCCCTAGAGTCAGGAACGACTAGCACATATGTGTGAAGAGAACCTTTACCTTTACCTTAAGACGATTAAGGGCCTGGAGACAAAAATATAAGAAGAACAGTTGCAGGAATTGGGTATGGTCAGTCTAGAGAAAAGAAGGACTAGGGGGGATATGATAGCACTATTTCAGTATTTGAGGGGCTGCCACAAAGAAGAGGGGGCTCAACCTATTTTCCAAATCACCTGAAGGCAAAACAAGAAACAATGGATGGAAACTAATCAAGGAGAGAAGCAACCTGGAATTAAGGAGAAACTTCCTAACAGTGAGAACAATTAAACCAATGGAACAGAAGTTGCCTTCAGAAGTTGTGGGTGCTTCATCACTGGAGGCTTTTAAGAAGAGTCTGGACAGGACTGGCCTGGACCAGTGGTCGGTTGCTACCGGTTCGCCCCTGTTCTGCCCCAGCTACGGATCCCAAAGAACACAGGACACACAAAGTTTGTACAAAACTTAATTTACTAAAATAACTCGGTCTTTTTCAAAACAAAGGCTGTTAATAAACTTTCTTAACAGCCTACAAGAAACCAAAGATACAGTAATCACAATCTTACTAAGGTTGGCAGAAAGCCCAGAAGCAATTTGCAGAGAATCCAGACGTGAAGTAGAGTGAACTAAAGTTGTTCCCTACAAATTGCTTCAGTTGGTGTTCCTCCTTAAATAGGCTAAGGGAGTGGCCAATTAGCCCCAAGCCTTACTCTCGAGGAGACCTCCTCCTGAGGAGCCACTCCTGCCTTTTGGCAGCTCTGTGTGCCCGTGCATTGAGAAGAGGCTCTTCCTCTTCGTCCTCTTCACTTAAAGGAGCTTCTGGAGGTTCTGAAGGCCCTGGCTGAATCCCCGCCTCTGGCACCACATCTTCTCCAGCCTCCTCATTGTCTGACTCGGCTGCCAGCTGCACAGGCTGCTGGCGCAACACCACACCAGCCTCCTCGCTGTCAGAATCAGCTACAATCCGCACAGGCCGCTGACGGGCCACAACAGCCCCAGATCAGGCAAACTGGTAGCAGCAGCGACGGGAGGCTCCGTCCACCTGTCCGGACGTCTCTACGCATGCGAGCAAACCAGTAGTGATGGGATTTGAATCCCACTACTGGACTGGACCTGTCTGAAATGGTTTAGAATCTCCCTACTTGAGGAGTGAGTTGGACTAGACTTCCAAGGTCTCTTCCAGCTCTATTCTGATTCTGATATCCAGGCAAAATGTTCAGCCAAGTCATGGATCAAGTAAATCTTTGGCAAGCAACACATTTGGTAGCCAGCAGACAGACAGTCAGAAATTAGAAGCTTCATTCTCTCCCAGCTTCGGCGCTGGCTGAGTTTGTATGCTGAACTAAGTCATGGTGCATAGGTAGTCCTCCACTTACAACAGTTCATTTAGTGACCATGAGCTAGATATTTAGTTCCAAATCTAAGGGGCTGCTACAAAGAAGAGGGGAGTCAACCTATTCTCCAAAGCACCAGAAGGCAAGACAAGAGCCTGGATAGCTCTACAGACTAAGCACTGTAATTTAACACCAGCTGTCTGCAATTAAAGTAAGTTCGAATCTTGCCAGGCTCAAGGTTGACTCAGCCTTCCATCCTTTCTAAGGTAGGTAAATTGAGGACCCGGATTGTGGGGGCAATAAGCTGACTTTGTATAAAATATACAAAAGGATGAAGGCTATTGCTTAACACACTGTAAGCCACCCTGAGTCTCCGGAGAAGGCAGCATATAAATCAAATTAAAAAACAAAACAAAACAAAACAAAACAAAAATAATAATAATAATAATGGCTGGAACTAATCAAGGAGAAATTCAACCGAGATAAGGAGGAAAGTGAAAGCAATCAACCGATGGAGCAGAAATTGCCTTCAGAAGTTGTGGGAGCTTCATCCCTGGAGGCTTTCAAGGGACTGGACTGTCCTCTGTCAGAAATGGTGTAGGATCTCCTCCTTGGGCAGGGGGTTGGACTGGATCAGTGGTGAAATCCAATTTTTTTACTACTGATTCTGTGAGTGTGGCTTGGTGGGTGTGGTGAGGCTTGGTGGGCATGGCTTGGTGGGTGTGGCAGGGGAAGTATACTGCAAAATCTCCATTCCCATCCCATGGGAGGGATAGTGCAAAATCTCCATTCCCTCCCCACTCCTGGGGGAAGGACATTGCAAAATCTCCATTCCCACCCCACTCTGGGGCCAGCCAGAGGTGGTATTTGCCAGTTCTCTGAACTACTCAACATTTCTGCTACCGGTTCTCCGAAGCGTTCAAAATTTTCGCTACCAGTTTTCCAGAACCTGTCAGAACCTGCTGGATTTCACCCCTGGACTGGATGATCTGCAGCTCTGTTATTCTGTTATCTTGTCTTATCCCGTTCCAACTCAGTAATAGCTCCCTTCACTTACCACATTCACACCACGAGAGGGCAGCAAAATGTCAGGAACTGCCAAAGTTGACTTCAGCGCAGGCTGGAGAGTGAAATATAACTTCATAATTATTCATTTTGGTGTAGTATTTAGCATTCCCAGATTTTAACTGCCCTTCTTGTGCCTTTACTCTGGGACCCATAAACTTGACACGAAAGATCTGTGGCTGTGGCTCCAGCGGTGGGTTCCTCCCGGTTCGGTCCGGTTCGGCCGAGCCGGTAGCGGTGACGATATGATGTCACCGAACCGGTTCTCCCCCCCCGCCCTCCCACCCCCCCACGTTATTCTTACCTTTTATTTGGTCCCACCCCCAATCTATTGCTGCCTCCTGAGTCCCAGCTGATGACTAGAGGGAAAAAAACTGTTTAAACTCTTGCCGCGGGGCTTCAAAGGGCCATCCTACAGCTGATCAGTGTTAAAAGCAAACAAATGAGTCGGGTCGCAAGTGCGAGGACTGGTTGTAAGTGTGAGGACCTTCCAGAAATGACTCTGACCAGCTAGCCACACCCACCTAGTCACATGACCTCCAAGCCACACCCACAAAATAAGCCACGCCCACAGAACCGATAGTAAAAAAATTTAGAACCCACCCCTGTGTAGCTCCAGTATCTTTCCTTCAGATTGAACAGATCCCAACCTCACCTCAATCGTAGGTTATCACCTGGAACGGAAGAGAAAGTTCCTGACCATTAAAACAATGAGTGGAAGGACTTCCCTCCAGAAGTTATGGGTGCTCCATTCTTGGAGGTTTTCAAGCGAGGTTGTCCAGAATGGTATAGGTCAGGAGTCAGCAACCTGCGGCTCTGGAGCTACATGTGGCTCTTTGGGCCCTCTGCTGTGGCTCCCTGTCAGGTGATCCCACCACTGGCTGCCCCACTCCTCGCCCTCCCCTCCCAGTCACTCCTTGCTTGGTCTGAGAAGGTAAGGGCCTTGGTAGTACAAGGGTTTAAGGCACCCTGTTATTAAGCTGCTTAAGACCAGCTGCCTGCAATTACTGCAGGGTTCGAATCTCGCCAAGGCTCAAGGTTGACTCAGCCTTCCATCCTTTCTAAGGTAGGTGAAATGAGGACCCAGTTTGTGGGGGCAATAAGCTGACTTTGTATAAATATACAAAAGGATGAAGGCTATTGCTGAGCACATTGTAAGCCGCCCTGAGTCTTCAGAGAAGGGCGGCATATAAATCAAATTAAAAAAAAAAAAAAAGGGCAACGGAGGGAGATGGGAGAAGCAGCCAGGGCAGAGACAGAGAGATACAGAGAGAGGGGGAGAGAGAGATATCGAGAGATACAGAGGGAGGGAGAGGGGGGGACGGAAGGAGGGAGGGTAGAGAGAGAGATGTCAAAAGGATTTTGTGGTTCCCGGTGATTTTTAACAACTGGTTCTCTGCCCTAATGATCTGCTGGGTAGGCGTGGCTAGGCGGGGGTCATGTGACTGGTGGAAGTGAGTGACATCGAGTTGGCCACGCCCACCCAGGTTTTGTGGCTCCCGGTGTTTTCTTTTCTGTGGGAAACGGGTCTAAATGGCTCTTCGAGTATTTAAGGTTGCAGACCCCTGGTATAGGTTCTGATGTTTGAGCAGGGAGATTGTCTACTCTAGAAGACCTCCATAGTCCCTTCCAACTCTATGATTCTATGGAAAGGAACACAGGTCATTGCTGGGGCACAGGGACTCTCACAGATCACTCACCCCAAATTTAGAAACAATGGAGAAGGCTGCTTCTCCATTGAAGGCAGGACAAGAAACAATGGATGGAAATGGATGGAAACTCAGATTAACAGAGTTGGAAGGGACTTTATAGATCATCTAGTCCAAACCTCTGCTTTCTAACAGATGACAGTCCAATCTCTTCTTGAAATCTTCCAGTGATGAAGCTCCCACAACTTCTGAAGGCAACTTCTGTTCCATGGGTTGATTGTTCTCAGTGTCAGAAAATTTCTCCTTATTTCTAGGTTGAATCTTTCCTTGGTCAGTTTCCCTCCATTATTCCTTGTCTGACCTTCAGGTGCTTTGGAAAATAGCTTGACCCCCTCCTCTCTGGGGCAACCCCTGAAATATTGGAAGACTGCTATCATGTCTCCCCTGGTCCTTCTCTTCACTAGACTAGCCATGCCCAGTTCCTGTAACCGTTCTTCATCTGTTTTAGCCTCCAGTCCCCTAATCATCCTGGTTGCTCTTCTCTGCACTCTTTCTAGAGTCTCAAAATCTTATTTATAGCGTGGCGACAAAAACTAGGTACAATATTCTAAATGTGGTTTTACCAATTAATTCTGTCGTCTTCTCCTGTTCTTATTTTATTTCATTATTTATTTATTCCTTCATTTGCACAAGAAGTTGCTTTATGAATGTAGGAAGTTAGCACCCATCCCTCTGCTAGGAAAATGAGATATTTTAGGAAATATTAAAAGGGCAGAATATTTCCCCTAAAAGGAAGGCAGAAACTCAGCCCCCTCCCCCACCTTTGTCAATGGGCCATGAAGGCCTGGGCTGGTCTATTCTACATAACAAAGATCTACTTCCTTCAGGCAGAGCCATAATAGGAATTGCCCAAAGCCCTTTCATTGCATCATCACCCAGCAAGAATCAACCAAGCCTGGGACTCAAAAAACAACCTACAAGGTGATGGCTAACTTTTTTGCCATCACGTGCCAGGAAAGGGGGTGGCAGGGGAGGTTCACGCGCATGCGTGCCCACACCCATAATTCTATGCGCCCCACCCCGCACATGCGCGCGCAACACCCCTCCCGCCCTGCTCCTGGCACATGATAGCCTGGTGGTAGGCCCGTTTTTCTTTCTCACCTGTCTCCAGATCCTCTCTATGTGTCTGGGGAGGGCGAAAACAGCCTTCCCCATCCCCTCGGGGGCCCTCTGGAGGCCTGAAAAGGCCTGTTTCCCAACTTCCAGTTGCACAGCCTCTCTAGTAGTTTCTGGAGGCTGGGGACAGCAAAAAAATGTCATTTCCTGTCCAACTGGAAGTTGGGAAATGGGCCTTTTCAGGCCTCCGAGAGGGTGGGGAAGGCTGTTTCTGCCCTCCCCAGATGCAAAGAGAGGATCTGGAGCCAGGTGAGAAAGAAAAACGGGCCTTCCCCACCTCCCCCAGGCCCTCCGGAGGCAGGAAACAGCCTGTTTCCCTACTTCTGGTGGGCCCAGAAAGCCCAAAAATCAGCTGGCTGGCACGCACATGCACGCCAAACCTGAGCTGGCGTGCCCACTGATATGGCTACATGTGCCACCAGTGGCACACGTGCCATAGGTTCGCCATCACGGACCTACAAAGTTACCCCTGCATGGCCCCATGGGAGTCTGACAACCAATCAGAATGCAAGCTCAAATTCAAAGCCCAACAGAGGGCATTCTCAGCATCTCTGCCCTTTTCCCCTCAGGACCTCAAACCATGTGGTCCCGTCCACCATTAAAAACCATCAGCTCTTGCCTCACAATCAGGAGGCTGTGAGTTCGATCCTAGGTAGAGGCAGATGTAGGGTCTCCTGCTTGGGCATGGGGTTGGACTAGAGGACCTGCAAAGGTCCCTTCCAACTCTGTTAATCTGTTTTTTATTTTTTATTTTTTTATTTTAATTTGATTTATGTGAGATGTAAATGCCTTATTCCCTAATGTGTAAATAATGTATATATGGGACATCGGGGGTTAACTTATTCTTTGGTTCCTAATGTATTCATAATTCACCACTCCCATTCTTGGCTCCACCCCTTGTATATATAAGGAGCCACCTTCATCATTTTCCTCGCTTCTATCTGTGAATATTCAGTGAATATAGAATGCCTGTTATAATTAAAGAGAAATATATTTAAACCTCTAACTCTTATTATCATTATTGAGTCTGATCCTGAAAATATTGCAACAAGCTGGTAGCAGAGGATGGTTAATTGACTCAATAAATACTTAAAGATGTCTAAGAAAGATAGGCCCAACACCAGGGCCTACAGCAAAGAAATAGAAACTGAACAAGAAATAATCAACGAATCCACAAACGCGATTTCGAGAGAATCCGAAGAATACACCACTGAAGAAGAAGAACTAATAAATGAAAATAATGACCAGGAGGAAATCGAAATAGAAAATAACGAACTCAGGTCAGAGATATTAAAACTATTAAAAAGCCAGAAGAATGATGAAAGCCTCATCGCGAATCTCCAAGAAATGCTGAAAAACAGCGGAGCAGCGAGAGAGAAAAACATTGCTAAAGAGAAACCCAAAGACCAAAAAACTGTGAGTGATATGACTACAGAGAAAGTCGTTATGAAAAAGAAAAGATGTGATCCCGCGCGAAATTTTGAATGGCAGCCATCTTGGTTCCAACAAGCCTCCAAAGTGAGCGAAGCAGAGCCAATCAAAATGCTCAGTTCAAAATTTCTGGCGCGAAAAACGTTATCAGACAACGAAAGCGAAAAGGAAGATTCAAACTCTTCAGAAGAACCAGAATCAGAAAGCGAAGACGACTTAACGAAATCCCAAGTAAAGTCAGCAATGAAGACGCTTTTTGCTGCATTTGGGCCAAAATTAAAAATTTCCAAAGCGACAACGAAGAAGCTAGAGAACAAGCCGATACCTCAAGACCTGCACGCTCCCATCCTGACTTCGAGAGCGACGACGCCCGAGCCCAGAGAGCCATGTCGATTCCGCCCTACACCGCAGACCGGATCAAGTACCAACGCACACAAAAGAAAGAAAAGAGCAGTCGCCGCCATCAAAACTCCTAAAACCGAGCCAGAAACCGACTCGTCTGAAGAGGAGCGGAGCGAGCGAGCTGCAATGGAGAGAACCTTCCACGACGACGCCAAAGAAGAAATGAGCAACGCGCATGTGCGAAACTACGTAGACGGTCCGGAAAGACTTGAACTGGCCAGAGAACCGCGCAGACTCGTTGCGAGCATCCCCATGCCGTTTTGCAATTTCCTGCACTTGCGAGACCACGGACTACCTCAGGTTGTAAGTAATGAACAAAATAATGTGGGAAACTTACCCAGTGACTTCCCAAAACTTAGAGTTGATGGCATTAATTTGCAAGAATGGTATCAACAGCTCCAGGTTGTCTTTATGAAAGAAAATTTGCTATTCTTTATCACTAGTCCTCCAAGAAGACCTTGGACTTTAAAAATAGATTGTTTACATCATAGAGCATTTTTCTTAATAATATCTAGCGTGTCTCCTACAATGTATCATAGCATCAAACCAAACCTAACTGTTTCAGAAATAATTCAATGCATGTTTAATCTGTTTCACAGCGATAGTGTAGCTACCACTACAAGAATGTCTAAGGATTTCTTTTCTTCCAGAGTAAAACCAGGGGTTTCCATAAGTGAGCATTTGATATCTCTAAACAAAATAAGAGCTGAGCTGCATTTGAGGGGGGAAGTGATTTCAGATCAAACAATGAAAAGTGTTATTATCAATTCACTTGATTCATCATGGGATAGTTTTATGTCACACTTAGACACCATCAATCTAGGATATTTATCCATAGAAAGTCTATCTAACAAATTGATAGCAGAAGACAATTCAAGAAAAAATCGTTCCAGCAATCACACAGAACACAAATCTTTTAGGAAGGTAGCTTTCCAGGAAAAATACAATGAAGCTTTTAAATGCCATAATTGTGGGTCCAGGGAACACAATAGAAGAGACTGTCCCAAAATCTCAAAGGAGAGACATAGGTCAGAGTATAGGAGCAAATACAATTATAGACAGTCTTCCACAGATAGACATAAATATAGAAGCCCACCAAATTACAGAGATAGTAGAGGGGGTAGAGAAAATTCAAAAGAGAGAAAATCTGGTTCACTGAATGGACTAAATAAACAAGACAGCACTAAAACACAACAAAATGAGAACAATAATTGGCTTATTGATTCTGGGGCAACCAACCACACCACTAATAACAAAAATATATTGTCTTCATTTACAGAAGATAAATTTGTAATAAAGGTAGCTAATCAAGAAAAGGTTCAAGTATTAGGCAGAGGAAATGTGACCTTGCCTGGCCTAGGAAAAATAGAGGGGGTATTGTTAATTCCAGAAATACCTCATAACATACTAAGTGCCATAAAACTAAGCAGAGATTCTGACATCAATATAGTTTTCTCAAAGGGGAAAGCAACTTTAGAGAAGGATAAAACAAATGTAGGCACTGTGATGATTAAAGGAGGCCTACCCTATCTAATAACAAAAGAAAGATGGTTACATAACATTGATTCAAATATGGAAGATTGTATTGAGGCAGATGATGAAAATGTTAGTAACAGTGACAATGATGAATGTAAAATATCTCATGATCACGCAAATACACACAATGAGAAGAAACCAAGAATAGGTAAACCAATTCATGATGAGTGTGCTCACATCTTGCATAGGAAGTTAGGACATGCAAGTTTTCCTGTAGTACAAAAAATGACTGAACACGCAGAAGGTGTCAAAATAAAAAATTGTGAAAATTATTTGGAATGCTCAGTATGTAAATCCACTAAACTAAAAACTAGTCCCAGACCAAAAAAATCCAACAGATCAACTAACAAAATTTTTGACTTAGTACATATGGACCTAGTTGGTCCATTAACTCCATCAATCACTTATAGAAAACGTTACTTCCTAACAATAGTAGACGATTACAGTCGCTATGGTTTTGTTTACACATTAAAACACAAGGATGAAACCTTTCAGAAATTTAAGGAATTCTACAAACGCATAGAAACACAACATAATATCAGAATAAAACAAATTATGACAGATAGGGGATGTGAATTCATGTCTAAAGAATTCTCCCAATGGTTAAAGGATAGAGGAATGCTACATTTCACGTCTAGTCCATTTTCTGCGTTCCAAAACGGGATTGCAGAGAGAAAGAATTCCACACTACAAACCATGATTAGGTGCACATTAGAGGATGCTGGTTTAGGCAAACAATTTTGGTCAGAGGCCTTACATTATTCAAATTACACTCAAAATAGAACCTGATCCAGTATTGTGAATAAAACACCATATGAGGTGATGTATAATAGGAAACCCAAATTAGCACACATGCACATATTTGGAGTCACTGCAGACGTACACATACCTAAGCAGTTGAGAAGAAAGGGAGAAAACGTATCCAGAAGATTAAGATTTATGGGATATGAAACTGGCACCAAAGGGTACAGATTCATTGATAATAATAACAAATTTATAGTCTCCAGAACAGCTGTGTTCCATGAACAGGCCAATTGGTCTAAATTACATCTTAATGAAATATTTCCAAATAAATGCAAAGATACAAAATCTTGTGAGGAAGGGACAATAGAAAATCAAAATATCAACAAAAATAAAAACAAAACCAAAACTTGGACAAATAGTCAGCACAAAATAAAGACAGACACATTAACAAAAAAGGAAGCAAGATATTTGCATGATAACCATAGCAAACCCGAAAGAGCTATTAGAAACAATAGAAATCAAGTACCAAATAAATACAGAGATTACATAATGCATATGGATGGTGAACAAATGACACCTAATACATATGAGGAAGTATTAAAACTCCCTCGTGAAGAAAAAGAAAAATGGGAACTAGCTATGAAAAAAGAGATGGAAAGTTTGCAAGGATTAAATGTGTTTACACCTGCGATTGCACCTAAAGATAAAACGATTATAGGTACCAGGTGGATTTATAAAATTAAGAATCTAGAAGGAGGCAATACTCTATACAAAGCTAGATTGGTTGCACAAGGTTATGCACAAAAATATCCGGAGGACTACACTGACACATACTCCCCCACAGTGAGAACAGAGAGTGTTAAAACAGCTCTAGTAGTGGCATCTGCACTCAATCTTGATGTATTTCAATATGACATACAGACTGCGTATTTACACGCAAAACTAGATAAGGAAATATATGTAAGAGCACCACACAGTCAATACACTAATAAGAATGAAATTTGGCTATTGAACAAGAGTCTATACGGATTAAAGCAATCTGGCAAAAGATGGTACGATTGCTTGGTAAAAGTACTTAAGACCATGGATTTCAACGCTACCACTGCTGATAACTGTTTCTTTGTAAAAAAGAGTGATGATCATATTGAATTTGTATTAATTTATGTAGATGATATTTTATATATAGGAAAACACAAGGAGAGAAGAGAAACCTTTGTAAATAAGCTAAACGAACATTTCTCGTTGAAATCTCTAGGTAAAGTAAACAAATACCTTGGTGTACAAATTAACAAAACTAGAAGGGGATTCAAACTTACTCAGAAAGATAAAATCATTGAACTTCTGAACAAATGCAATTTAAACAATGCCAAACCCTGTGACACTCCTATGCAAACTGATTTCCTTAGAAACACTGATGAATCTTCCCCTGAATTCAAGGATAATACATTTTATAGATCAGTCATAGGTTCACTTCTTTATATATCTAATTGGACCAGGCCAGATATTGCATTACCACTCAACTTATTGTCAAGATATGTTAGCAAACCAACAATGTATCATTGGGAAGCAGTCAAAAGAATTCTAAGATATCTGAAAAGTACATTAGACTTTTGCTTAGTATTAGAACCTAGTAATGATAAAGAACCAAAACTTACATGTTACGCAGATGCGGATTGGGCTGGAGATATATCATGCAGAAAGAGCACTTCTGGTTATATTTTTCTATTAAATGACTGTCCAGTTTACTGGTACACTGGTAAACAAGAACTGGTAGCCACTTCGACCACAGAAGCGGAATATGTTTGTTTGTCCAAAGCTGCAAATAACCTTGTATGGTTTAATGATTTGATTTCAGATGTTTGGAAAAAACCTGCTTTGCCTTTTGTTATGCATGAAGATAATAAAGCAGCCATTGAAATATCCAGATCCGATGCCATTGGACAAAGGTCCAGGCATATAGATATAAAATTTAAGCATGTGAGACAATTGTCTCAAGATGGATTTATCAAAGCAGTGCATTGTGATACCTCTGAACAATTAGCTGACATATTGACGAAGCCTTTACCTTCTAAACAGCACAAATATTTAACATCAAAATTATATGTCTTATATTGTCCTAAATCTGAATGTAATTGGTGTTGTATAGCGAACCGGCATTTAGAGGGGGATTTGTGAGATGTAAATGCCTTATTCCCTAATGTGTAAATAATGTATATATGGGACATCGGGGGTTAACTTATTCTTTGGTTCCTAATGTATTCATAATTCACCACTCCCATTCTTGGCTCCACCCCTTGTATATATAAGGAGCCACCTTCATCATTTTCCTCGCTTCTATCTGTGAATATTCAGTGAATATAGAATGCCTGTTATAATTAAAGAGAAATATATTTAAACCTCTAACTCTTATTATCATTATTGAGTCTGATCCTGAAAATATTGCAACAATTTATATGCCGCCCTTCTCCGAAGACTCAGGGCGGCTTACAATGTGCTCAGCAATAGCCTTCATCCTTTTGTATATTTATACAAAGTCAGCTTATTGCCCCCACAAACTGGGTCCTCATTTCACCTACCTTAGAAAGGATGGAAGGCTGAGTCAACCTTGAGCCTTGGCGAGATTCGAACCCTGCAGTAATTGCAGGCAGCTAGTCTTAATAAGCTTAATAACAGGGTGCCTTAAACCCCTGTACTACCAAGGCTCCTTTAATCTTTCCAATCAGCCACCATGTTCCCAGTGTCTTTTTCAGTTCCCGCTTGGAACAGATGGACATTTCTTCCAACATGAAGCAACCCCAAAGGTTGAATTGGCACAACGGTCCAAGCCACGGGACGGCACCTTAGCAGCTTTAGCTAAGATGGATTTAGTATCTCGTGTGAACAGAGGTTATCAGCATTAAAGAGGCTTCTAACCCCCCTGCCAACGAAGATAGGAGGAAACCAAGATAGGGGGATTGTGTTCCTGCCCCGTGGCTGTTTCAGAACTTGTACTTTGCTTATCTGCTCTTAGTTGAACATTTGTGTAAAACAAAGCCCCTGACCTACTGTACTTTTTTATTTCATAACTCTCCTCTAACCTATTTAATCTCTCTTTCCTTTTCCCTCTGAGCTCCTTTGTCAGCCTGCCAACAGATTGGAAGACTCTAGGTGTTGAATTTAATACGGATAATCCAGGGGTGGGCTTCAAAAATTTTAGCAAGGGGTTCTCTGCCCTGTTGCTGGGTGGGCATGGCCATGTCGGCCTCCTGCACCATGTTGGGGGAGGGGGGCGTTTTTGCCCTCCCCGGGCTCTGGAGGCTTTCCTCCAGCCTCTGGGAGGGCGAAAATGGCCTCCCCAGGCTCCAAAGGCCCTCCGGAGGAACTTTTGGTAGGCCTGTTTTTCACCCTCCCCGAGCCTCCGCGCCAGTGGTGGGTTCCTCCCGGTTCGGTCCGGTTCGGCTGAGCCGGTAGCGGTGACGATATGACGTCACCGAACCGGTTCTTCCCCCCGCCCCCCGCCCTCCCCCCTCACCCACGTTATTCTTACCTTTTATTTGGTCCCACCCCCAATCTATTGCTGCCTCCTGAGTCCCAGCTGATGACTAGAGGGAAAAAAACTGTTTAAACTCTTGCCGCGAGGCTTCAAAGGGCCGTCCTACAGCTGATCAGTGTTAAAAGCAAACAAATGAGTCGTAAGGTCGTAAGTGCGAGGACTGGTCGTAAGTGCGAGGACCTTCCAGAAATGACTCTGACCAGCTAGCCACGCCCACCTAGTCACATGACCTCCAAGCCACACCCACAAAATAAGCCACGCCCACAGAACCGGTAGTAAAAAAATTTAGAACCCACCCTTGCTCCGCACGTGTCCTGCACTTACCTGCACCCAAAACGGGCCGCGTGGGGATTCCTGGGAGGGGCAGGGCAGGGTGGGCGTGGCCAGCCAGGAGTGGGGATTTGGGGGTTCTCCGAACCGCACAGAATCTTAGTTAGTGGCACTCTCGAACTCCTGCGAACCCCAAGCAGCCCACCCCTGAGGTAATCCTTGATTTACAAGGAGTTCGTTTACTGTCCGTTCGAAGTTACAATGGCACTGAAAAAAAAGTGACCTATGAGACCGTTTTTCACACTTACAACCGTTGCAGCATCCCCAGGGTCACGTGATCAAAATTCGGACACTTGGCAACTGACTCATACTTGTGACGGTGGCAGTGTCTCGGGGTCCTGGGATTTCGTTTTGCGACCGTCTGACAAGCAAAGTCAATGGGACAACCGGATTCACTCAACGACTGTTTTGCTAACTTAACAACTGCAGTGGTTCACTGAACAACTGTAGCAAGAAAGGTCGCAAAATGGGGCCGAACTCGCTTAACAACCGTCTCATTTAGAAATGGAAATTTGGGGCTCAGTTGTGGCTGTAGGTTGAGGACTACCTGTATTGTACCCTCCAGAAGTGTTTATGCCACGCTTAAATGCAGGGGTGGGCTGCTAGGAGTTCGCAGGGGTTCGGGAGAACCTCTAGCTAACATTCTGTGCAGTTTGGAGAACCCCCAAGCCCCCTCCGCCATGGTGCAGGAGGCTGACTAGGCCACGCCCACCATGACCACGCCCACCCAGCAACCAGGCAGAGAACCCCTTACTAAAATTTTTGAAGCCCACCCCTGCTTAAATGGGTTCATTTTTAAGGTGCCACAATTAACCCTGAGTTTTAGAGATCCATCCAAAGGGGTGGGGGGGGGAAATATGAGCTCCACTTTGCGGGCAGTTTTGGTGTAACTTCGATTTTGGCTTCTCTGGTGGCTGACCTATAGTTTAATCGCCCTTATCAAAATCATCTGAGTGCTTTTTAAGTAGCACGGTAAATATGCACTGCCAATCTCGCACGATGGATGTGCCATTTTGGGTTCATCTCAAGGGTCAAGGTGAGATTGTGAAACGGCCTTTGGTTCCTATCAGGGAACTGACTGAGGACACAAGATTCAAAGGTGAATGTGGGCAAAACGATCAGTTTGCAACCCAGGTTCAATTTTTAGACCAGGGTGGGCAACTAGGGTTCCCTTTTACGACCTGTGGACTTCAACTCCCAGAATTCCATGCTGGCTCAGGAATTCTGGGAGTTCATTTTTCATTTTATTAAATTTGTATACCGCCCTACTCCCGAAGGACTCAGGGCGGTGAACAGGCACAAAATAAAACACATAAATACAAAAGTTAAAACATAATTAAAACCCAATTAAATAATTTTTGCCCGAGACAATTTAAAACACCCAATAATTTAAAACGAATTAAAATTTTCGTTTAAAAATTTAAAAGAAGGGGAGAAAATTGGCCAGGCCAGCCTGCTGGAATAGGAGTGTCTTCAAAGCACGGCGGAAAGTGCGCAGATCCGGGATCCTCCGTATCTCCGGGGGGAGCTCGTTCCAGATAGTAGGTGCCCCCACAGAGAAGGCCCTCCCCCTAGGGGCCGCCAGTCAACATTGTTTGGCTGATGGCACCTGGAGGAGCCCCTCTCTATGAGACCGTACCGGCCGGTGGGAGGCTGTTTGTGGTAGTAGACGGTCCCGTAAGTAGCCAGGTCCGAAGCCATGGAGCACTCTAAAGGTGGTAACCAAAACCTTGAAGCGCACCCGGAAGACCACCGGGAGCCAGTGCAGCTTGCGCAGGAGAGGTGTCACACGGGAGCTCCATGTTGCTCCCATAACCACCCGCGCGGCCGCACACTGCGCCAGTTGGAGCCTCCAGGTGCTCCTCAAGGGGAGCCCCAAGTAGAGAGCGTTACAATAGTCCAGGCGGGAGGTAACGAGGGCATGAGTGACTGTGTGTACGGAGTCCCGATCCAGAAAGGGACGCAACTGGCGAATCAGGCAAACCTGATGAAAGATCCTCCCGGTCACGGCCGTCAAGTGCTCTTCTAAAGACAGCCGTGAGTCCAGGAGGACGCCCAAGTTGCGAGCCCTCTCCGTGGGGGCCAGTGATTCGCCCCCAATAGTCAGCAATGGCGTCAACTGACTATATCGGGATGTCGGAAACCACAGCCACTTGGTCTTGGATGGGTTGAGCCTGAGCCTGTTCCTCCCCATCCAGATCCGCAGGGCCTCCAGACACCGAGACATCACTTCAAGGGCATCGTTGGGGTGGTCCGGGGTGGAGATGTACAGCTGGGTATCAGGAGTTGAAGTCTACAGATCTTAAAGAGTTGCTCAGTCCTGCTTTAGGTCTTTGGATAGCTGGTTTCTGCCATTGCTTTAAATCGAGGGTCTCCAAACTTGGCCATTTTAAGACTTGTGGACTTCAACTCCCTGAATTCCCCTACCAGCCGTTTTGGGAGTCAAAAGTTCACAAGTCTTAAAATGGCCAAGTTTGGAGACCTCTCCTTTGAATCAAGATAGGGATTTCCTACTTTCCAGTTGAGGGTGAACTACAGCTTCTAGCAAACTGTTGGAAGAAAGGTCCATCTGGATTCAGCTCCAAGTGGGGAGGAAGACACTAGAACTGTGATGGTGAACCTATGGCATGCGTGCCATAGGTGGCACATGGAGCCATATTGATGGGCACGCAAGCTCAGCTCCGGCGTGCATGCACGGCCCTGCCAGCTGATTTTTGGGTCTTTTGGGCCCACTGGAAGTCAGGAAACAGACTGTTTCTGGCCTCTGGAGGACCTCCGGGGGGTGAGAAAGGCCTTTTCTGCCCTCCCCAGACTCCTAGAAAGGCTCTGGAGCCTGGGGAGAGCGAAAAAACGGGCCTACTGGGCCCACTGTGCCATCACGTGCCAAAAGCGGGGTGAGCAGGCACATGCACAGCGGGGTGGGCGGCATAGAATTATGGGTGTGGGCACGTGCACATGCGATCCCCCCCTCCCAGCACTCCCCCCGCTTTTGGCACGCGATGGCAAAAAGGTTAGCCATCACTGCACTAGAAACATGGAGGCTGTTTGGAAAGATGGTTTAATGGTGGACAGGACCACACATGGGTTGAGGTCCTGGGCAAAAAGAGCACATGGGTAAGAGAGAGAGAGAGAGAGAGAGAGAGAGAGAGAGAGAGAGAGAGAGAGAGAGAGAGAGAGAGAGAGAGAGAGTGAGTTTTATATGCTCTTTTGGGCCCCACCTTGGAGCTTCCTGTTCCTGTGTTAGAAATGTATTCTGATTGGTTGTCAGACTCCCATGGGGTCATGCAGGGGTAACTTTGTAAGTTGTCTTGAGTCCCAGGCTTGGTTGAATCTTGCTGGGTGATGATGTAATGAAGGGGCTTTGGGCAATTCCTATTATGGCTTAATGGCTTTGTCCTGGTTTGGATCTTGAGTGAGGGCTAATCCTATCACCCTGGAGCTGAAGGTCTTTTGTAGATAAGATGGCCCAGTCTTTTGTCTTGTAGATAGAATGGCCCAGTCTTTCTGGGGCTATTAACAAAGGAGGGGGCTGCATTCCAAGAGCATGTTTCTCCTTTTCTCATCCAGGGAGGTGTAATATTCTGCCTTTTTAATATTTCCTAGAATATTTCGTTCTTCTAGGAGAGGGGTGGGCGCTAACCTCTTACAAAACTCACTAAGTATCACGTAGGATGAGGAATGCTGGGAGTTGTAGTTCAACCAGAGATGGAAGGCCCATATATTCCATCTCTGTGTTAAGACCTTTATGGCACAAAGGTGTTAAAAGCTGTCCATAGTCCTTAGGTGTGGAAAAAGCAATATTCCCTTGGCACAAGGAGTACGAGGGCAAAGGCGCCTGGGAGAAGCAGAAGACAAGGAGTCTAAAAGTACAGGCTTCTCTTTTGGCACCTTCAACGTGGCACGCAGAAATGACTCAAGCTAAGGATGCATAAATTGCAGGAGATGGTTTCTTAGAATTCAAGATCTCAGTAATGGAGGGTGGGGGGAAACCAAGCTTTCACAATTTGGAAGGGTTCACAAAACACGCTAATGCCGTGGGCTAGCTTTACCCAGGAACCTAGGCCAACATGCTAATGTAAGAAGAAAATCCAAGTCTGGTTCCAAGCTGGGAGGGAAAAAAAATAGAGACTGGCTGATTGGAAAGGAGGACTCTGTTTATTTGGATGTCAGAAACTTCAGTGACAGCAGCAATGTTTCTGGGGTGGCTGACAAAATAGCTGAGTGAGTGGATGGATGTTTATAGGTTTCTGGGATTTGGTGTTTGAGATGCTCCAGGGGGTTGTGGAATGTGGTGAGCCTTGTGTCTTTCACTATTCTAATGGTAGTGGGTAAATTCTATTATGTCCTAAAGATCTTGTCCTGTCCTTAGAATTTGGAGTGGGGGATATAAATTCTTAATCCTGTCAGCTCCAGCCTTCTGTGGGAGCCGTGGCTGAAAGCGTTTTATTTATGAATAAATTGGCCCAGTCTTTCTTAATAGGTACAAAATATCCGTCTCTAAAGATTTGAGCCTTCTATTTGAGGCTGTTATGGAAAGACTGGGGCTGCCTTTAAGAACATGTTTCTCCATTTCTCCTTTGGAGAAATATTTTTAATATTAAGAATGAAGAATATTTTAATCTGGGGAAGAGGGCTTCCTACACTAAGAAATAAATAAATAATAAACAACTGGACAACTGCAAAATCTCCATTCCCACCTCACTCTGGGGCCAGCCAGAGGTGGTATTTGCCAGTTCTCCGAACTGCTCAAAATTTCCGCTGCCGGTTCTCCAGAACCTGTCAGAACCTGCTGGATTTTACCCCTGCATCACGGCCCTATACCATGTTAGACAGATGGTTGTCTCAATCTCTTCTTAAAAACCTTCTTTGTGGCAACCCCTGAGATATTGGAACAATAAGTCCTTTTTTTTAATGACCCATTTAGGGAAATTCTTTGTGGCCTTTTTGCTGAAAACAGAGAAAAGTGAAGTGACGACTGATTTGATGATTGAAAAAGAATTAAATGTGGGGGGGGGTAGAAAGGATATTTCAATAAGCAGCGAGGTTGGGTAATGAATTTGTTAACTTCTGTTACAAAAAAGCCCAAATATTTGTGTGTGTTTAGTTAATTTTCTTCCTCTCATATTCCTTTCCCTCCCCCCTCCTCATTTTCTTCGCATTGTCTTTCATTCTTTTTTGCCTTTTATTCGAAGCTGGCCTTTAATTGTTTGACAAAATAAAAACGATATAATATAATATTAGCAGGGAAGAAATCCAGCAGAAACAGCCCTATTTCAAAAGCCTTTTGAGTGGCGCACCAAAGCGGTCGTAAATGAACAAAAACCAACTTTCATGTCAGAAGCACATGAGACCGAGTCTAATGTTGCCCCCATTATTTTATTAGATGCTGGTGGCTTGCACGCGGTGAATTAGTTATTCCAATTTGGCTGCCATGTGAATGGGGGCAGGGGGTAGGAGCAGCCCACCTCCTCCATCTCCTTCTATCGCTTGTAGCTATGTTTAGCAGGAAGCACGGCTTATCTTTTGCCCATGAGTAAGTCACAGGACTGAGACCCAGTGGCCTCCCAGATCTACAGGTAGTCCTCGACGTTTGACGACAACGGGGATCAGAATTTCTCTTGCTCAGCAAGGCGGTTGCTAAGTGAGTCACTGCCCAATTTTACGACCTTTTTTCAAAACGTGGTTGTAAGCAAATCACTGCAATGATTGAGGGAATTGTGAGGTCATTATGTGAATCCAGCTTCCCCCCCCAGCCCTAACCCTAACCCCAAGGGTGAAATCCAGCAGGTTCTGACAGGTTCTGGAGAACCGGTAGCGGAAAATTTGAGTAGTTCGGAGAACCGGCAAATACCACCTCTGGCTGGCCTCAGAGTGAGGTGGGAATGGAGATTTTGCAGTATCTTTCCCCTGCCACGCCCACCAAGCCATGCCCACCAAACCACGCCCACAGAACCGGTAGTAAAAAAAATTGAATTCCACCATTGCCTAACCCTAACCCTAACCCAGAGGTCGGCAACCTTAAATACTTAAAGAGCCACAAAGGTCCTAACCGGAAGCTCCCGTTCAATTTTGGAGCCGACCGGAAGTCCAGTTCCCCCACCATAGAGTCTCCTCCTAGCACGGTGTTCTTTTTCCTCTGCTGACTGGAAATCCGGTTCCCCCACCATAGAGTCTCCTCTTAGCGCAGCATCCGTTTTCCTCTACCTGTCCTAACCGAAAGCCCTATCAATTGTGGAGCCGACCAGCAACAGGGAGCTGCAGCAGAAGGATGAAAGAGCCACATGCGGCTCCAGAGCCGCGGGTTGCTGACCCCTAATCCTAACCCTTGGCTTTACTCGTCACAAGCCATCTGAGAAGGCTGCAAATGGTGATTGCATGATCCCGACAGGCAGCAATCATCCTAGATACATGCCGGTTACCAAGCACTCAAATTTTGATCGTGCGGTCGTGAGGATTCTGCAAGCGTCATATGTGCGAGGATGGTCATAAGTCGCTTTGGTCACCAGTGCCACAGCACTGAACAACTCCATGTCGGTTTAGCTCTCACGACTGTTAGTGAAGGATGTTGGAACTTGTAGTTCGCTACTGTAGAAAGTTAGCACCCACCCCTCTCCTAGAAGAAGGAAATATTTTGAGAAATATATTTTAAAAGAGGGCAGAATATTATATTTCCCTGGATGAGAAATGGAGACAGCAGCCCCCACCTTTCTTAATAGCCCTCAGCAGGTGCCAGCACTTAAGAAATAAAGACGTCGTAAAATGAGGCAAAACTCACATAAGAACTGTCTTGCTTTGCAGCGGAAATTTTAGGCTCGGCTGTGCTCAGAAGTCAAGGACTACCTGTATAACACAATGACATTGATTGATTACGTGCCATGAGTCATTGTCAACTCCTAGCAATCACATAACCCAAATTTCTCCATGAACACAATGGCATCTAAATCCCCAAAGGAAAGAACACTAGGGAAGGGCCACTGTGAGGTCATGCAGATCGCAGAGCTGTCATGGATCTCTCATGAATTATGTAATTCGGATTTGTCCAATGATGTAAGGATGTGTGTGTTGACACTTGCTCTTCATTGCCTCTGGGCAAACTCTACTAATGAAAGAGAGTAGGAGTGTCTTCCTAGAATCTGATGAAGCCTTCGGGGGGGGTATTTCGTAACCATTTGATTATTCCATCAACTGGAATAATCCTATTTTGGATCTTGGCCGTGACTCATAGGTGTCAGCAGAGGGAAGGCAAGAAGACAAATGAAGAAATGGTTAAGGCACCAGGCTAGAAAGTGGGAGGTCATGAGTTCAGATCCTGCCTGAGCCATGAAAGCCAGATGATAGGTTGATAAATAGATAGATAGATAGATAGATAGATAGATAGATAGATAGATAGACAGACAGACAGACAGACAGACAGACAGACAGACAGACAGACAGAAAGAGAGAGAAAGAGATGAGAGATGAGAGATGAGAGATGATAGAGAGAGGGAGAGGGAGAGAGAGAGAGAGAGAGAGAGAGAGAGAGAGAGAGAGAGAGAGATAAATAAAATATCTTATGCCACCAGACTCCAAATTCTGGGCTTAGACAATTTAGAACTACGCCGACTTCAGTCTGACCTAAGCATAGTACATAAAATTATCTGCCACAATGTCCTTCCTGTCAATGACTACTTCAGCTTCAACCACAACAATACACGAGCAAATATTAGATACAAACTCAAGGTAAACCGCTCCAAACTCGATTGCAGAAAATAGGACTTCAGTAACAGAGTGGTCAATGCCTGGAATGCACTACCTGACTCTGTGGTTTCTTTCCCAAACCCCCAAACCTTTAACCTTAAACTGTCTACTGTTGACCTCACCCCATTCCTAAGAGGTCCGTAAGGGGCGTGCGTAAGAGCACCAGCGTGCCTACCAACCCTGTCCTAATATTCCTTTTTACTCTTACTCTTTTCATGTATTCAAATTATGTTTATACTTTTACCTGTTATCTTATATATATGCTTGACAAATAAACTTATGATTATAAGTGAGAAGATAGATAGATAGATAGATAGATAGATAGATAGATAGATAGATAGATAGATAGATGATAGATAAAGAGAGAGAGAGGAGAGAGATGATAGATAGATGGGTAGATAGGTAGATAGGTAGATAGGTAGATAGATAGATAGATAGATAGATAGATAGATAGATAGATAGATAGATAGAAAGAGAGAGAGAGAGGAGAGAGATGATAGATAGATAGATAGATAGATAGATAGATAGATAGATAGATAGATAGAAAGAGAGAGAGAGAGGAGAGAGATGATAGATAGATAGATGGGTAGATACCCTGTTTCCCCAAAAATAAGACATCCCCTGATAATAAGCCCAAACAGGCTTTTGAGCGCATGCGCTAAAATAAGCCTCCCCCTGAAAATAAGCCCTCCCCAAAAATATTTAAACGCAGAGCTGGAAATCAGGTAAGACAGCAAGAGAAGCCCGATCTTGCTCCACGCGCCCCAAAATAATAAGACCTCCCCGAAAATAACACCAAGCACTTATTTTGGGGTTTAAAAAATATATAAGACAGGGTCTTATTTTCAGGGAAACACAGGGAGAGAGAGAGAGAGAGAGAGAGAGAGAGAGAGAGAGAGAGAGAGAGAGAGAGAGAGAGAGATTGATAGATGAGCGAGGAAGAGAGAGAGAGAGATGAGAGAGAGAAAGAGATGAGAGGGGAGAGAAAGAGAGAGATGAGAGAGAGAGAGATGAGAGAGAGAGAGAGAGAGATGAGAGAGAGAAAGAGATGAGAGGGGAGAGAGAGAGAGAGAGAGATGAGAGAGAGAGATGAGAGAGAAAGAGATGAGAGGGGAGAGAGAGAGAGAGATGAGAGAGAGAGAGATGAGAGAGAGAAAGAGATGAGAGGGGAGAGAGAGAGAGATGAGAGAGAGAGAGATGAGAGAGAAAGAGATGAGAGGGGAGAGAAAGAGAGAGATAAGAGAGAGAGAGATGAAAGAGAGAAAGAGATGAGAGGGGAGAGAAAGAGAGAGATGAGAGAGAGAGAGAGAGATGAGAGAGAGAAAGAGATGAGAGGAAAAGAGAGATGGTAGATTGATGATAGATTGGCTGTTGTCTGTGGAGATTCTTGGTCATCCAGGTCATGATTTTCCCAAAGGTGCTTTTTCCCCCCCAAAAGGCAACTGAACTTTCTTTGTTTTTCCTCATCCAAGAACTTCGTTTGGTTCAGCTGGGAACTGAAGAAGCTTCTTGGATGAGAAGCAAAAAGTCTTCACGGAAGAACAGGAAAAAGTCCAGGGGGAAAAAAAAACACCTTTGCGTTTCCTTCTCTTGCTGTTCCATTCTGTTTTTTTCCTCCGAGCACCCAATCTCTCCTCCATCCTTCAGGCAGGGCCGAAGGGAAGAAACGTCCCACTGCATCAGGAATTCGCCTCTCCACCTCTCATCCCAGCTGGGCCGTTCCTGCCACCTCCGCTTCTTTCCTGGCTGGCCTTACAAGCATCTCTTTTGTTCTCGGTTTCGCCTTTATCACGGATGGCATCTCTTCCACGGTGCTCAACAGCGGCCTCCTACAAATCGAGGGGCATGTGATTTCAGCATGCTTGGCTCCAAAAGACTGTGACCAATTCCCTCACATGAAATCCCTGCTGAGGCTGTTCAGGAAAGATTTGACCCCGGCTGGGGTCACCATCTCGGGCAGGAAACAGGCGAGCAGGTCCCTCGAGTTGCTTGCAGGTAGTCCTCCACTTACAACCGTTCGTTTAGTGACCAAAGGTACCACGGTACCGGAAAAAAAAGGCTGTTTTCACACTTACGAATGTTACAGCATCCGCATGGTCAGAGGATCAAAATTCGAAGGCTTGGCAATGGGTTTGTATTTATGATGGTGGCAGTGTCCCGGGCGGGGGGGGGGGAGGAGCATGGGATCCCCTTTTTGCGACCTTCTGACAAGCAAAGTCAGAAACCCGGCCACATTTACCAGCATCCTGCTTTACAACGGTTTTTAGTGAAAACTGGCATGTACTTTTTATTTTTCAGCAAACTGTGCCTAGGGATTGGTCCAAATCACCCAGGGAAGTTTCGTGCCTAAAGTGGGACTAGAACTCCCAGTCTCCTAGTGATTGGCCTAAAGCTACCGATCTGGCTTTTATGCCTCAGGTGAGACTAGAACTCTCAGTCTCCTGGTGATCGGCCCAAAGTCACCCAGCCGCCTTTCATGCCTAAGGAGGCACTAGAACTCACAGTCTCCTGGTGATCGGCCCAAAGTCACCCAGCCGCCTTTCATGCCTAAGGAGGCACTAGAACTCACAGTCTCCTAGTGATTGGTCCAAAGTCACCTAGCTGGTTTCCATGCCTAAGGCGGGATTAGAACTCCCAATCTCCTGGTGATTGGCCCAAAGTCACCCAATTGGCTTTCATGCCTAAGGTGGGACTAGAACTCACAGCCTCCTGGTGACTGGCCCAAAGTCACCCTGCCAGCTTTAATACCTAAGGCAGGACTAGAACTCTCAGTCTCCTAGTGATTGGTCCAAAGTCACCTAGCTGGCTTCCATGCCTAAAGCAGGACTAGAACTCCCAGTCTCCTGGTGATTGGCCCAAACTCACCAAATTGGCTTTCATGCCTAAGGCGGGATTAGAACTCACAGCCTCCTGGTGACTGGCCCAAAGTCACCCAGCCAGCTTTAATACCTAAGGCAGGACTAGAACTCTCAGTCTCCTAGTGATTGGTCACCCAGCTGATTTTTCATGCCTAAAGAGGACTAGAATTCACCATCTCCTTTTTTCCAGCCTGGTGCCTTCATTGCTAAGCCAAACTGGCTCTGATTTACGATTTAAGGAGTTGTGTGGTTTGGGTTAAGAGTGGAGTGTTATTCTAACCTTTGGCGGTTAATAAATATGTGGCTGAAGGCTTAGTGCCAACATGTAAATGCATACTCTTGATGCTGGATTAGAGTCGAAGAAAAGGAGCAGGCAGGGGCGTCTGCAAGACATTGTCCAAAACGTCAAAGGGATGACTGCAATGGTGTAACTGATTGTCCCATCATCAGGGTTCGGGAGAACCTCTAGCGAAGATTTGGTGCAGTTTGGAGAACCCCCAAATCCCACTTCTGGCTGGCCCCTCACACCCCACCCTGCCCCTCCCAGGAGTCCCCACAGGGACCACTTTGGATGCAGGAAAGTACAGGACGTGCGTGGATACTCGGGGAGGGTGAAAAACGGGCCTAACGGAAGTTCGGGAAGCCTGGAAATAGGCCCGTTTCTGGCCTCCAGAGGGACTATGGAGCCTGGGAAGGCTGTTTTCGCCCTCCCGGAGGCTCAAGAAAAGCCTCCGGAGCCTGGGGAGGGCAAAAAGTCCCCCCCCCGGCCATGGTGCAGGAGGCCAACTAGGCCACGCCCACCCAGTAAACCGGGTAGAGAATTCCTTGCTTCAATTTTTTGAAGCCCATCATATTCACCATCTTGACTTTTGGGACTCATTCAGAATCAGGATCAGAACAGAGCTGGAAGGGACCTTGGAGGTCCTCTAGTCCAGCCCCCCCCCCTGCTCAAGTAGAAGACCCTGTATCATTTCAGTCAAGTGGCTGCCCAGTCTCTTCTTAAAAACCTCCAGTGATGAAGCACCCACAACTTCTGAAGACAACTTCTGCTCCACTGGTTGTTCTAGCCCGCCAGCGGCCTGCGCGGATTGTTGCTGATCCCGATGACGAGGAGGCTGGTGTGGTGCTGCGCCAGGAGCCTGTGCAGCTGGCACTCGAGTCGGACAGTGAGGAGGCTGACGAAGAGGTGGTGCCAGAAGTGGGGATTCAGCCAGGGCCTTCAGAACCTCCAGAGGCTCCTTTAAGTGAAGAGGATGAAGAGGAGGAGCCTCTTCTCAATTCACGGGCACGCAGAGCTGCCAAAAGGCAGGAGTGGTTCCTCAGGAGGAGGTCTCCTTGAGAGTAAGGCTTGGGGCTAATTGGCCACTCCCTTAGCCTATTTAAGAAGGAATGCCACTTGCAACAAGCTGCAGGAAACAACTTTAGTTCGCTAACCATTACATTGGGATGTCTCTGCAAGTCTCTGTTTCTGGGCTTTCTGCCAACTCCAGTAAGACTCTGAATATCTTATCGATGGAATTCTGGCAGGCTGTTAAGAACGCTTTAGTAACAGCCGGCATTTGCTAACTGCGTTTTTGAGTAAACTAAGTTTGGTTCAGAGTTTGTGTGTGCTGTGTTCTTTGGGATCCGTAGCTTGGGCAGAACACTGGTTGATTGTTTTCCCTGTTTCTCCTCAATTCCAGGTTGCTTCTCTCCTCGATGAGTTTCCATCCGTTTTTTTTTTCTTGTCCTATCTGTTGCAGATATCCTTGACAGCAGATTTGCCCATAGATCCCCAGGCACTTTTTACTTAACGAAGCCCCTTAGCTCATGGATTTAGAAAGATTCACAGGTTAGCTGCCTACCTACTTGCACACGCCTGCTAGTATGTTTATGTTTATGTTTATGTTTATATTTATGTTTATGTTTATTATATTTGTATACCGCCCTTCTCCCAAAGTGTTGTGGAATGATGAGGACCAAGCAACATTCCTGGGTCAGCCAGAGACAGTTTTATTGCGCAAGGTTCAGAGCCAGTTTTGTACATGAAACTTTGAACAAGGAGAGAACTCTGCTACAACGGTTTTATACATTTCTAAGACAAAGGATTCAGTGAGATCATACATTTTCCATATATGGTTAACATACATTGGATAATTACTTAAAGCATTAATTTTACTTTACAAAATTATCTTAGCCACACAACTTTTCCTTAAGTGCTCGGAGTTGCTAATGGGAGAGTTACTACTGTCCTTGGGTAAATTTATTGGATTAAGTAACTCTTTGTAACATATAGATCTTTGTGTCATTCATAGTGAGGTCACTCAGATGTTTTCCATATGGCAGTCCTTTCGTGACATCTAGGTCTCAGAAGATATATTACCACTTAATGGGGTTTAACTTTTTGTTAATATAATTTCCAACAAGTACTTTCTTCTCTTATAATAATGTGAATAGAGAAGTTCTCTCAGAGTTCATGTATCTAAGCACGTCTTCCCCTTATAATAATGTGAATAGAGAGGGTCCCCCAGAGCCCATATATCTGACTCTGTATGATTCCTTTCTTTTATTCACATTATTTCTTTTATCTACATTAAAAGGACTTGGGGCAGTGAACAGCCAGCAGATAAAATACAGAGAATACAAAAATTAAAACAATATTAAAATCCAATTAAACTGATTTGGCCCACAGTTAAAACACCCCCATATTAAAACCCATAATTTAACAATTTAAAATTAAAGCAATTTAAAAAGTTTGGTCAGGTCAGCCCGGCTTGATGAAACAAAAACGTCTTTAAGGTACGGCAGAAAGTGCGCAGATCCGGGATCCGCCGTATCTCCGGGGGGCAACTCGTTCCAGAGAGTAGGTGCCCCCACAGAGAAGGCTCTCCCCCTGGGGGCCGCCAGCTGACATTGTTTGGCTGACGGCACCCCGAGGAGCCCCTCTCTGTGGGAGCGTACTGGTCAGTGGGAGGTTACTGGCGGCAGAAGGCGGTCTCGTAAATGCCTAGTAGTAATGTTCAGTTTTGGCATTCCCGCAACACGTTTAATCGGGTCAGTGAGTTAACCCACTTTCTGGCTTGACAGAACCCAGGATAAAGCGATAGGTAGCCAAAAGCGAATGGAAAGCACAACGGAAAATAGATTGCATTTAAAAAAAAAAAAATACAGCTGCCATGCATTTATTGACCGGTGAGTATTTGGAAATCCGACCACTGAGTCCTTGTTTGTCTGTCTCCCTATATTTTGACTCTTCGCATGACGCATTGTTATCTTAACTGGGGCTTATACCATTCATTCAAGAGCCTGACTTTGAAGGAAACGCTGAATCATACACTTAAGAAAACAGGGGTGACTTTGTCTCGTTGCATCCAATGTGTCATGTCAACAAGCCTAAAGGTTTGGAGTAGGGAGGGGGTTGGGTTGAGAAGAAAATTGGTGTGAAATATTCAAATACCTTGGTCAATGAAGGAAGGCTGCATAAAGCAAGGGTCTCCAACCTCGGCAAGTTTATGACTTGTGGACTTCAACTCCCAGAATTCCTCAGCCAGCGCATGCCAAGTTGGCAAGGTTGGAGACCCCTGGCATAAAGGATTACGTCCATGCAATATCAAAACCGTGGATCACGGTTGATGGAAAGAAGAGGAGGGGGTTTTGCACAACCCTGAACACCACAAATAATTCCATCGCATTTTGTCTTACCTTGTGAACCCATGCTTGCAGTGGTGAAATCCTAATTTTTTTTTTTTTACTACCTCTTCTGTGGTGTGGCTTGGTGGGCATGGCAGGGGAAGGATATTGCAACATCTCCATTTCCACCCCACTCCAGGGGAAGGATACTGCAAAATCCCCATTCCCTCCCCACTCCTGGGCGAAGGATATTGCAAAATCCCCATTCTCACTCCACTCGGGGGCCAGCCAGAGGTGGTATTTGCCGGTTCTCCAAACTGCTCAAATTTTCCGCTGCCAGTTCTCCAGAACCTGCTGGATTTCACCCCTGCATGCTTGGCCTCATAAAATCAGATTTTTAGTCTTTTTTTCCTGGTGTATCTCTGCTCTTCCTGGACACGGCAATCCCTGGATTCTTCTCCCAACTTTATTTTCTCGATTAGAAATGAACAAAAGAAAAGAGAACAAGAGCCAGTTTGTTCTAGTACAGATAGTCCTCGACTTACAACAGTTCATTTAGTGACCATCCGAAGTTACAACGGCACTGAGAAAAGGGACTTACAACCGTTTTTCACACTTACGACCTTTGCGGCGTCCCCATGTTCGTGTGATCAAAATTCAGACGCTTGACAATTGACTCATACTTAGGACGGTTGCAGTGTCCCGGGGTCACGTGATCCCCTTTTGTGACCTTCTGACAGATTCACTTAACAACCGTGTGACTAACTTAAAAACTGCAGTGATTCACTTAAGAACAACCGTGGCAAGAAAGGTTGTAAAATGGGGGTAAAACTCACTTAACAATTGTTTCACTTAGCAACAGTAATTTTGGGCTTGATTGTGGTGATAAGTTGGGGACTGCTTGTAGTTCAGGCACCCTGCTAGAAACCAGGAGATTGTGGGTTCTAGTCCCTGCTTAGAATACGAAAGCTGGTTAGGTGACTTTGGGCCATTCATCAGGAGACTGGGAGTTCTAGTCCAGTTTAGGCATGAAAGCCAGCTGGGTGACTTTGGGCCATTCACCAGAAGACTGGGAGTTCTAGTCCAGTTTAGGCAAGAAAGCCAGCTGGGTGACTTTGGGCCATTCACCAGGAGACTGGGAGTTCTGGTCCAGGTTAGGCATAAAAGCCAGCTGGGTGACTTTGGGCCGTTCACCAGGAGACTGTGAATTCTAGTCCAGTTTAGGCATGAAAGCCAGCTGGGTGACTTTGGGCTGTTCACCAGGAGACTGGGAGTTCTAGTCCAGTTTAGGCCTGAAAACCATCTGGGTGACTTTGGGCCGTTCATCAGGAGACTGTGAATTCTAGTCCAGTTTAGGCATGAAAGCCAGCTGGGTGACTTTGGGCCGTTCACCAGGAGACTGGGAGTTCTAGTCCAGGTTAGGCATAAAAGCCAGCTGGGTGACTTTGGGCCGTTCACCAGGAGACTGGGAATTCTAGTCCAGTTTAGGCATGAAAGTCAGCTGGGTGACTTTGGGCCGTTCACCAGGAGACTGGGAGTTCTAGTCCAGGTTAGGCATAAAAGCCAGCTGGGTGACTTTGGGCCGTTCACCAGGAGACTGGGAATTCTAGTCCCACCCTAGGCATGAAAGCCAGCTGGGTGACTTTGGGCCATTCACCAGGAGACTGGGAGTTCTAGTCCAGTTTAGGCCTGAAAGCCGGCTGGGTGACTTTGGGCCATTCACCAGGAGACTGGGAGTTCTAGTCCAGTTTAGGCCTGAAAGCCGGCTGGGTGACTTTGGGCCATTCACCAGGAGACTGGGAGTTCTAGTCCAGTTTAGGCCTGAAAGCCGGCTGGGTGACTTTGGGCCATTCACCAGGAGACTGGGAGTTCTAGTCCAGGTTAGGCATAAAAGCCGGCTGGGTGACTTTGGGCCGTTCACCAGGAGACTGGGAGTTCTAGTCCAGTTTAGGCATGAAAGCCAGCTGGGTGACTTTGGGCCATTCACCAGGAGACTGGGAGTTCTAGTCCAGTTTAGGCCTGAAAGCCGGCTGGGTGACTTTGGGCCATTCACCAGGAGACTGGGAGTTCTAGTCCAGGTTAGGCATAAAAGCCAGCTGGGTGACTTTGGGCCGTTCACCAGGAGACTGGGAATTCTAGTCCAGTTTAGGCATGAAAGTCAGCTGGGTGACTTTGGGCCGTTCACCAGGAGACTGGGAGTTCTAGTCCAGGTTAGGCATAAAAGCCAGCTGGGTGACTTTGGGCCGTTCACCAGGAGACTGGGAATTCTAGTCCCACCCTAGGCATGAAAGCCAGCTGGGTGACTTTGGGCCATTCACCAGGAGACTGGGAGTTCTAGTCCAGTTTAGGCCTGAAAGCCGGCTGGGTGACTTTGGGCCATTCACCAGGAGACTGGGAGTTCTAGTCCAGTTTAGGCCTGAAAGCCGGCTGGGTGACTTTGGGCCATTCACCAGGAGACTGGGAGTTCTAGTCCAGTTTAGGCCTGAAAGCCGGCTGGGTGACTTTGGGCCATTCACCAGGAGACTGGGAGTTCTAGTCCAGGTTAGGCATAAAAGCCGGCTGGGTGACTTTGGGCCGTTCACCAGGAGACTGGGAGTTCTAGTCCAGTTTAGGCATGAAAGCCAGCTGGGTGACTTTGGGCCATTCACCAGGAGACTGGGAGTTCTAGTCCAGTTTAGGCCTGAAAGCCGGCTGGGTGACTTTGGGCCATTCACCAGGAGACTGGGAGTTCTAGTCCAGTTTAGGCATGAAAGCCAGCTGGATGACTTTGGGCCGTTCACCAGGAGACTGGGAGTTCTAGTCCAGGTTAGGCATGAAAGCCAGCTGAGTGACTTTGGGCCGTTCACCAGGAGACTGGGAGTTCTAGTCCAGTTTAGGCATGAAAGCCAGCTGGGTGACTTTGGGCCGTTCACCTGGAGACTGGGAGTTCTAGTCTCGCCTTAAGCATGAAAACCGGCTGGGTGACTTTGTGCCAATCACTCTCTGAACCCAATCCACCTCGCAGGGTTTGTTATTGTGGGGAAAATAGGAGAAGGAAGGTATATTAGAAATGCTTGGCACCTTGAGTTGTTTATGAAAACAATAAAGGCAGGCTCTCAAATAAACAAGAGGAGCTTTATCCGCAGGGCTGGTTAAAACATGCAGCCAGCAGAGAGGTACCGTGGAAGGGATGGCTGGGGGAAAGTGACTTTGAAGAAAGGGGAAAACTTCACTTATTTTGCTCGTCTTGCAAAGAAAATGGTCTCTGTGGCTCCCAATCATTTTTGTCGGGGTCCCTAGTAGCCTACTGCTGCTGCTGTCTACCAGCAAGGCTAATTAGATTTTTTTTTTAATTTGATTTATATGCCGCCCTTCTCGAGAGACTCAGGGCGGCTTACAGTACGTTAAGCAATAGCCTTCATCCTTTTGTATATTTATACAAAGTCAGCTTATTGCCCCCACAAACTGGGTCCTCAATTTACCTACCTTAGAAAGGATGGAGGGCTGAGTCAACCTTGAGCCTGGCGAGATTCGAACCAGCAGTAATTGCAAGCAGCTGGTCTTAATAACAGGGTGCTTTAGACCACTGTACTACCAAGGCTCTTTGATTTGATTCAGCCCCTTTGCGAAATGCTTAAAACAGTGTTTCTCAACCTTGGAAGCTTGAAGATGGGTGGACTTCAACTCCCAGAATCCCCCAGCCAGCGCTGCTGGCTGGGGGATTCTGGGAGTTGAAGTCCACCCATCTTCAAGCTTCCAAGGTTGAGAAACACTGGCTTAAAAGGTTGTCTTTTTTCTAAGTGGAAGGTGTGCAGAGGTTATTTTTGGGTCTTTAAAAAAAAAAGAAAAGAAAAGAGAAAAGGCTTTCTTGGCATTCGGCTTCCGAGAACAAAACATCACCCCACGGCCTAGACTATTAGCCAATCTTAACAAAGAAATACTTTGGAGGTCACCGATCTCGGATCTCGCCCTGCCAACCGGTTGGGACCAGAGATGGGGTGATTCGGCTTTCTTGAACTGACCGAGATCGGTGACAAAACTGGGCCCTGCTCTGAACCCAATTCTGGGAAACGGCCCATTCATAAAAGCAGCGGGAGGTTGTTTTTTTTTTCTTTTTTTCTTTTCCCCTTTCATCTTTTCTTCCTTTCCCCCCCCCCGAGCGTGCCAAGAATGTGAATTTCTTTGCAAAGGGCTTATTCTTAACTGGAGTCAGGGCAGGGAGCCTGCCGGATTATGTAAGATCTTAGCAAAATGCTGTGCTCGGATCTTGGGCAGCGATGGTTCATGTGAAGACGCCGATCGGTTTGGTGCGGGGAGGGGGGGGATTTGGCGGGGTGGGGGGCGCGAGAAAGGAAAGAAGAAAAGCCACCGGGATAGCGCTTGCCTGGGGAAGGGTTCGCGCCAGACCACCTGTCAAACTGGACTGTTCTTGACCTCTCTCTCTCTCTCACTGCATCTATCTATCATCTATTTAGCCATCATCTATCATCTCTGTCTATATCTCCACCCATCCATCCACCCATTTCTCCTTGTTTCCAGGTTGAATCTCTCCTTGTTCAGTTTCCATCCATTGTTCCTTGTCTGGCCTTTGGGTGCTTTGGAAAATAGCTTGACCGCCATCTTCTCTGTGGCAGCCCCTCAAATATTGGAAGACGGCTATCATGTCTCCCCTGGTCCTTCTCTTCACTAGACTATCCAGGCCCAGTTCCTGCAACCGTTCATCGTATGTTTTAGTCTCCAGTCCCCTCATCATCCTGGTTGCTCTCCTCTGCACTTTTTCTAGAGTCTCCACATCTTTTTTATAGTGTGGTGACCAGAACTGGATGCAGTACTCTAAGTGTGGTCTTACTAGGCCTTTATAGAGTGGTATTAGTACCTCACTTGATCTTCATTGTATCCCTGTTCCAAAGGCAATTATTCTTTTCCAGATACGAACAATTTGGGAATGCTTCCTTTTGGTCCCAGACTGCGACCAGAAGCAGCTTTGATTAACTTTGATTCATCTGCCAACCGCTTCCCCTTTGATAATTACTTTAACCAGGCGGTGCCCACACTGGTATCATCTAGATTGGACAATAGTGAACGTGTCCCGCACAAACCTGTTTTTGTCTTGCCCGGAAACTTCAATTAGCAGCACAATGCCTAATGGCTTTATTTATTTATTTCAGGAAAAACATGAAGATGTTGTATTGTATTTGTGCTTACACTACATTGACTGTAAAATTGTTTCAGGGGGAAAAAAAAATAGCAAAGCGCTCGTAAAGGCATGTAAAAACTTTAGAGTTTTTACATGCCTTTAGTTCCAAGCTGTTTGAGAGAACATTTCACTGCTGTGTGAATCTCCAAAACTTATAAAATCGTTTAAATATATTCTCGGTGTCAGCACTTCAAGCTGCATTTATTCTAGTGCTGACATAAGAAGGAGAAGCGGAGGCGTCTGGAAAGGGACGCTTGACTTTTCACCTACTTATTTTCCCTGGAGATAATATCCCCTAGGAGATGGGAGGGGAGGGGGGAAATTCCTTTGAGCTGGAGCAGTAGATTAGGGGTAGAGTGACTTGGAAGATGGCCAGTGAGTGCAGGGGAGTGGGGAACGGAAAGGGAGGGTTTTGGGTCAGGAAGTCAGTGTTGGCTGCGATGGAGTCGGAGTTAGAATGTCGTGCTTAATAAATGGGAGTTTTTCATCAAAGATTTTGTTTGAAATGCAATTTATTTGAGACGACCTCGAAACCTGACACTCTGGCAATTACTGTGCGGTGGTCTGTTGGCGATTTGATTTTAAGATGCAGCCTTCTCTGTCTCCATCTAAGCTTTCAAAATGGACTCGCTAAGGAGCTGAAAGACTTTAGTTTATATTAGATTAGGATTAGATGTAAATTATTAACTAATAAGACTTAGTTATTAATAGTTATTAGTTTTATTGGCATTTGTAAAAGGGCCTTAATAGGGCCTTCTCTATGAATAAGCTTTTCATTGTTGACTTTTAATTCTTCCTGTTCATGATCAGTTCCACTTACTGTAATTACATGTTATTGGAATGGTTCTATAATGTCTTCTTGATTTTATCTTTTTTAAAGCTGTGAACTGCTGGGAGTTAAATAAATAAAATAGAATTACAGTGGTCTTTCTCTAATGTGGTCCAGTGTATTGTGTGATTGCAGTCATTGGATCTTACCTTACAAATCTTTTCACCTAGTCAACCATCCATTAATTCAGGGGTCCCCAAACTTAGCAGCCATAAGAGTTGTGGACTTCAACTCCCAGAATTCCTTAGCCAGCCAGCCAGCCAGCCATCCCTCTGTTCCTTGCATCTTCCATCTTTCTTTCTTTCTTTCTTTCTTCCTTCCTTCCTTCCTTTCTTTTCTTTTCTTTCTTTCCCTTCCTTCCTCCCCTCATTCCTCCCTCCCTCCCTTCTTCCCTCTCTCCCTCTGCTCCTTGCATATTTTCTTTCTTTCTTTCTTTCTTTCTTTCTTTCTTTCTTTCTTTCTTTCTTTCTTTCTTTCCTTCCTTCCTTCCTCCCTCCATCCCTCCCTCCCTTCTTCCCTCTCTCCCTCTGCTCCTTGCATATTCTGTCTGTCTGTCTGTCTGTCTGTCTGTCTGTCTTTCTTTCCTTCCTCCCTTCCTCCCTCCCTCCTTCCCTTCCTTGCATCTTCCTTCTTCCTTTTCTTCCTCCCTCCTTCCTTTACATCTTCCTTCTTTTTTCTCTCCTCCCTCCCTCCCTTGCATCTTCCTTCATTTTCTTCCTCCCTCCCACCCTTACATCTTCCTTCTCCTTCCTTCCTTCCTTCCTTCCTTCCTTCCTTCCTTCCTTCCTTCCTTCCTTCCTTCCTTCCTTCCTTCCTTTCCTTCCCTTCTCTATAATTTAAAACTGTTTTTTACTGTGATTCGTTTTGAATCCCAGTAAAAAGCAGCTGAGCTACTGAAGGATGCCGGGCTCTGCATCAAACATGTGCAGAGATTTCTAAGTTTCAGAAACCAACATTTGCTCTTGAAAGCTATCAGTTCAGAACAAAATGTATGAGAAGTGTCTTTGATTATCTGGGGTGTATAGCCGGTGCCAGTTCCTAACTGATTAAAATTAGGAGAAAGGTTCCTACTCAGGACAAAGGCCTTCCTTTGTCTTCTGAATCATAGAGGGCCAGCTCTGCTTTCAAATACACAAAGCAACTTCCCCAGCCTTCATCTCTTGGACTTTGGGTCCCATTTATACCGTGTTTCCCCAAAAATAAGACCCTGTCTTATATTTTTTTGAACCCTGAAGTAAGCGCTTGGCCTTATTGCCATGTGCTCAAAAGCCCGATTGGGCTTATTATCAGGGGATGTCTTATTTTGGGGGAAACAGGGTATTTCTATGTTTGTCTGTCTGTCTGTTTATTTGTTTGTTTGTTTGTTTATCAAGTTTGTATACCTGCCCATCTCACAAAAAGCAACCCTGGACAGCACCTAAAACAGCACACATATAAAACAATCAAGATTAAAAAAAATATACGAACCTGCTTTGAAAGGTTCTTTCAAAGAGCCTTGGTAGTACAGGGGTTTAAGGCACCCTGTTATTAAGCTGGTTATTAAGACCAGCTGCCTGCAATTACTGCAGGGTTCGAATCTCGCCAAGGCTCAAGGTTGACTCAGCCTTCCATCCTTTCTAAAGTAGGTGAAATGAGGACCCAGTTTGTGGGGGCAATAAGCTGACTTTGTATAAATATATACAAAAGAATGAAGGCTATTGCTGAGCACATTGTAAGCCGCCCTGAGTCTTCGGAGAAGGGCGGCATATAAATCAAATTAAAAAAAAAAATACAAACATCCTAAAAACAAACACAGGCAGTGCTCAACGTACAACCACAACTGAGCCCAAAATGACCATTGCTAAGCGAAACAGTTGTGAAGCGAGTTTTACCCCATTTTACGACCGTTCTTGCTATGGTTGTTAAGTGAATCGCTGCAGATGTTAAGCTAGTAACATGGTTGTTAAGTGAATCTGGCTTCCTCGTGGACTTAGCTTGCCAGGAGGTTGCAAAAGGGATCCTTCATCCATCCATGCAGCCATCATAAATATGAGTCTGTTGCCAAGTATCTGAATTTTAATCACGTGGGGATGCTGCAATGGCCGTAAGTGTGAAAACTGGTCATAAGTCACTTTTTTCAGTGCTGCTGGAACGATCACTAAATGAACTGTTATAAGTGGAGGACTACCGGTATTGCTAGCATGATGTGCAAATCAGGGGTGGGTTCTAAATTTTTTTACTACCGGTTCTGCAGGCATGGCTTATTTTGTGGGTTGGCTTGATGGGGGGGGGGGGGTAATGTGACTGGATGGGCATGGCCAACTTTTTTTTTTTTTACTTTTAAAAGCATTTTTTCTACAACTTTAAGAGGTTGTAGAATCAGGCAACTCAGCTGGGATCATCAGAAGACTTTCAAGGCATTTTATTTCCTACAACCTCTTTGGCTGAAGAGGTTGTAGAAAAAATGCTTTGAAAAGCCTCTGACGATCCCAGCTGAGCCGTGGGATCATCAGAGGCTTTTTTTTTTTTTTACTTTTAAAAGCATTTTTTCGGCCGAAGAGGTTGTAGAAAAAATGCTTTTAAAAGTAAAAAAAAAAGCCTCTGAATGAGGTGGGCGGGGTAAGCGAGCGGCGAGCGGGCCGGGGACCGGTTTGGGGGTGTGACCAGCCAATGTTATTACTGGTTCTCGGAACTACTACAAATTTTTACTACTGGTTCTTGTGAACCGGTGCGAACCGGTAGCAACCCATCACTGGTGCAAATTCAATCTATCTGGTTGGTTGACAGCTCTCCTACCATCACCACCCAAAAATGGAGCCTTGGTAGTACAGTGGTTTAAAGCACCCTGTTATTAAGACCAGCTGCCTGCAATTACTGCAGGTTTGAATCTCACCAGGCTCAAGGTTGACTCAGCCTTCCATCCTTTCTAAGGTAGGTAAATTGAGGACCCAGTTGTGGGGGCAATAAGCTGACTTTGTATGAATATACAAAAGGATGAAGGCTATTGCTTAGCACATTGTAAGCCGCCCTGAGTCTCCGGAGAAGGGCAACATATAAATCAAATAATAAAAAAAAAGGTTAACACTATGACTAAATGAATTGTGTTGTGTGTAAACGCACCTGCTTAATATGACATTCCCCTCCTGACACTTGTAGTAAAGCCCTTGAATTACAGGACAAATCCTATAATGAGTTTGCAAATAAAAAAAAAAAAGGCAGTTTAGCAAAACACCACGCAAGAGATTACAAAGCCAGTGTGTTCTCAGCCCCGCGGAAGGAAGCATGATGGGACGAAACTTCTGCAAAATCCCCCCCAAATTTCACAATTCAAATGACATAATTTGTGTGCCAATGACTCCCTTACTCTGCTTGCAAGGGTTCTATATTCTCCCTTATCCACTCTTCTCCCACCAAAAAGATACTACTCCACCATTTAAAGCAGCGCTTTTGAAACTTGGCAGCTTTAAGAGGTGCGGACTTCAACTCCCAGAATTCCCCAGCCAGCCTTGCAAGGCTGGCTGGGGAATTCTGGGAGTTGAAGTCTACACCTTTTAAAGCTGCCAAGTTTCAAAAGCCCTACTCGAAAAGGATGCCTTCTTCAGAAAACTGCGGTTATGAGCAAAACAGGAACAGGCAAACTTCAACCTTAAACCAGACGTTGTTAAGAAATGCTGTACATATTTAGACTATAAACAAAAACAAAACGCATGGAAATAGCTTATCCAGCTCTTTTTAAAACAGCAAAAATTTCCTGTGGTGTCATGGGTTTTTTTTTTTTCCTGTCGCAACTCCAGTTTGTAACTCCGGTCCAAAATGCCACAAAGAAGAGGGGGGGTCAAATTATTCTCCAAAGCACCAGAAGGCAAGACAAAAGAAACAATGGTTGGAAAGAGAGAAGCAACCTGGAATTAAGGAGAAAGTTCCTAATAGTGAGGACAATTAACCAGTGCAACAGAAATTGCCTTCAGAAATCACAGGCACCCCATCACGGGAGGTTTTTAAGAAGAGACTAGACAGTCTGAAAAGGTATTCTCCTGCTTCAGCAAGGAGCTGGACTAGAAGACCTCCAAGGTCCCTTCCGGCTCTATTCTGTTCTATTCTATTCTATTCTATTCTATTCTATTCTATTCTATTCTATTCTATTCTATTCTATTCTATTCTATTCTACCCTACCGTATTCTATTCTGTTCTGTTCTGTTCTGTTCCTGTTCCTGTTCCTGTTCCTGTTCCGTTCCATTCCGTTCCGTTCCATTCCTTTCCATTCCATTCCATTCCATTCCATTCCATTCCATTCCATTCCATTCCATTCCATTCTATTCTTTCTATTCTACCCTACTCTATTATTCTACTCTACTCTAATTCTACCCTACCCTACCCTACCCTACCCTACCCTACCCTACCCTACCCTACCCTACCCTATTCTATTCTATTCTATTCTATTCTATTCTATTCTATTCTATTCTATTCTATTCTATTCTATTCTATTCTACCCTACCGTATTCTATTCTGTTCTGTTCCTGTTCCTGTTCCGTTCCGTTCCGTTCCGTTCCATTCCTTTCCATTCCATTCCATTCCATTCTATTCTTTCTATTCTACCCTACTCTATTATTCTACTCTACTCTAATTCTACCCTACCCTACCCTACCCTACCCTACCCTACCCTACCCTACCCTACTCTATTCTATTCTACCCTATCCTACCCTACCGTATTCTATTCTGTTCTGTTCCGTTCCGTTCCGTTCCGTTCCGTTCCATTCCATTCCATTCCATTCTCCCCTACCCTACCCTACCCTACCCTACCCTACCCTACCCTACCCTACCCTATTCTATTCTATTCTAATTCTACCCTATCCTACCCTACCCTACCCTACCATATTCTATTCTATTCTATTCTATTCTATTCTATTCTATTCTATTCTATTCTATTCTATTCTATTCTATTCTATTCTACTCTACTCTACTCTACTCTATTCTATTCTATTCTATTCACCGAACCGGTTCGGTGACGTCATATCGTCACCGCTACTGGCTCGGCCGAACCGGACCAAACCGGGAGGAACCCACCACTGCTCCAGAGGCTTTCTAGGAGCCTAGGGAGGGCGAAAACAGCCTTTCCCTCCCTCCCCCGGGGGAATCCAGTAAGCTTATTTATTTATTCATTTATTTTGTCGCATTTCTATGCCGCCCAACTCCCAAGGGACTTTTGGGAGCTCCCCAGGCTCCTAGAAAGCCTCTGGAGCCTGGGGAGGACGAAAAATGGGCCTACCATGCCATCGTGTGCCAAAAGCCGGGGGGGGGGGTGTCGCATAGAATAATGGCTGTGGGCACGTGCACATGACTCCCGCCTCTGGCACACCATGGCAAAAAGGTTAGCCATCACTGACCTATAAGATCCCTTCCAACTCTGTTAATCTGTTAATTTCAGACAAGTGGCTGTCCAATCTCTTCTTAAAAACTTCCAGTGTCGGAGCATTCACAACTTCTGCAGGCAAGTTGTTCCACTGATTCATTGTTCCAACTGTCAGGAAATTTCTGCTTAGTTCTAGGTTGCTTCTCTCCTTGATGAGTTTCCACCCATTGCTTCTTGTTCTGCCTTCAGGTGCTTGGGAGAATAAAGTTGACCTATTTGCATATTTAATAGGTTATTTAATAGCCAAATGAGTTGGGGATGATAGATGCGTGGATTTGCTTGTTAAAAATTCAGTTAAGTATCTGGGGTGGGAACAATTAAATTGCCAGGGAAGGGCTGGCTGAGGAAAAGCTCAATGGCTGAAAAATTAAGAATTGATGGGATGTTTTCTTCCCCAATTTTTATTTCCTGCTGACTGTTGTCTCAACCAATATTCTTGCAATCTCTTTCTCCCTTCCAGCTCCAGAGACTATCTGGGGGTGAAAATGGTTTGGGCAGCCAAGATTAGATTTTTTTTTAAAAAAAAGGGTTTTCCAAACCGATCGATGTTCAGTGAGATAGAGACACAAAGTCAGTTTTCATTCAACAGACTTAACAAAATGAAAAGTCTAGCTGGTGTAATTTTACACAACCCTCAGCCACACAGGAAACTTCCTAGGTGACTTCACTCTCTCACAGTCCACAACCTGGTGTAGGGCAGTGTTTCTCAAACTTGGCAACTTTTAGACATGTGGATCCCAACGCCCAGAATTCTGGGCGTTGGGATCCACATGTCTTAAAGTTGCCAAGTTTGAGAAACGCTGGTATAATGGTTAAATAATTAAAGTGTCAAACTAATGATTGAAGTGTCAAATTAAGGCAGTTCTGAGCCAATGTCAGCCTGGGTGATTTGAGTCAACCGTTTTCTCTTAGTCAGCCTACCTCACAGGGTTGTTTTTGTTAGCAGAAGAAAGTCTTGAGCTTCTGTACGTCCAACGAAATGTAACTCTATAAATAAATAAAATTCCAGACCTTGTTAACGTAAACCTGTGCAGACCGTGAATGCATTTTGCTTTGTTATCTTCTAGTTTAACGTGCTATGCAAATGCAGTAAAGGTGATTAATCTTCTATATATATAAAAAGGGCTGTGTGTGTTTGTGTATGTTCCAGCATAACTCTGGAACGCCTCGAGCAATTTCAATCAAACTTGGTGCACAGATGACTTACACTCTGGAAAGAAATACTGTGGGGGTAAGACATCCCTAACACTCCTTGGGGTGTGTGTGTGTCTGTGTGTGTATGTTCCAGCATAACTCTGGAACGCCTGGGCTGCTGAAATGAAAAGGAATGAATTATATCTATAGTGTCAAATCACAGTACTTTTGACAGTGATACTGTGCATTTTGGATTCAAGTTCTGTTAAGATACAGCCTGTTGTGCCTTAAAATGGCTTCTACTGTACAGCACAGTGGAGTTGCCATGGTAATGGCTTCACAGTACTCCACAAGAGGGCTCCCTATGGTAAGGGGGATTGGTTCTTAAAAAAAAAAAAAAAAAACCCCAAACACCCTAGGCCCTCAAGCAAAGAGGGCAAGTTCTTGGGGGAGGTGCCTGCTAATGCAGATAATCACTTTAAAGACTGTTCCCTGTAGAATTTTTCCCAGGCTGTTGGCCATTAGCAATTAGGTCTCTAATTCTCACCACAGTGGTTGAGCCAGTCCTTTTCCTGTCTAATACAGGATTGGGATAAATAAATATCCGGGGGTTATCAGCTAGTTAATAATAATAAGGGTAAGCATATTGCATAAACAGAACCATTGAGAATTCTCGATGCTGTCTGGGGAATTCTGGGAGTTGAAGTCCAGTCAGCTTAAAGTTTCCAAGTTTGAGAAACATTGGGCCATAAGGCAATGGGTGACTGAGTTCATTATATCATTCAAACTTAGATCATGGGTTAAACTGTGGTTAAGAGGAAACCATAATATGGGGTGAAGGTTTTATCATTGAGTTATTCACCCAAAACAGTGTCTGGCCAGTGACTTAAACCTGTATTGATCCAAGGATCTACAATTACCTACTTCCAGCTATAGAACTGGTAGACTAGACTAGAGTATCCACTGAAATACTGAGTTTCTCTAACTGCACCTCTTGCTGCTGGACATTGGGTTACAGGTTACAGCTGATCAGGAGGAAATGGGGATTTTGCAGTAACCTTCCTCTAGATTGAGGAGGGAATGGAGATTTTACAGTATCCTTCCCCTGCCACACCCACCAAGCCATGCCACGCCCACCAAGCCACCCACACCCACAGAACCGGTAGTAAAAATTTTCGAAACCCACCACTGACCGCTACCATGTTACCCCTAGTCCACAGATGGCTAACCTTTCTGCCATCGTGTGCCAGGAAGGGGGGAGTGGGGGAGGTTCGCACACGTGTGTGCCCACACCCATAATTCTATGTGGGTCATTTCGGGCCATTTCGGGCCTCCGGAGGATCTCTGACGGGGTGGGGAAGGCTGTTTTCGTCCTCCCCAGATGCATAGAGAGGATCTGGATCCAGGTGAAAAAGAAAAATGGGCCTTCCCCACCCACCCCAGGCCCTTTGGAGGCAGGAAACAGCCTGTTTCCCTACTTCTGGTGGGCCCAGAAGGCCCGAAAATCAGCTGGCATGTGCGCCAGAGCTGAGCTGGGGTGCCCACTGATATGGCTACGTGTGCCACAGGTTCCCCATCACGGCCCTAGTCCTTCTTTTCTCCAGATTAGACATACCCAGTTCCTGCAACTGTTCTTCGTATGTTTTAGCTTCCAGCCCTCTAATTATTATTTTTTTTTTTTTTTGCTCTTTTCTACACTCTTTCCAGAGTCTCAACATCTTTTTCATAATATGGTGACCGATCAGCATCAACTCTGACTGGGCCACAACTTTCTCTCCCCCCACCCTCCAGATTTATAAGACGCACGCCCGTCACAAACAGGGTGTGTTGTTGCGCAGTTACCCTAAAAATAGTTGGAATACCAGCCAATGGAAACCAGCCAGAAACCACAGCTAAATACATGTCTTCTGGCCGACATCAAAATGATAGGTAAGTAACTTCCCCGTGGTAACAGCAAGCATGCTTTTGCATGTCTTTTGCAAATACGTTTATATATTTTTAAACCACACATACGCGGGATGTAAGAAAGCGGGCTTCTCTCATTGCATCTCATTTGGCAGCCCCATCCTAGAAATAGAAACAGAATAAGAGAGTTGGAAGGGACCTTGGAGGTCTTCTAGTCCAACCCCCTGCCCAGGCAGGAAACCCTACACCCCTTCAGACAAATGGTTATCCAACATCTTCTTAAAAACTTCCAGTGTTGGAGCATTCACAACTTCTGGAGGCAAAGCTATTCCACTTATTAATTGTTCTAACTGCCAGGAAATTTCTCCTTAGTTCTAAGTTGCTTCTCTCCTTTGATTAGTTTCCACCCATTGCTTCTTGTTCTGCCCTCAGGTGCTTTGGAGAATAGTTTGACTCCCTCTTCTTTGTGGCAGCCCCTGAGATATTGGAACACTGCTATCAAGTCCTTCTTTTCAATAAACTAGACATACCCAGTTCCTGCAACCGTTCTTCATATGCTTTAGCCTCCAGTCCCCTAATCATCTTTGTTGCTCTTCTCTGCACTTTCTAGAGTCTCCACATCTTTTTTACATCGTGGCGACCAAAACTGAATGCAATATTCCAAGTGTGGCCTTACCAAGGCATTATAAAGGGGCATTAACACTTCACGTGATCTTGATTCTGTCCCTCTGTTTATGCAGCCCAGAACTGTTTGGGATGGTATCCTGTTTGGGATGTTACTGTCAGAATCTTCAAAGGATGCTCACAGCAAGAGGGAATAGCCAGGGGACAAATAGATCCATTTCTGCAGCAAAAGAACAATAAAAGTACAGTGATATCTTACAGAGTTGCTGTTTGTTCCTTGGTTTCATGGGCCGTTTAGCATTCCTGGATTTTGTGAGCTAGAAAGTGAGTTAATCCAGTATCGGTTTAAGCACGTTGTAGGAATGCAGCTAGAGTTTGCAGTTGATACGGCAGGGTGCGATTAAAAGTTGAGAAAGAAAAGGATATATTTTTTTTGCACGGGGAAAATCGTTTTAGCATGGCGTTTACATTCCAAGAAAACGTACAAAATGAAATAAGACTAAATTGTGCAGTGAAAATACTAATTAATATCCTGAAAACTGAAATGCACTGAAAAAAGTGACATGACCATTTTTCACCCTTACGACCATTGATCACTTTGATCAAAATTCAGATGCTTGGCAACTGGTCCACATTTATGACCGTTGCAGTGTCCTGGGGCCATGTGATCCCCTTTTGCAACCTCCTGACAAGCTAAATCAACGAGGAAGCCAGATTCACTTAACAACGGTGCAGTTAACTTAACAATGGCAAATGGTTCACTTAACAACTCTGGCAAGAAGAGTCGTAAAATGGGGCAAAGCAGGGGTGAAATTCAATTTTTTTAAACTACCGGTTCTGTGGGCTTGATGGGCGTGGTGTGCGTGGCTTGGTGGGCGTGGCAGGGGAAGGATACTGCAAAATCCCCATTCCCACCCCACTACAGGAGACGGATACTGCAAAATCCCCATTCCCTCCTCACTCCTGGGGGAAGGATACTGCAAAATCTCCATTCCCACCCAACTCCAGGGGAAGGATATTGCAAAATCTCCATTCCCACCCGACTCGGGGGCCAGCCAGAGGCGGCATTTGCTGGTTCTCTGAACTACTCAAAATTTCTGCTACCGGTTCTCCAGAACCTGTCAGAACCTGATGGATTTCACAACCTGCTGGTGCAAAGTCACTTATTTTATTTATTTATTTATTTATTTTATTCAATTTGTATCCCGCCCTTCTCCTAGTGGACTCAGGGCGGTGCACAGCCAGAACTAAAACACGTATCAATACAAAATTTAAAATTATTTAAAAGAATTACATAACTGTAATTACATAACTGTAATTACATAACTGTAATTACATACATAACTTAACAAAGATTTCACTTAGCAACATAAAGTTTGGGCTGAATTTTGGTCGTAAGGCAAGGACTACCTATAAGTATACTTCTGTCTTCTATAATCCATTGTTTTTGAAAGTTCTAATCTAGACCAACATTTTTCTACCTTGACACTTCAAGTTTTATGAACTTCAAGGGAATTCAGCAACTCTCTTATTGGCTGGGGAATTCTGAGAGTTGAAGTCCACACATCTTAAAATTGCCAAGTACGAAAAACACCAGTCTAGACTACAGCTCTCAAATTCCCAGCCCAGTAGAACCTTCAATTGCCTTGACATGGAATTATGGGATGGCAAATCTAATAGAGCTAGGGCAGTGGTCCGCAAACATTCTGGCTTGGCGGCCCGACTGGGGAAGTGGGGGTGGGGAGAGAGAGAAACAGTTCCTTGTGAGTGATTGATAGTCAATCGTGATTATTGTCCTGCTTGTGGCCAGCAGGTTAAAGATAATGGTCAAGGTTCCCCTCGCACATATGTGCTACTCGTTCCCGACTCTAGGGGGCGGTGCTCATCTCCGTTTCAAAGCCGAAGAGCCAGCGCTGTCCAAAGACAACTCCGTGGTCATGTGGCCGGCATGACTCAACGCCAAAGGTGCACGAAATGCTGTTCCCTTCCCACCAAAGGTGGTCCCTATTTTTCTACTTGCATTTTTTACGTGCTTTCGAATTGCTAGGTTGGCAGAAGCTGGGACAAGTCACGGGAGCTCACCCTGTTACATGGCACTAGGGATTCGAACCGCTGAACTGCCGACCTTTCGATCGACAAGCTCAGCGTCTTAGCCACTGAGCCACCACGTCCCCGGCCGGCAGATTAGTGGGTGCTAATAATGCAAGAGACAACCCTCTGCATTCCACACTGACCACTGTTAATTTTAGACAATGTGGTTGGCTTCACAAGCATGCTAGAACCTGTATCTGGATAAATACTGTAAAACTTAATTGCTGTACTCGCGGGGCCGGCTGCGCTCAAGGAATCCATTTTAAGGTTTTAGCACAAGGACGTTGTCAGCTCGGTGACATTCCTACGATATATGGAAATTTCCCAAGCCCAATTGAAAGAGCTGTGTGAACCCAGCTTTCGTGCATGAGGTCATTGTGGCATCACTCTTTCTAAATTTATTGTGGGGATAAAGTTGTACCAATAGAAGAGAATATTTGTAGCTCTGGTTTGAAGTGTGGGGTCCTGGGTGCTCTTTGAGCTTGGCGGTTTTCTTACAGACGTTTCATTACCTAATTAGATAACATCATCAATGCATCGGTAATGAAGCGTCTGCGGGAAAACCACCAAGCGAGCACCCAGGACCCCAAAATTACAGTTTTTACTCTAGCGATCTTCTCCTTTAGCATAACCTCTTAAGACTGAGGGAGATTTAATAGTATCTCTCCAACTTCCTCACAGGACCAGTGGGTTTTTGTTTATCGTAACAAAACCTTGAGTAGACAAAATAGCATATAAATTGTTTTAGGTTAGAGGTATGCAAAACATTGTGCTTATTTATTGAATGTTAGTTTGTCAACAGGAACCACATCATCCAAATTTTGATCATGTGACCCTGGGAAATGTTGCAAGGGTCTTAAATCGAGGACCGGTTACAACAGCCCTTTGAATGAATATCTGCATGGTCTGGATCTGCAAATATTTAAATATTTAACAATTAATCAGTGGGACAACTTGCCTCCAGAAGTTGTGAATGCTCCAACACTGGAAGTTTTTAAGAAGAGGTTGGATAACCATTTGCCTGAAGTGGTGTAGGGTTTCCTGCCTAAGCAGGGGGTTGGACTAGAAGACCTCCAAGGTCCCTTCCAACTCTGTTATACTATTTCTAAATAGGCTGCTTTGAATAATAGTCTTAAAAATTTCTAACCAAGTGTTCTGCCCCAGCTACGGACCCCAAAGAACGCAGTACACACAAAGTCCGTTCAAACTTTAGTTTACTAAATAAAACAGTTTTTTAAAATAACGGCTGTTAATTAACATCCACCAAGAATTCAAAGAATAATACTGAAAGCTTACTGTGGTTGGCAGCATGCCCAGAAGCAATTTGCAGGAAGCTGATAAGCAAGACAAGACACGAAGGTATGTGAACGAAGTTGTTCCCTGCAAATTGCTTCAGTCGGCGTTCCTCCTTAAATAAGCTAAGGGAGTGGCCAAGTAGCCCCAAGCCTTACTCTCGGGGAGACCTCCTCCTGAGGAGCCACTCCTGCCTTTTGGCAGCTCTGCGCGCCCGTGCATCAAGAAGAGGCTCCTCCTCTTCGTCCTCTTCACTTATGGGAGCTTCTAGAGGTTCTGAAGGCCCTGGCTGAATCCCCGCCTCTGGCACCACATCTTCTCCAGCCTCCTCATTGTCCGACTCGAGTGCCAGCTGCACAGGCTGCTGGCGCAGCACCACACCAGCCTCCTTGCTGTCTGAATCAGCTACCAGCTGCACAGGGCCGCTGACGGGCCACAACACCAAGATTCACACTAACCAAGCTAACCACGTTACACAAATGTGGGAACTGGGATTTTTTTTGGGTGGGGAAGTTGCTTAACTAATTCAGCACGTTATGCAGACCCAGCTGCAAGGCTGAAAAAGCGACATCAAAATCAGCTAATAGCTGGAACGAGAAGCCAGTTAAGGATGGATTTCGTACACAAGGGAGCCGCAGTGCAGCTGCCCCAAACTGGAACCACAATCAAAGTATCACAGGACAATGGCATTCTTGTCAACGAGTGCCATGAGATCAAACAATCCCTTCAACATAGCGGATAATCAATTTAAAAGCTAAGATTTAGTCATGATCAGATAAGGACTCCTGTGCCCCTCGTGGAATTTATGATTTGTGTTTTGCCCTCATTCTGTGTTCGCATGACAGGCAGCCAGTTACTTCTTTAAAAAGTTATTTTTAAGATGTTAATAATGAAAGCCAAGGAGTGGAGTGGAAAAAAAATGAGGACGGCAATTAAATACAAGGAAGACACGGGGTGCTCCCACGTGACACCTCTCCTGCGCGAGCTGCATTGGCTTCCGGTGGACTTCCGGGTGCGCTTCAAGGTGTTGGTGATCACCTTTAAAGCGCTCCATGGCTTAGGGCCGGGGTACTTACGGGACCGTCTTCTGCCACCAATTGCCTCCCACCAGCCGGTTCACTCCCACAGAGAGGACCTCCTCAGGGTGCCGTCAGCCAGACAATGTCGGCTGGCAACCCCCAGGGGGAGAGCCTTCTCTGTGGTAGCACCTACCCTCTGGAACGATCTACCCCCAGAGATACGAGTGATCCCAGACCTGCGGACTTTTCATCGGGCCCTAAAAACTTACTTTTTTCAGTTAGCCGGGCTGGCCTGATTCCATGTTGGTTTTGTTTTTTTTTTTAATTTGATTTATATGCCGCCCTTCTCTGGAGACTCAGGGCGGCTTACAATGCGCTAAGCAATAGCCTTCATTCTTTTGTATATTTATACAAAGTCAGTTTATTGCCCCCACAACTGGGTCCTCAATTTACCTACCTTAGAAAGGATGGAAGGCTGAGTCAACCTTGAGCCTGGCGAGATTCGAACCTGCAGTAATTGCAGGCAGCTGGTCTTAATAACAGGGTGCCTTAGACCACTGTACTACCAAGGCTCTATAAAAGTTTTAAAGTTTGATACTGAGTTTTAATTGAAATGTTTTAAATTATGGGCCAAATTTCATTTAATTATTTTTAAAATTATTTTAACTTTTGTGTACAAATGTTTTTATTTTGGCTGTTCACCGCCCTGAGTCCAAAAGGAGAAGGGCGGTATACAAATCTAATAAAAGATAAAGAAAGATAAAGATAAATGAATGAATGACGATACAGGCCAGGGGTGAAATGCTCCCGGTTCAGATTGGATCGCCCGATCCAGTAGTGATGGAGGCGGGTGGTTCGGAGAACCGGTAGCAAAAATCTCTGAAAACCCCCTCCCCATTGTCCAGCTGAGCCGCGCAATCATCAGAGGCTTTTTTTTTATTTTTAAAAGCATTTTTTCTACAACCTCTTTGGCCGAAAAAATGCTTTTAAAAGTTAAAAAAAAAAAGCCTCTGATGATCACGCGGCTCAGCTGGGATCATCGGAGGCTTTTAAAAGCATTTTTTCTACAACCTCTTCGGCCGAAGAGGTTATAGAAAAAAATGTTTCTAAAAGGAAAAGAAGCTTCTGCTGATCAGGCAAGTCAGCTGGGATCGTCAGAGGCTTTTCAACTGAAGAGGTTGTAGAAAAAATGATTTTAAAAGTAAAAAAAAAAAAAGTTGGCCACGCCCACTCAGTCATATTACCCCCACCCCATCAAGCCATGCCCACAGAACCAGTAGTAACAAATTTTACATTTCACCATTGATACAGGCAGTCCTCGATTTACGACCACAATGGAGCCCAGAATTTCTGTTGCTAAATGAGACATTGGATTGGCGAGTTTTGCCCCGTTTTACGACCTTTCTTGCCACAGTCATTAAGTGAATCACCGCAGGCGTTGTTAACTTAGTAACAACGGTTGTTAAGTGAATCTTGGCTTCCCCCAATTGACTTTGCTTGTTAGAAAATGGCGAAAGGGGATCGAACACATGACTCCAGGACACCGCCACCGTCATAAATATGAATCAGTTGCCAGGCGCCTGAATTTCGATCATGTGACTGGGGGGGTTGCTGCTAGGGTCATTAGTGTGAAAAACGGTCATAAGTCATTAAGTCCTACTTGGGCGTGGGGTTGGACTAGATCAGTGGTCCCCAACCTTTTTATCGCCGCGGCCCGCTGAGCGCGCGCAGGGGTGGGGCCGCGGCCCGCTGAGCGCACGCAGGGGTGGGGCCGCGGCCCGCTGAGCGCGCGCAGGGGTGGGGCCGCGGCCCGCTGAGCGCGCGCAGGGGTGGGGCCGCGGCCCGCTGAGCGCGCGCAGGGGTGGGGCCGCGGCCCAGGAGCCTTTGCGCAGGCCCATTGCGCACGGCCCAGGAGCCTGAGCCTTTGCGCAGGCCCATTGCGCACGGCCCAGGAGCCTTTGTGCTGAAGCGTTCCTGTCCCCCGGCCGCTGCGCGGCCCGGTGCCAGGTACTTCACGGCCCGGCACCGGTCCGCGGACCGGGGGTTGGGGACCACTGGACTAGATGACTCACAAGGTCCCTTCCAACTCTGTTAATCTAAGCATCAAGCTAGAAATAGGGAGATTTGTGAGTTAATCCAGTTTGGCTCAAAAACAGCTGGCTGAGCCAGTCCCTCTCTCTCAGTCCTAGGAAGGTTGGAGACCCCTGGTTTAAACATCTGTGTCTATCACACAGCTAAACTACTAAGGTTCTCTTAAGGTTTTCTGAATGCTTGGAAGACAGATTCTCATCCCCAGCAAGTAAAGAAGCTTTTAACCTTGAAATAATCATTCTCTTTGTTATTTTGGGAAGAGGGGGAAGTGGAGAGAGAGAGAGAAAAAAAAGGAGACTGCCCTGAATTCCTTAAAGAGGGATTAGATAAATATGTATGATTAATTATTAACTTTTTCTTCAGTGGATTAACCTTCCCCAAGGAAAGCCACCAGCTTTCAACTTAAAGCAAATCAGTCCAGACTTTAATAGTTTTATTGCAACAATGTCATAATTCATATGGGTGAAAGAGAGAGAGAGAGAGAGAGAGAGAGAGAGAGAGAGAGAGAGAGAGAGAGAGAGAGAGAGACTGAAGAGTAGCCTTCACAGAATACATGAGTTTAATTTTATTTACTAATAAGTAACACATTTATGAAAGGGATCAAGCCAAAACAAACAAATGCATTAGTTATTGTAATTAAGCAATTCGTTATTAATCAGCTGTGTTAATTTATTCATGAATAACCCATTCAATTAATGGAACAAGTACAAATAAAGAGACACATTTGCAAAACGTTTGCCATTACTAGGAACATGGCTTAGTTTTAGCTTATTGTTTTCGCAGCTATGTTTTCATAACACATATAAAACGGGTCAGTGGGTTCATTTGGATAACATGCTGAGTTTCCTTAGAATTCACTTTGGTTATTATTATTTTTTTTAAAGTTGCATGAACTCACACTGTCAGATTAGTTCAACTACTGTGCAAATCCAGAAAAATGCATTCCTTCCCTAATTAAGTTAATCCAATTTGGTTTAGTTTATTATAGCTAGGCCTCAACATGCGACCCCCAAATCAGCCCAAAATTTATATTGCTAAGTGAGACAGTGGCTAAGTGAGTTTTGCCCCGCTTTACGACCTTTCTTGCCACAGCTGTTAAGTGAATCATTGCGCTTGTTAATTTAGGTTGTTCAGCGAATCTGGTTTCCCCATTGACTTTGGTCGCCAAAGAGGACCCTGTCATCAGTGGTGGGTTTCAAATTTTTTTACTACTGGTTCTGTGGGTGTGGCTTGGTGGGCGTGGCAGGGGAAGGATACTGTAAAATCTCCATTCCCACCCCACTCCAGGGGAAGATTACTGCAAAATCCCCATTTCCTCCTGATCAGCTGGGACTCGGGAGGCAGAGAATAGATGGGGGTGAGGCCAGTCAGAATTTTTACTACCGGTTCTCCGAACTACTCAAAATTTCTGCTACCGGTTCTCCAGAACTGGTCAGAACCTGCTGAAACCCACCTCTGCCTGTCATCCTGGGGATGTTGCAACTGTCATAATTACGAGTCAGTTGCCAAGCCTCCAGATTTTGATCACATCACCACGGGGATGCTGCATTGGTCGTAAGTGTGAAAAACGGTCATAAGTTAAATTTTTCAGTGCTGTTGTAACTTCGAACGGTCACTAAATAGCAACTGCATTTAGACCAGGAGTGGGAGTCACATAATTTACCTACTCGTTGACCCAGCACCAAAAATGTGAGTGCAAGTTGCTACTACCAGTTCGCCTGAACTCGTCCAAACCGGCTTAATACCATCTCTGATTTAGACTTATATACCACTTCATAGTGCTTTACAGCCCTCTCTAAGCGGTTTAGAGAGTTAGCCTATTGCCCCCCGCTGCCCCTCCGGCAATGTGGCTCCTCATTTTACCGACCTCGGAAGGACGGAAGGCTGAGTCAACCTTGAGCCGGTCAGGATCGAACTGCTGGCATTCAGCAGAATTAGCCTATAATCCTGCATTCTAATCACTGCGCCCTGTTGTAAGTCAAAGACTGTATTGTCTGAATCCAGATTTTTTTTAAAAAAAACAACATATTGTTTCTTTCCACCCAACGCATTGTGGCTTGTAAAGACCGGCGTATCCTGGTTTATGGTTGAACACGATCTGTCAATTAAGCCTGTGCTAAACCGTTATCAAGTTTGTGTAATAAGTAAAAGGCAGAGGTGAACTTTGCTATCATCCAGGAAGAGGAAGGAGAGGCAAGTTTAAATTCCAGCTTTTCTGAAATGTTTCCAACTCAGAAGGACTTTAAATTTCTAAACGAGGAGCAATTCTGTTTTCTTCCTTTATTTTGGGGAAACAGCCCCCACCTCTCCCCCTACCTCCTTATGAAAAATGGTTCCCCGAGTTGAATTCATACAACATTAGGGATGGTATTCACTTACCTTCGCAACCGGTTCGCAAATATGAGCGCACAGAGCCTTCCGTGCATGCGTAGAGCATCAAAAACAGGATGTGATGAAGTCTGGATGAGTGGGTGGAGCCTCCTGCAGCCGCCACTACCGGTTTGCCCGAACCGAGTAGAGCCAGCTAATTGCCACCACTGCATAACATGCTAATCTAGCATAAAACAGAGCTGGGGAAGTTTGCAGTTCAATGTTTTGTTCACGTTAAGCTAAATTTATCGGGGAACAGCCTGTCAGCATGTTAACTGTGTTTATTAATCCTGTAGGTCAGGGGTCTGCAACCGTAAGCACTCAAAGAGCCATTTGGACCCGTTTCCCACAGAAAAGAAAACGCCGGGAGCCACAAAACCTGGGTAGGCATGGCCAACTCGATGTCACTCACTTCCACCAGTCACATGACACCCCCCCCCAGCCTACCCAGCCGGTCATTAAAAAACACCGGGAACCACAAAAACCTTTTGACATATCTCTCTCTCCCCTCCCTCCTCCCTCTTTCTGTATCTCTCTGTCTCTACCCTGCAGGGGTGAAATGCTCCCGGTTCGGACCAGATTGCCCGATCCGGTAGCGATGGCGGCGGGTGGTTCAGAGAACCGGTAGCAAAAATCCCTG
>NW_027256886.1:5457079-5619579 GCF_029215685.1 Pituophis catenifer annectens | reverse complement strand
AGTGAGACTAGAACTCGCGGTCTCCAGGTGATTGGCCCAAAGTCACCCAATCGGCTTTCATGACTAAAGTAGGACTAGAACTCACAGTCTCCTGGTTTTTAGCCTGTTGCTGAATTAGCACACCGTTTTTACGTTATAACCCAACCAATCCACTTTGAAATAGTCCAGAAATACCCAACTCAAACATCATTAAAAAGAGCACAAATATAACAGTCTAGCCAACTTCACGTTAGATTTTTGGTCAAAATGACAATAAAGGGCCCGACTGCATTAGTGAGGTTAGTGTGTTCACAGAACTCATGTAACGATAGAGAAAATGTTTTTTTCCCCCGCTCTTATCTGTCTCTCTTGGATTTGGCAGGGTCTTCAGCTATCCCTTTCTTATACGGTGGGCACACTTGGTTTGGATAAGGGGGTCTCTGACGTTGTATTTGATGCCAGCCTTGGCAAACCGCGAGGGAAAGTACGGGTTGTGCAAAGGAATCCCAAAGAAGGGCATTTGCAGTAGGAAAATGCTATAAAACAGTCACTCAGTCACCCTGATTATGTTATCTAGCTGGGTAATAAAACGTCTGCAGGGGGAAAAAAAATCGAGCTCAAAGAACACCATGGACTCTTATTGGAACCAATGGAAGAGCTTATCTGTAGCTCACATCGAATGATGGAGTCCATGGTGGTCTCTGAAGTTGATTTTTTTGCCTGCAGACGTTTCATTACCCAACCAGATAACATCATCAGTGTGATTGAGGGTGAGGTTTGCTCCCTGTTTAAAGACAGTAGCTTGCTCTGCCAGTGTTGGTGGAGGTGTGTTTTTTTTCCCACTTGTACTTCTCCAGATGCCAACACCCAGATAAGCAGGGATTAATACCAGACAAACAATGAGGCAGAAAGCGATACCGTAATCAAGGAACTGCCAAGGAGAAAATCACATCTCCGTCAACACCAGCAGGGCAAGATAAATAGTGAGCATGCCCCACACTCTGTAGCACTGATGGTGTTCCCTAGCTGGGTAATGAAATGTCTGCAAGCATATAACCAAGTTCAAATAGCACCAAGGACTCCAGAGAGTTTGAGCTAGGAGAGGGCCTAAAAAAATCCTGTTGCTAAGTCAGGAAATTTTGGATAAATTGCAGCCAGAAAGATTTGCGGCAGAAATAAAGGTGTTTGGGATATGGTGGTTTTGGGCTTCCTTCTGAGGGGTACTCATGTTCTCACCACATGCTTAAATCCACTCAGCTGAAACCCTAAACCAGGCGTCTCCAAACTTGGCAACTTTAAGACTTGAGAAGTCCACAAGTTTTAAAGTTGCCAGGTTTGGAGACCCCCGCCCTAAACAGATCAATTCCCATGTTTGGTTAGCTTTAATCTTTGTTTGTGTACTCCCACGAGTGGCTTAGCATGTTGTGCGAACCCACCCTCTTTAACTACTAGAGGATGCAGTGAATTATATAAACCCTGAAAGCGGGTGAAGTGCATTGTGAGAACGACACTAACTCGTGTCATGGCACAATGAGGAAGGCGAGGCGAACAGAATTTGCCAGGATGCAAAAATGCAAAGCAGAAATCTTGCAGCCAAAGTAGGGGATTTGGTCAAAAGCTTTTCAAGGAGCCTAAAGGAATCCTATTAATTTACCTCAGAGAATGGCCGTTCCTTCCTTTTGAACAAGGCAGCTTACACAGGGTCGGGCGTAGAGAGAAGGGCAAGGAGACCACTAAGAGATCCCAAGGCTGAAGACTAGATTGAGAAACTAGAAAAAAAAAAATCATCCAAGACAAGGAATCTCCAAACTGAACAACTTTTAAGACTTTTAAGACACGGCTGGCTGAGGAATTCTGGGTGTTGAAGTCCACAAGTCTTAAAAGTTGTTCAGTTTGGAGACCCTTGCGCTTAGAACAGAGGAGTGCTGCAACCTTAAACACTCAAAGAGCCAGTTAGACCCGTTTCCCACAGAAAAGAAAACACCGGGAGCCACAAAACCTTTCCCGTGCCTGACTGTTTCTTGAGCGGCCACAAAACTATTGATTGATTGATTGATTGATTGGTTCGATTTATATGCTGCCCTTCTCCGGAGACTCAGGGTGGCTTACAATGCGTTAAGCAATAGCCTTCATACTTTTGTATATACCTGCTTAGTAGGGCTTTTGCCTCCCCCTAAGCGGTGTTCTTTTTTATACAAAGTCAGCTTATTGCCCCCACAATCGGGGTCCTCATTTTACCTACCTCGAAAGGATGGAAAAGGCTGAGTCAACCTTGAGCCTGGTGAGATTTGAACTTGCAGTAATTGCAGGCAGCTGGTGTTACCTAACAGCACTTTAGTCTGCTGCGCCACCAAGGCTCTAGCATATGAAGTTGAATTAAACGTTCTGCTTTTTTTCTGAAACATTACTTTTCTTGGATTTATCTTACCTACCGAGGGGGTTGAAAAGCTCAATAAATCGCATGCCGGCAGGGAGCCACAGCAGAGGGGTGAAAGAGCCACATGCGGCTCCAGAGCCACAGGTTGCTGACCCCTGTGCCTAGAAGATGAGGATGCTAAACAGTTCCATGCCATTGTCACAAGAAAACCCATGGTCCCTCCCCTCCCTTACCATTGCACCCTCTCCTTTTACAAGTTGGGGCTGTCCCACCATGTGGGCAGCAGGTGCCAGAGAGGCCATTTGAGGCACGAGCTGCCTGCCTGACTGGCCCAGTTCTCGTTAAATGCCCAACCTACTTTAAGGGTTGTTTTTCTGAAAAAGAGGAGGAGGAGGAGGAGGAGGAGGAGGCGGTGGCCACCTTGAACTCTTGAATGAAAAGCAGGTTATTAATCTACCACACACAATCTCGCCAGGGAGGTTGGTCAGGTGCCCAAATGTGTCTTTTAGGTGCTATCCAAGGCCTTCGTGGGAGGCAAGGAAGGGGACCTTGATGAGATAATGGAGGGAAGTCTTGCCTGGATCAAAGAGGGCTGGTATATTTTTAAACGTTTGAGCGATTAGATAACATCAGGCAGACACCTCCCTAATTCACCGAGATATAAAAAAAGGAAAAAAAAAAAGCAGAGATTCAGCACAATCAAAACTGCCAGGTTCTTTTTACAGGTAATCCTCGACATACGACTGCAAGATGAGCCCAAAACTTCTGTTGCTAAGCGAGACACGCGTTAAGGACATTTTGCCCCATGTACGACCTCGCTTGTCACCGTTGTTCAGTGAATCTCTGCAGTTGTTGAGGTTGTTAAGTGAATCTGGCTTCCCCTTTGCTGGTCAGAAGGTCGTAAAAGGGGAGCACATAATCCCTGGGCGCTGCAGCCGTCATAAATATGAGACAGTTGCCAATCGTCTGAACTTTGATCACACGACCGTGGGGTTGTGGCAACCGTCATAAGTGTGAAAACCAGTCATAGGACAGATTTTCCAGTGCCGTTGCAACTTTGAACGGTCACTAAACGAATGGTTGTAAGGCAAGGACTGCCTATATTTTGTTCAGGCTGGACTTGCAGAGGCTCCCAGATTTAATCTGCTTTCTGAATGGACCCATTTTTCCAATTCATGTGGAACTGCGCATAAATGAAAGGAACATAGGGCGGGGAAAAAAAAAATCCAGTTTAGAACTGATTAAACCTGGCGTATTGCACTAATGCATCTTCTAACTGATTTTTTGTTTATAATACCTTGATTCAATTTCAACATCAAACATTGAAATAACAAACTAACGTAAAAGAGAAAGGGACAAGCGATACTAAACCGAATGGAAAGTGACAAAAATATACCACAAAACGATTTATGGTTGTCGTTAGTTGCAAAGTCGTGTCCGACCCATCGCGACCCCATGGACAACGTTCCTCCAGGCCTTCCTGTCCTCTACCATCCTCTGGAGTCCATTGAAGCTCACGCCGACTGCTTCCGTGACTCCATCCAGCCACCTCCTTCTCTTGTCATCCCCTTCTTCTTTTGCCCTCCATCGTTCCCAGCATTAGGCTCTTCACCAGGGAGTCCTTCCTTCTCATTTGGTGGCCAAAGTATTTGAGTTTCCTCTTAAGGATCTGGCCTTCTAAAGAGCAGTCAGGGTTGATCTCCTCTAGGACTGACTGGTTGGATGGCCTTGCAGTCCAAGGGACTCGCAGGAGTCTTCTCCAGCACCAGAGTTCAAAGGCCTCAATTCTTTGGCGCTCAGCCTTCCTTTCACAGCCATCCATTGCCACTGGGAAAACCATCGCCTTGACTATACGCACTTTTGTTGGCAGGGTGATGTCTCTGCTATAAAACGACTTATAGTAATGCATAAATACATCTGCTGGTTGTTTAACCTGGCTTGCTCAAAGTTGTTAAGTGAACCCAGGTGCCGGACCTATCAGAAATGGCCAGTTTTTGTTACCCTTGGCTGACTCCACAGGAGAACAGCAAAAGTACTTTCATCCTGGTTGGAAGTGTCTTCCAAAGTGGGAAAATCCAGGCCATGCCTTTCTCTTGAGAATTAAAAGGACGAGGAGAATAAATAAACGAACCGCTTGGCTTAATGATAGGGTCAGAGATGCCAGCCTCTCGCTGGGCAAAAGGCTCCCTGGGTACACGTTCGAAAGATCCCGCTAAGAGCTCGAAGCTAGCAGACCCCAAATAAATAAATAAATAAATAAATAAATAAAACATGCTTTTGATTATTCGAAGGTTGGCACGGGCAGGAGAGGAAAGTAGGCAGGGTTGAGGAGTGCCCATCCAAGGCCGGGGGAAAAAAGAAAACGTATTGTTTCAGTTCTTGGGCAGAAGGACAAGAGCATCCGTCATTGCTGTCGTCCTCATAATTGGAGTAACACCATTAAGTTCCCTTACTTGCAGCCAGCTGGAACGTTACATGTTGGGAAGTTAACAGAAGCTGGGTAACAGGATGGGTTTGCGGTTCAGCCTAAAGTGGAAAACTTTTATTTATTTTTTATTTTATTTATGTGTCAAACATGGATGAGATAACAGGGATAAGTATAAACGTGGACATGAACACAGGAAATGGATACAAATCAGGGGTGAAATGCTCCTGGTTTGTAGCCATTTGGACCCGTTTCCCACAGAAAAGAAAACACCGGGAGCCACAAAACCTGGGTAGGCGTGGCCAACTCGATGTCACTCACTTCCACCAGTCACATGACCACCCCCCCCCCAGCCTACCCAGCCGGTCATTAGGGCAGAGAACCAGTTGTTAAAAAACACCGGGAACCACAAAAACCTTTTGACATATCTCTCTCTCCCCTCCCTCCGCCCTCTTTCTGTATCTCTCTGTCTCTACCCTGCAGGGGTGAAATGCTCCCGGTTCGGACCAGATTGCCCGATCCGGTAGCGATGGAGGCGGGTGGTTCGGAGAACCGGTAGCAAAAATCCCTGCCCCCCCCCCCCATGCCCAGCTGAGCCGCACAATTATCAGAGGCTTTTTTTAAAAAACTTTTAAAAGCATTTTTTTCTACAACCTCTTCGGCCGAAAAAATGCTTTAAAAAAAAAAAGTCTCTGATGATCACGCGGCTCAGCTGGGATCGTCAAAGATCCCAGCTGAGTTGCCTGATCGGCAGAGGCTTTTTTTTTTCTTTTAAAAGCCTCTGACGATCCAAGCTGAGTTGCCTGATCGCCAGAGGCATTTAAAAGAAAAAAAAGCCTCTGACGATCAGGCAACTCAGCTGGGATCGTCAGAGCCTTTTGAAAGCATTTTTTACAACCTTCGCCGAAGACGTTGTAGAAAAAATGCTTTTAAAAGGAATTTAAAAAAAAAATTGGCCACGCCCACCCAGTCACATTACCCCCCCTCCCACCAAGCCACGCCCACAGAACTGGTAGTAACAAATTTTAGATTTCACCACTAATACAAATACATGGGGACAGTAGGGCAGGGACGGTAGGCACGCTGGTGCTCTTATGCATGCCCCTTACAGACCTCTTAGGAATAGGGTGAGGTCAACAGTAGACAGTTTAAGGTTAAAGTTTTTATTTATTTATTTATTTATATGCTGCCCTTCTCCGGAGACTCAGGGCAGCTTACAATGCGTTAAGCAATAGCCTTCATACTTTTGTATATTTTTATACAAAAGTTTCGGGGGTTTGGGGAAGAAACCCCCCAGGCCTTGAGTTTGACACCCCTGTCCTATGGTCACTCCCAGAGATATTAAAACCTGAGAGAGAAAATACATATAAAACAATACGAGCCGGTTGGAAATGATCCAGCTGGTTGCCATCACGTTGTTTCGATACTTAGCACAATAAACTTTAACTTAGTGGCTTTGTTCACACAACCAAGCTCGTTTTATCTGATGTGAGACCTACTTTGGAGGTTTGTGGCTTTGAGGGTTGTGTGCCAACCCAACCTCTTTAGTTGGCCCATCACAATGTTCCAGATCAGAAAATGGATTGTTTCAGTAATTAAACTTGTGGTTTTGAATTGTTCAATTGATCTGTGGCTCGGTCTAGCGGCCATCTAGTTCCTTTCTTTCTTTCTTTCTTTCTTCCTTCCTTCCTTCCTTCCTTCCTTCCTTCCTTCCTTCCTTCCTTCCTTCCTTCCTTCCTTCCTTCCTTCCTTCCTTTCTTTCTTTCTTTCTTTCTTTCTTTCTTTCTTTTATTAGATTTATATATCGCCCTAATCCCGAAGGACTCAGAGCGGTGAACAGGCACAAAATAAAATACATAAATACAAAAGTTAAGAACATAATTAAAACCAGATTAAATAATTTAGCCCGAGACAATTAAAAATCCCAATAATTTAAAACAGATTAAAATTTGATTTAAAAGAATTTTAAAACAGGGGAGAAGATTAGGCCAAGCCGGCTTGCTGGAATAGGAGAGTCTTAAGAGCACGGCGGAAAGTGCGCAGATCCGGGATCCTCCGTATCTCTGGGGGGAGCTCGTTCCAGATAGTGGGTGCCCCCACAGAGAAGGCCCTCCCCCTGGGGGCTGTCAGTCGACATTGTTTAGCTGACGGCACCCGGAGGAGCCCCTCTCTATGAGAGCATACATTGGAGGTAGGAGGCTGCTTGTGGTAGTAGGCAGTCCCGTAAATAACCAGGTCCTAAGCCATGGAGCACTCTAAAGGTGGTAACCAAAACCTTGAAGCGCACCCGGAAGACCACCGGGAGCCAGTGCAGCTCACACAGGAGAGGTGTCACACGGGAGCGCCATGTTGCTCCCATAACCACCCGCGCAGCCGAACTCTGCGCCAGTTGGAGCCTCTGGGTTCTCCTCAAGGGGAGCCCCATCTAGAGAGTGTTACAGTAGTCCAGGCGGGAAGTGACGAGGGCATGAGTGACTGTGTGTAGGGAATCCCGATCCAGAAAAGGACGCAACTGGCGAATCAGGCGAATCTGATGAAAAATTTCCATCTAGTTCGGTATTTCTTCCCCCCTCCCAACTCCGACTCCCCCAGCCAGACATTACCGGTACATCCCTCCCAACTCCCCCCCCCCACACACAGGCCAGTCCCTGTCAATACAGGGGACTCTTGTTACACAAACTTTAGCCCCTTTCATCTTATTTTGGTTTCAGTCTGTTCAGCTGTGTAATTCTGTAGCCCCAGGCAAGTCTCTTTTCCACTTTCATGCTTTGCTTTTGAACCTTTCTGTCATGCCCCCTCTCTCCCTATCTCTGTGCTGCATCAGGATTCTCCCTAATAAATCTTAAATCAGTGTTTTTCAACCTCTGCGTCTTTTAAGATTGGATGGACTTCAACTCCCAGAGTTTCTTAGCCAGCGTGGAATTCTGGGAGTTGAAGTCCACCTATCTTACAATTGCTGAAATTGAGAAATTCTGTCTAAGAAGCTCTCACTTCTGCTGAGTTTCTGCTTTTTCTGGTTGGTTCCCGTTCTCCGTGACCAGTTTTCTGGGGCCGTTTAAGTTAAATGCTGAACGTTTCTTGGCTTGAATTGCTCTAAGAGCAGATTATGAGGTTAAGAATCCATGCCAAGGAATGATTATGGGGTTGGATTAGAAGTAGGGACTCCCAGACTCAAATCTTCACTTGCTCCAAATTGTAGGATAAATAGTGTGCCAGTCTCTCTCGTTTTGATTGTGTTTGTACAAAAACCAGGATTAATTTGGACCGTAGTCTGTTACCTAAGCCAAAGTTGGTTGGATCTGCACAACACACTAAGCCAGGCATCTCCAAACGTAGCAACTTTAAGTCTTGTGGACTTCAATTCCCAGAGTTCTTCAGCCAGCCATGCTGAGGAATTCTGGGAGTTGAAGTCCACGAGTCTTAATATTGCCAAGATTAGAGACCCCTGTACTAAGCCACGAACTATGATTTGTAAACTACCTCTTGAGTCAGCTCAATGGGTGAATCTCATTTCACAGTCTTTTAGTTTAGAGATCCTAGATGTGAGTTGTTGTATGCTAGCCTTGAATGTTGGGTAAAGAGAAAGAAACTCCACATTCAGAAAAACAGTATTTTGTTGGGTTTCATATTCTTATTGTACCTTATATTGTACCTTATGATTCTTGATGAACGTATCTTCCTTTATGTACACTGAGAGCATATGCACCAAGTCAAATTCCTTGTGTGTCCAATCACACTTGGCCAATAAAAAATTCTATTCTATTCTATTCTATTCTATTCTATTCTATTCTATTCTATTCTATTCTATTCTATTCTACCCTACCCTACCCTACCCTACCCTACCCTACCCTACCCTACCCTACCCTACCCTACTCTATTCTATTCTATTCTATTCTATTCTATTCTATTCTATTCTATTCTATTCTATTCTATTCTATTCTACTACTCTACTCTACTCTACTCTACTCTACTCTACTCTACTCTACTCTACTCTACTCTACCCTACCCTACCCTACCCTACCCTACCCTACCCTACCCTACCCTACCCTACCCTACCCTACTCTACCCTATTCTATTCTATTCTATTCTATTCTATTCTATTCTATTCTATTCTATTCTATTCTATTCTATTCTATTCTACTACTCTACTCTACTCTAACCTACCCTACCCTACCCTACCCTACTCTACTCTACTCTACTCTACTCTACTCTATTCTATTCTTAGCAAGTAAAGTTGGCTAGATTCACATTTCAGTCTGAACCCAATTAAAGGAACAAACTTTGCTGGGTTAAATGTTACGCTATATATAAACCATATTATGGCTTAGCTTTAGCAGGATAGCCGATTTCATCCAATGGATAAAACAAACATATTGCAGAACAAATAAACCTAGCAACTATGTTTGCCCAGCGTGCTGTGTTTGTGTAACGTTAATATTAGTTAGGGGTGCTTTTTTTGTTGTTGTTCAGACCGTTTTATTAATTTATTACTTTGTGGAAAACTGGATCCGGGACCCCACCTAAGTATATTGTGCGAATCCACTGATACTTTGTGGGCTGTTATTGCACTAGGAAAACTTGTCCATTAGAAGCACTGATGCATTTTTTACTGTCAAAATATCGTTGCTGTGTTGTGGTCTTTTTAAGCAAAGTTATTATTTTTTTTTTTGTAGGCTTTGTAAGACATACTTAGAAGTGGATTTGCCCTCCGGCTGTCCCATGCCAGTTTTGGAATGCTGATATAGGTTTTCTAAAAAGTTTGGTTGTGTGGTTGTGCGTGCATTTGTATATGCGCGGGGAGGGAGTATTTGCCTGTTGTCGAGAGAAAGCAAACATAAATGAAGCTGTTGTTTTCTCTGTCCCAGAGAGTCTAAATTCCAACATTGTCAAAATAAGAGGAAGGAATGTGTCTCTGTTCACAAACGTTCTCGTATTTTTTTTTTAAAAAAAAAGATGGAGAACCGCTTGCAGAATTTCGAGGAATCAAATGGAAAGAATGTTTGATGCTCGCAAATTAAAACATGCCTCTCTAATTCCATTTTCCCACAATTAGCTTTCATCAGCCAACCTGGTTCTTTTCAAATGTGTGCACCGGTGGTGGGTTGCTCCCGGTTTGCACCGGTTCGCAAGAACCGGTAATAAAAATTTGTAGTAGTTCGGAGAACCGGTAATAACATTGGCTGGCCATACCCCCGAACCGGTCCCCGGCCCGGTCGCTGCTCTCTTACCCTACCCACCTCATCAGAGGCTTTTTTTTTTTTTTTTTTACTTTTAAAAGCATTTTTTCTACAACCTCTTCGGCCGAAAAAATGCTTTTAAAAGTAAAAAAAAAAAGCCTCTGATGATCGCGCGGCTCAGCTGGGATCTCAGAGGCTTTTAAAAGCATTTTTTCTGCAACCCCTTAAGGTTGTAGAAAAAATGCTTTTAAAAGTAAAAAAAAAAAAAAAGTTGGCCATGCCCACCCAGTCACATTACCCCCCCACCAAGCCGTACCCACAAAATAAGCCACGGCTATAGAACTAGTAGTAAAAATTTTTAGAACCCACTCCTGGTGTGCACTATCACAACACAACTGGTGTTATTTCCCCAGAGCGGCCCAGAATTTGGTGCTGCCTCTTTTAAGGGTACTTAGTTGAATGGGGAGGGGGTGTCATTTGCCCTGTGTGATGTGAGGGTGCCGAAGAGATGATTAAGTTCATAAACCATAATTCAGGCTAACTAGGTTTAGCAGACTGGATGAATGCCAGGTTGCAGGTTTCTTTCTGATTGGGGGTAAAATGTGTGGTGTGAGTGCAGCTGCAGCTCTCGAAAACTCATAAATTGAATAAAATTGTCTATGGAGATTCTGTGACCTCCTAAAATGGAACAAAATTGGTTAGCCGGTCCTGATTTTGTCTGCAAGGTTCATCTCGTAAGTATCCAAAGCTGTGAGCGTAAAAAATGAAAACTCCCAATTTAGATTTTGAGCACGTTCTAAGAGAGAGATACTCTGCTGGTATGCAGCAACCCCGTGTGATTTTTTAATTTTTAATTTTTTCATTTTTCTTATAGATTGTTTTCCCTTTCCTTTTCACCGTTTTCCTTTCTCCCATGTTGGCAGCTTCCTTGTTCCATCTTATCTGCAAACACTTCCTGGAAGATTCAGAAACTTTGTGACCTCTTTGTTGTTCCTTACCTGAAGGTGTTGGCTAATGTTGGGTTTTGATTGCTTTATGGACTGCCTTTCCTTTTTTATGGTCTTTTGTCTAATCAGGATTAAATGAGTAGATTAAAGTCATTTAATTTTCTCTCACTCTCTCTTTCTCTCTCTCTGTGTATGTTTCTCTCTCTCTCTCTCTCTCATTCTCTCTCTGCCTCCCTCCTCTTTCTCTCTCTCTTTCTCTCTCTTCTCTCTCTCCCTTTTTCTTTTTTCTCCCTTTCTCTTTCTCTCTCTGTTTCTCTGTGTGTTTCTCTCTCTCTCTCTCATTCTCCCTCTCCCTCCCTCTCCCTCCCCCTCTCTTTCTCTCTCTGTTTCTCTCTCTTATTCTCTCTGCCTCCCTCCTCTTTCTCTCTCTCTCGTTCTCTCTTTCTCTTTTTCTCTCTCTCTTTCTCTCTCTTCTCTCTCTCCCTTTCTTTTTTCTCCCTTTCTCTTTCTCTCTCTGTTTCTCTGTGTGTTTCTCTCTCTCTCTCTCTCATTCTCCCTCTCCCTCCCTCTCCCTCCCCCTCTCTTTCTCTCTCTTATTCTCTCTGCCTCCCTCCCCTTTCTCTCTCTCTCGTTCTCTCTCTTTCTCTCTCTCTTCTCTCTCTCCCTTTCTCTTTTTCTCTCTCTCTCTCTTTCTCTCTGTGTTTCTTTCTCTCTCTCTCATTCTCTCTCTGCCTCTCTCCTCTTTCTCTCTCTCTCTTTCTCTCTCTCTTCTCTCTCCCTTTCTCTCTTTCTCTCTCTCTCTTTCTCTCTGTATGTGTTTCTCTCTCTTTCTCTATCTCTCTCATTCTCTCTCTCCCTCCCCCTCCCCCTCCCTCTCCCTCCCCCTCTCTTTCTCTCTCTGTTTCTCTTTTTCTTTCTCTCTCTTCTCTCTCTCTTTCTCTCTCTTTCTGTCTCTCTTTCTTTCTCTCTGTGTGTTTCTCTCTCTCTCATTCTCCCTCCCTCCCTTCCTCTCCCCCTCTCTCTCTGTGTTTCTCTCTCTTTCTCTCTCTCCCTCGTCTCATTCTCTCTCTCTCTCTTTCTCTCTCCCTCCTTCTTTTTCTCCCTCTCTCTTTCTCCCTCCCCTCTCTCTCTCCCTCTCATTCTCTCTCCCCCTGTCATTCTCTCTCTCTTCCCCTCATTCTCACTCTCTCCCTCCCTCCCTCCCTTAGTGACCATTTGAAGTTACAGCGGCAGTGAAAAAAAGTAACTGACGGTTGCAGTGTCCCGAGGTCACGTGATCCCCCTTTGCGACAAGCCAAGTCAAGGGGAAGCCCGACTCATTTAACAACCGTGTTACTAATTTAACAACTGAAGCGATTCACGGAACGACTGTGGCCAGAAATGGGGCAAAACTCACTTAACAGCTGTCTTGCTGTTAGCAACAGAATTCTTGGGCTCAATTGTGGTCGTACGTCGAGGACTATCTGTAATTGTGTAGAATTTTTCCATGTTACGCGATAACTGAGATAGAACTCTGAATACTTTCTGCAATAAGGGATTCAGAGTTGTATGGTAGTTAAGGAGTTGGATTAGGAACAGGGGGATCTGGTTGTAGCCTCACCCCCTGAGCGAAACTCTCTCTGCTGCCTTGCGTTCTCGAAGGAAAGCTAGACGAAATAAATAAGCTTTTAAGTCCATGTTTTTCGAGCTCGGCAACTTGAAGGCGTCCGGACTTCAACTCCCAGAATTCCCCAGCCCATACGCTAAGTCTCATTAACAGGAGCCTCATTCTTGGCTGGAAAAGCAAATATTGGCTTCAGCGGCCCCTGAAAGCAGCCTTTCCCTAATCCTCCCCACCTTTCGCAATGTGTCAAACTTTCCGAAAAGATCTACAGTTTGACCCTTTTTAGGATTGGAAGATTCCGTAATGGAAACTTCGGCACCTTTGTGGAAAACTCAGCTTCATCACTTGAGACTTTCCAGAAAAGATTGGGCTGCCATTTGTCAGAAAGGGTATAGGGCCGTGATGGCGAACTTATATCTGTGGGCACGCAAGCGTTGCCCTAGCTCAGCTCCAGCACGCGTGTGCGTGCTGGCCAGCTGATTTTTGGGCCTTCTAGGCCCACCGTAAGATGGGAAACGAGGTGTTTCCGGTCTCCGGAGGGCCTCTGGGGGGTGAGGAAGGTAGTTTTTGCCCTCCCCAGGCTCCAACAAAGGCTCTGGAGCCTGGGGAGAGCGAAAAACGGGCCCACCATGCCATCGCGTGCCAAAAGCAGAGGGAGCATGGGAGGTTGTGCACGCATGCACAGGGGGGAGGGACGCATTGAATCATGGGTGTGGGCACATATGCATGTGACCCACCCCCCCAGTGCTCCCCCCGCTTTTGGCACGCGGCGGCAAAAAGGTATAGGCCCTATACCAATGATGGCTACCCTTTTTGCCATTGTGTGGCAGTAGCGGTGGGACTGGGGGGGGGGGTCGCGCATGCATGTGCCCACACCCATAATTCTATGTGCCCCACCCCCACACATGTGCACGCAACCCCCCACCCCGCTCCTCCCCCTCCCGCTTCTGGCACGCAATGGCCCAGTAGGCCCATTTTTCTCTCTCCCCAGGCTCCAGAGCCTTTCTAGGAGTGGGGAAGCCAGATTCACTTAACAACCGGGTTACTTACTTAACAATTGTCAGTGGTTCACTTAACGACTGTGGCCAGAAAGGTCATAAAATGAGGCAAAATTCACTTTAACAACGACCTCACTTAGCAAGCAAACTTTGGTCGTTCAGTTGAGGACTACCTGTATTAGGAAAAGGAGGTTTAAAACAGTGACGCTTTATTCGCATTTAAAGGCCCTTTTGCAAGATTGACTTTACCCTGGGAAGGTGACTGTAATTGAGCCCTTCGTGGGTGTGCTGGAACTGGGGTCATTGTGTGCCCGAGCTACAAATTCTGCTGGTTGTTGGGAAATTTATCTGGGTTTCCTGGCCAGAACTGAAACTTTAATTGGCAATTGAAATGCGAAACTTCAGTTAGCAACTGAAGCTTGAAACTTACAATTAACAAGTTTTCCTCTCTGAGTTCCAGCCTTTGAGAATGATTTTAGCAATTTTTTTTTTTGTGATCCTTATTTAACCCTGAGCTCGGGAGACCAGGATGTCCATGTTCTTCTGCCAAGATCTTTTTGTTAGTTTTTCTTGTGGAGATGACCAAACCTAATTTAGGGGGTTAGAGCGGGGGGGGGGGGCGGTCATGGGAACATAGCTGCCTCCCCATCCTTCAGCTGTAGTGGTCCTTCTGGAGATACTTGAAAGACCTGACAACCTACTGATTATCTTCAATTCCCGATGGAGAGAACTGTGAATCATTGGTGGAAAACATTTTCCATCTGAAGTTCTGTTCCTGATGTCTTTGTTTGTATGCCAAGATATGATCCACTGGGCGAGAACCAGTTTAGTCTAGTTAAGGCACCAGGTAAGAAACTGAGTTCTAGTCCCACCTTAAGCATGAAAGCTGGCTGGTTGACTTTAGACCTCTCACCAGGTGTCTGTGAATTCTAGTCCTGCCTTAGGCATGAAAGCTGGCTGGTTGACTTTGTCCAATCACCAGGAGACTGTGAGTTCTAGTCCCACTTTAGACATGAAACCTTGCTGGGTGATTTTGGGCCAATCACTAGGAGACTGTGAGTTCTAGTCCCACCTTAAGCATGAAAGCTGGCTGGATGATTTTGTCCAATCACCAGGAGGCTGTGAGTTCTAGTCCCACCTTAGGCATGAAAGCTGGCTGGTTGAGTTTGGACCCATCACCAGGTGTCTGTGAATTCTAGTCCTGCCTTAGGCATGAAAGCCGGCAGGTTGACTTTGTCCAATCACCAGGAGACTGTGAGTTCTAGTCCCACTTTAGACATGAAACCTTGCTAGGTGATTTTGGGCCAATCACTAGAAGACTGTGAGTTCTAGTCCCACCTTAAGCATGAAAGCTGGCTGGTTGACTTTGTCCAATCACCAGGTGTCTGTGAATTCTAGTCCTGCCTTAGGCATGAAAGCTGGCTGGTTGACTTTTTCCAATCACCAGGAGGCTGTGAGTTCTAGTCCCACCTTAAGCATGAAAGCTGGCTGGATGATTTTGGACCTGTCACCAGGTGTCTGTGAATTCTAATCCTGCCTTAGGCATGAAAGCTAGCTGGTTGAGTTTGTCCAATCACCAGGAGGCTGTGAGTTCTAGTCCCACCTTAAGCATGAAAGCTGGCTGGTTGACTTTGGACCTGTCACCGGGTGTCTGTGAATTCTAATCCTGCCTTAGGCATGAAAGATGGCAGGTTGACTTTGTCCAATCACCAGGAGCTTGTGAATTCTAGTCCTGCCTTAGGCACGAAAGCTGACTGGGTGACATTGGGCCAATCATTCTCTCTTAGCCCATGACATCAGATTTGGTTGACAAGCTGGTCTATCAATTCCTGTCGCAACCAATGGACCAACACTCCATTGTTCTGAAAAAAAAAGCAGATCCTGCACTTGTGGGAAAATTGCTAGAGAATTCCTAGAATTGCTAGAAGAAGCAAAAAACAGCTTAACTAGGTCCAGCAGAAGAAAAGTGGTTGCATTCCCACAACATATCATAGCTGGTACACAACGTTCACTTCGATTAGAAGTGACTCTAAAGAATTAGATTAGAATCCTGGGAGTTGAAGTCCACGTCTTTTAAAGTGCCCAAGATTGACCAACCCTGTCTTAAAGATTGCCTGATCTCTGCTTTAAGATTATTATTCCTTGCCCCCCTAACTATTGAAAAAGCCTCTATGAAAATCCAGTTGCTGCTTAAATAGGAGAACATCAGAAAAATTTAGGGCTGCATGCTAGATGTTAAGCCACCCATAAAGAGGGACAGAAAACTATTGTTGTGTTGTCACTAAGAAAGCTACACAGCCACGTCTAAGAAGCATATTTAACAGAAACAGAATAACAGACTTCGAAGGGACCTTGGAGGTCTTCTAGTCCAACCCCCTGCTTAGGCAGGAAACCCTACACCACTTCAGACAAATGGTTATCCAACCTCTTCTTAAAAACTTCCAGTGTTGGAGCATTCACAACTTCTGGAGGCAAGTAGTTCCACTGATTAATTGTTCTAACTGTCAGGAAATTTCTCCTTAGTTCTAGGTTGCTTCTCTCCTTGATTAGTTCCCACCCACTGCTTCTTGTTCTACCCTCAGGTGCTTTGAAGAATAGTTTGACTCCCTCTTCTTTGTGGCAACCCCTGAGATATTGGAAGACTGATATCATGTCTCCCCTGGTCCTTCTTTTCATTGAACTAGACATACCCAGTTCCTGCAACCGTTCTTCATATGTTTTAGCCTCCAGTCCCCTAATCCTCTTTGTTGCTCTTCTCTGCACTCTTTCTAGAGTCTCCACATCTTTTTAATTTTGTGGTGACCAAAACTGAATGCGGTATAACAAGTGTGGCCTTAATCCAGGCTGTCTCAGTTTGCAGTAGCGGTAAACCGTATAAACCTGGTTTTCGTTAAGTCAGTGTGCCAATATGATAACAGATTGATGTTGTTTTAAAGGAAAATCGCCCCACCATTGCCCTGCTCTTCTTTTTAATCCTGCCCTTTGGTTTCTCTTGTGTGTTTTTCCAAGAAAACGACTTGGGTCCGGTTGGTTCACCTTCAAGGCTGGTGCACTCTCTGTTCTTCCTTCTTCTACCCAGCCCCTTCTCGGTACAAGATCCTTCTCAACCATTCAAGTTTTGCCACTTGATAGATAACCTTGATCTTTTCTCTGGTATCTTTCTTATCACTAAAAAAGCAGTCTGCGGGTTAATCTCTTTTTACGACTCTGGGATTTTATGCTCTCTTCAGCCCAGTGTTTCTCCCGCCCCCCCTGATTTTTCACTCTTGCACAACATGTTCTTGAGGGTTCCTTCCTTGTCTCATCAGCAGAAGCACCTCCGTTTTAGACCCAAGATGCAGTCAAGACAGAGAAGAAGAAGGCGAGGTCTTCAAAGGACAGCCAGTTTAGCAGCTGAACTAGTGACAGCTGAACAGCAGAAGGCCCTGAGTTATAAAGGCTAAAACATTTATTTTATTTTATTTTTTATTTATTTAGTTTGTCAAACATGTACGAGATAACAGGTATAAGTATAAACATAGATACGAACATAGTAAATGAGTACGAATACACGGGGACAGTAGGACAGGGACGGTAGGCACGCTGGTGCGTTTATGCACGCCCCTTACAGACCTCTTAAGAATGGGGTGAGGTCAACAGTAGACAGTCTAAGGTTAAAGTTTTGGGGGTTTGGGGAAGAAATCACAGAGTCTGGTAGTGCATTCCAGGCATTGACCACTCTGTTGCTGAAGTCGTATTTTCTGCAATCACATTTGGAGCGGTTTACCTTGAGTTTGTATCTGTTGTGTGCTCGTGTATTATTGTGGTTGAAGCTGAAGTAGTCATTGACAGGTAGGACGTTAACACTGACAGGTAGGATGTTCAAACATACGATGAACGGTTACAGGAACTGGGCATGGCTAGTCTAGTGAAGAGAAGGACCAGGGGAGACATGATAGCAGTGTTCCAATATTTGAGCGGCTTCCACAGAGAGGAGAGGGCCGAGCTATTTTCCAAAGCACCTGAAGGCCAGACAAGGAATAATGCAGAGGTCTTCAAACTTGGCAGCTTTAAGACTTGCGGACTTCAACTCCAGAAGCTATGCTGGCTGGAGAATTCTGGGAGTTGAAGTCCACAAGTCTTAAAGCTGCCAAGTTTGAAGACCTCTGTAATAATGGATGGAAACTGAACAAGGAGAGATTCAACCTGGAAATAGCAATCAACCAATGGAACAGAAGTTGCCTTCAGAAGTTGTGGGAGCTTCATCACTGGAAGCTTTCAAGAAGAGATTGGACTGCCATTTTGCCAGAAAAGGTCTAGGATCTCCTGCTTTGGGGGGGTGGGTTGTACTAGATGATCTACAAGGTCCCTTCCAACTCTGTTAATCTGTAATAAACTAATCCAGCCTTTTGCAACTGCTCAACTTTGGCAACTTTAAGATGTATGGACTTCAACACCCAGAATTCCCCAGCCAACATCCTTTAAAATGGGTGGACTTCAAATCCCAGAATTCCATGCTGGCTAGGGAACGCTGGGAGTTGAAGTCCATCCATCTTAAGTTTGCAGAGGTTGAGAAATGCTGGTCTAGACCATAAATGTTCCTGCAGATTCTTCTGTTTTACAATAAGTACATCTCAGCAGCCTGGAAAAGAAAATTGATAGATCTTTGGAGATTTTTTTTCCCTTCAAAAAGCCCGAGAAAATCAGATCCCATGGGAGCAATATTATATTTTATATACCATAGGAGATTTACTTTTTCTTCCTACACAAGTAGTCCTTGATTTACAACCATTTGTTTAGTGACGGTTCAAAATGGAAAAAAGTGACCTATAGATACTTCGAAACCTCCTCCCAGAGGGGAGCAACAGAAAACAGACTTCCCTTCAGAAGTTGTGGATGCTCCATCACCGGAGGTTATCAAGAAGAGAGACGGGGTGGCCATTTATACGGAGTGGTATGGGGTTTCCTGTTTGAGTAGGGGTTGGACTAGAAGACCTCCAAAGTCCCGTTACGAATCTGTTATTCTGTTATTTCGCCGAGATGTGGAACAGAATCTCCCTTAAGATTCAGATGTCCCTGGACCTGATAACGTTCTGTAAGGCCTTAAAAACTTGGCTTCCTGTCCAGGCATTGGGCCAGGAAGTTAGATCAACCTGTTTCGGAAGCGTTATTGATATAGACATGTGCGCTGACCCAGGGGTCATTCGTTTTCTCGCTAATGTTTTTATTGTTGCTTATAACTTTCTGCTCGCTGCCCAGAGACGTTTGTCATCTGTCAAGGGGTGCCTTAGAAATCAAATCGGTGCTGCGGTGCTACCACGTTGTGTCTTCTTGTATGCAGAGTTTGGTCTGCTTGTGCACCTTTTTCACATTTAACTTTTTTATTAGTTGATCCAAGTATAAAATACATAGAAAAAAAAAAAGGCATGAAAAAGCAAGACGAGAGGGAGGGAAAAAGAAGGAATATAGAGTAGAGTAGAATAGAATAGAATTAGTATTAGAATTAGAATTAGAATTAGAATTACTACTGCAATGCTCTCTACATGGGGCTCCCCTTGAGGAGCACCCGGAGGCTCCAGCTGGTCCAGAATGCAGCCGCGCGGGTGGTTATGGGAGTGACGGGGTGCTCCCATGTGATCCCCCTCCTGCGCGAGCTGCACTGGCTCCCGGTGGTCTTCCGGGTGCGCTTTAAGGTTTTGGTTACTGTTGCAATATTTTCAGGATCAGACTCAATAAAGATAATAGAAATTATAGGTTTAAATATAATTCTCTTTAATCATAATAGGCATTCTATATTCGCTGAATATTCAAGATAGAAGCAAGGAAAATGGGGAGGATGGCTCCTTTTATATACAAGGGGCGGAGCCAGGAATGGGAGTGGTAAAATATGAATACATTAAAGCTCAAGTAATAAGTTAACCCCTGATGTTCCATATATACATTATTTACACATTAGAGAATAAGGCATTTACATCTGACAAATCCCCCTCTAAATGCCGGTTCGTTATACAACACCAGTTACATTCAGATTCAGGACAATATAATACATATAATTTAGAAGTTAAATATTTGTGTTGTTTAGAAGGTAAGGGTTTTGTTAATATGTCAGCTAATTGTTCAGAAGTATCACAATGTATTGCTTTGATGAATCCGTCTTGAGATAGTTGTCTCACGTGCTTAAATTTTATATCAATATGCCTGGACCTTTGTCCAATTGCATCGGATCTAGAAATTTCAATGGCCGCTTTATTATCTTCATGCATAATAAATGGTAAAGTAGGTTTCTTCCAAACATCTGTGATCAAATCATTGAACCATACAAGGTTATTTGCAGCTTTAGACAAGCAAACATATTCTGCTTCTGTGGTAGAGGTGGCTACCAGTTCTTGTTTACCAGTATACCAGTAAACTGGACAATCGTTCAATAGAAAAACATAACCAGAGGTACTCTTTCTGCATGATGTATCACCAGCCCAATCTGCATCAGCATAACAAGTAATTTTTGGTTCTTTGTCATTATTGGGTTCCAATATTAAACAAAAATCTAATGTACTTTTCAGATATCTTAAAATTCTTTTGACAGCTTCCCAATGATACAAGGTTGGTTTGCTAACATATCTTGACAATAAATTGAGAGGTAATGCAATATCTGGCCTAGTCCAATTAGATATATAAAGGAGTGAACCTATAACTGATCTGTAAAATGTGTTGTCTTTAAACTCAGGGGAAGATTCATCATTGTTTCTAAGAAAATCAGTTTGCATAGGTGTGTCACATGTTTTGGCATTATTTAAGTTACATTTGTTTAGGAGTTCAATGATTTTATCTTTTTGAGTAAGTTTGAATCCCCTTTTTGTTTTGTTAATTTGTACACCAAGGTATTTATTCACTCTACCTAGTGATTTCAATGAGAAGTGTTCGTTTAACTTATTTACAAAGATTTCCCTGCTCTCTTTATGCTTTCCAATATATAAAATATCATCCACATAAATTAATACAAATTCAATATGATCATTACTCTTTTTTACAAAGAAACAGTTATCAGCAGTGGTGGCGTTGAAATCCATGGTCTTTAGTACTTTTACCAAACAATCGTACCATCTTTTGCCAGATTGCTTCAATCCGTACAGACTCTTATTTAGTAACCAAATTTCGTTCTTATTAGTGTATTGACTGTGTGGTGCTCTTACATATATTTCCTTATCTAATTTTGCATGTAAGTATGCAGTCTGTATGTCATATTGGAACACGTCTAGATTGAGTGCAGATGCTACTACTAGAGCTGTTTTGACACTCTCTGTTCTCACTGTGGGTGAATATGTGTCAGTGTAGTCTTCTGGATATTTTTGTGCATAACCTTGTGCAACTAGTCTGGCCTTGTATAAGGTATTTCCTCCTTCTAAATTCTTAATTTTATAAATCCACCTGGTACCTATAATTGTTTTATCCTTAGGTGCGATCGCAGGTGTGAATACATTTAATCCTTGTAAACTTTTCATTTCTTTTTCCATAGCTAGTTCCCATTTTTCTCTTTCTTCACGGGGAAGTTTCAATACTTCCTCATATGTATTAGGTGTTATTTGTTCTCCATCCATATGCATAATATAATCTTTGTATTTATTTGGTATTTGGTTTCTATTATTTCTAATATTTCTTTCAGGTTTGCTATGGTTGTCATGCAAATATCTGGCTTCCTTTTTTGTTAATGTGTCTGTCTTTATTTTATGCTGACTATTTGTCCAAGTTTTGGTTTTGTTCTTACTTTTGTTAATATTTTGATTTTCTGTTGTTCCTTCCTCGCAAGATATATTATCTTTGCTTTTATTAGAAAAAATTTCATTAAGGTGCAACTTAGACCAATTGGCCTGCTCATGAAACACAGCTGTTCTGGATACTATAAATTTGTTATTATTATCGATGAATCTGTACCCTTTGGTTCCAGTTTCGTATCCCATGAATCTTAATCTCCTGGATACGTTTTCTCCCTTTCTCCTCAATTGTTTAGGTATGTGCACGTCTGCAGTAACTCCAAATATGTGCATGTGTGCTAATTTAGGTTTTCTATTGTACATCACCTCATATGGTGTCTTATTCACAATACTGGACCATGTTCTATTTTGAGTGTAATTTGAATAATGTAAGGCTTCTGACCAAAATTGTTTGCCTAAACCAGCATCTTCTAATGTGCATCTAATCATGGTTTGTAGTGTGGAGTTCTTTCTCTCTGCAATCCCATTTTGAAAGGCAGAAAATGGATTGGACGTGAAATGTAGCATCCCTCTATCCTTTAACCATTGGGAGAATTCTTTAGACATGAATTCACATCCCCTATCTGTCATAATTTGTTTTATTCTGATATTATGTTGTGTTTCTATGCGTTTGTAGAATTCCTTAAATTTCTGAAAGGTTTCATCCTTGTGCTTTAATGTGTAAACAAAACCATAGCGACTGTAATCATCCACTATTGTTAGGAAGTAACGTTTTCTATAGGTAATTGATGGAGTTAATGGACCAACTAAGTCCATATGTACCAAATCAAAAATATTGTTAGTTGATCTGTTAGATTTTTTTGGTCTAGGACTGGTTTTTAGTTTGGTGGATTTACATACTGAGCATTCTAAATAATTTTCACAATTTTTTATTTTTACACCTTCTGCGTGTTCAGTCATTTTTTGTACTACAGGAAAGCTTGCATGTCCTAACTTCCTATGTAAGATATGAGCACACTCATCATGAATTGGTTTACCTATTTTTGGTTTCTTCTCATTGTGTGTATTTTTGTTATCATGAGTTATTTTACATTCATCATTGTCACTGTTACTGACATTTTCATCATCTGCTTCAATACAATCTTCCATATTTGAATCAATGTTATGTAACCATCTTTCTTTGGTTATCAGATAGGGTAGACCCCCTTTTATCATCACAGTGCCTACATTTGTTTTGTTCTTTTCTATAGTTGCTTTCCCCTTTGAGAAAACTATATTGATGTCAGATTCTCTGCTTAGTTTTATAGCACTTAGTATGTTGTGAGGTATTTCTGGGATTAATAATACCCCCTCTATTTTCCCTAAACCAGGCAAGGTCACATTTCCTCTGCCTAATACTTGAACCTTTTCTTGATTAGCTACCTTTATCACAAACTTATCTTCTGTAAATGAAGATAATATACTTTTGTTATTAGTGGTGTGATTTGTTGCACCAGAATCAATAAGCCAATTATTGTTCTCATCTTGTTGTGTTTTGGTGCTGTCTTGTTTATTTAGCCCATTTAGTGACCCAGATTTTCTCTCTTTTGAATTTTCTCTACCCCCTCTACTTTCTCTGTAGTTTGGTGGGCTTCTATATTTGTGTCTATCTGTGGAAGATTGTCTGTAATTGTATTTGCTCCTATATTCTGGCCTATGTCTCTCCCTTGGGACTTTGGGACAGTCTCTTCTACTGTGTTCCCTGGATCCACAATTGTGGCATCTAAAGACCTCATTATATTTATCTTGAAAGACTACTTTCCTAAAAGATTTGTGTTCTGTTTGGTTACTGGAACGATTTTTTCTTGAATTGTCTTCTGCTATCAATTTGTTAGATAGACTTTCTATTGATAAATATCCCAAATTAATGGTATCTAAGTGTGACATAAAGCTATCCCATGATGGATCAAGTGAATTGATAATAACACTTTTCATAGTTTGATCTGAAATCACTTCCCCCCTCAATTGCAGCTCAGCTCTTATTTTGTTTAGATTTATCAAATGTTCACTTATAGAAACCCCTGGTTTCACTCTAGAAGAAAAGAAATCCTTAGACATTCTTGTGGTTGTGGCTACGCTATCGCTGTGAAATAGATTAAACATGCATTGAATTATTTCTGATACAGTTAGGTTTGGTTTGATGCTATGATACATTGCAGGAGACACGCTAGAAATTATTATGAAAAATGCTCTATGATGTAAACAGTCTATTTTTAAAGTCCAAGGTCTTCTTGGAGGACTAGTTATAAAGAATAGTAAATTTTCTTTCATAAAAATAACCTGAAGCTGTTGGTACCACTCTTGTAAATTAATGCCATCAACTCTAAGTTTTGGGAAGTCACTGGGTAAGTTCCCCACATTATTTTGTCCATTACTTACAACCTGAGACAGTCCGTGGTCTCTCAAGTGCAGGAAATTACAGAACGGCATTGGGATGCTTGTAACGAGTCTGCGCGGTTCTCTGGCCAGTTCAAGTCTTTCGGGGCCGTCTACGTAGTTTTGCACATGCGCGTTGCTCATTTCTTCTTTGGCGCCGTTGTGGAAGGTTCTCTCCATTTCAGCTCTTTCGATCCGCTCCTCTTCAGATGAGTCGGTCTCTGGCTCGGTTTTTGGGGCTTTGGTGATGGCGGCGGTTCTTCTCTTTCTCTTGTGTGTGCTGGCACTCGATTCTGTCTGCGGTGTAGGACGGAATCGGCATGGCTCTCTGGGCTCGGGTGTCGTCGTTTTCGAAGTCAGGATGGGAGCGTGCAGGTCTTGAGTTGTCGGTTTGATTGCTTGCTTCTTCGTTGATGTCTTAGAAATTTTCAATCTTGGCCCAAAAGCAGCAAAAAGTGTTTTCATTGCTGACTCTACTTGAGACTTTGTTAAATCGTCTTCACTTTCTGATTTTGGTTCATCTGAAGAGTTTGAGACTTCTTTTTCACTTTCTTCGTCTGATAGCGTTTTTCGCGCCAGAAATTTTGAACTGAGCGTTTTGATTGGCTCTGCTTCACTCTCTTTTGAAGTTCGTTGAAACCAAGATGGCTGCCGTTCAAGATTTCGCGCGGGGTCACATCTTTTCTTTTTTACAACTATTTTCTCAGTAGTCATTTCACTCACAGTTTTTTGATCTTTGGGTTTTTCTTTAATGATGTTTTTCTCTCTCGCTGCTCCGCTGTTCCTCAGCATCTCCTGGAGGTCCGCGATGAGGCTTTCATCATTCTTTTGGCTTTTTAGTATTTTTGATATTTCTGACCTGAGTTCGTTATTTTCTATCTCGATTTCTTCCTGGTCGTTATTTTCACTCATCAGTTCTTCTTCTTCAGTGGTGTATTCTTCGGATTCTCTCGAAATCGCATTAGTGGATTCGTTGATCATCTCTTGATCAGTTTCTATTTCTTTGCTGTAGGCCCTGGTGTTGGGCCTATCTTTCTTGGACATTTTTAATTACTTATTGAGTCAATTAACCATCCTCTGCTACCAGCTTGTTGCAATATTTTCAGGATCAGACTCAATAAAGATAATAGAAATTATAGGTTTAAATATAATTCTCTTTAATCATAATAGGCATTCTATATTCGCTGAATATTCAAGATAGAAGCAAGGAAAATGGGGAGGATGGCTCCTTTTATATACAAGGGGCGGAGCCAGGAATGGGAGTGGTAAAATATGAATACATTAAAGCTCAAGTAATAAGTTAACCCCTGATGTTCCATATATACATTATTTACACATTAGAGAATAAGGCATTTACATCTGACAGTTACCACCTTTAGAGCGCTCCATGGCTTAGGACTGGGGTATCTACGAGACTGCCTTCTGCCACCAGTAGCCTCTCACCGACCAGTACGCTCCCATAGAGAGGGGCTCCTCAGGGTGCCGTCGGCGAAACAATGTCGACTGGCGGCCCCCAGGGGGAGAGCCTTCTCTGTGGGGGCACCCGCCATCTGGAACGAGCTTCCCCCCAGAGATACGGAGGATCCCGGACCTGCGCGCTTTCCGCCGTGCCATCAAAACATTTCTTTTCCAGCAGGCCGGCCTGGCCTAACCTCTGTTTTAAACTTTTTAAACTTTTTAAAATTTCTAAATTTTAAATTTTGTCTTATGAATTTGCGGGTTTTAAATTTCGTTCTCTGAGCCAATTATTTAATTGTATTTTAACGGTTTTTTACCATTTGTATTATATGTATTTTATTTGGCTGTTCACCGCCCTGAGTCCTTCGGGAGTAGGGCGGTATACAAATTTAATAAAACAAAATAAACATAAAACAAACAATTAGAATTAGAATTAGAATTTTTTATTGGCCAAGTGTGATTGGACACACAAGGAATTTGTCTTTGGTCCATTTGCTCTCAGTGTACATAAAAGAAAAGATACGTTCATCAAGAATCATAAGGTACAACACTTAATGATAGTCATAGGGTACAAATAAGCAATCAGGAAACAATATCAATATAAATCGTACGGATACAAGCAACAAAATTATAGTATACTGTCATAAGTGAAAGGAGATGGGTGATGGGAACAATGAGAAGATTAATAGTAGTGCAGACTTAGTGAATAGTTTGACAGTGTTGAGGGAATTATTTCTTTAGCAGAGTGATGGCGTTCGGGAAAAAAACTGTTCTTGTGTCTAGTTGTTCTGGTGTGCAGTGCTCTATAGCAGTGATGGCTAATCTTTTTGCCATCGTGTGCCAGGAGGAGGTGGGGTGGGGGAGGTTCACGCACGTGCATGCCCACACCCATAATTCTATGCGCCCCGCCCTGTGTGCACAACCCCCCTCCCCCCCGCTCCTGGCACACGATGGCCCGGTAGGCCTGTTTTTCTTTCCCACCTGGCTCCAGATTCTCTCTATGCATCTGGGGAGGGCAAAAACAGCCTTCTCCACCCCCTTGGAGGCCCTCCGGAGACTTGAAACGGCCCATTTCCCAACTCCTGGTTGGACAGGTAGTGACATTTTCTGCTGTCCCCAGCCTCCAGAGCATCACTTTTCCTCCCCAGATGCATAGAGAGGCTCTGGAGCCAGGTGAGAAAGAAAAATGGGCCTTCCCCACCCCCACCCGGACCCTCCGGAGGCAGGAAACATCCTGTTTCCCTACTTCTGGTGGGCCCAGAAGGCCCGAAAATCAGCTGACCAGTGTGCACATACACGCCAGAGTTGAGCTGGCGTGCCCACTGATATGGCTACGCGTGCCACCTGTGGCACGCGTGCCATAGGTTCGCCATCACGGCTCTATAGTGTCGTTTTGAGGGTAGGAGTTGAAACAGTTTAGTCAGGGGTCGTATTCAGTTACCTTCCTTATCTTGCAAATGTGAGCGCGCATGCATGCACGCTCGCTTTGCTCACATGCATTCCATCCACGCATGCGCATGGCCTTCCGCGCATACCCTTTGCTCGCTTGTGCACCTATCATGCATGCGCCTGACCTCAAAAACGTGGCTAAATAGGACGGCATAGAGGCAGGCGGTGGGGCGGGTCCACCCGTGATTTCCATTACCGGTTCGGGCGAACCACTCCGAACCGGCTGAATACCACTTCTGGATATATGGAACAGGGAAGAAAAAGAAAGAAAGAAAGAAAAAGAAAAAAAAGGCACTGACTTCTGATTCTTCTGCACATTTTGAGTGCACACAAATAGGATTAGGCCCTTTTGTGCTTGTGGAAATCCTTCTGGTCACATCTATTATTCTGCTGGGATGCCAGGAAGGATGGAATCATCCATAGCTTGCATTCACACAACCTGTGTAGAAAAAAGAAGATCGCATGATCCCGGGACATTGCAACTGTCATAAATATGAAGTTGCCAAGGGTCTTGAGTTTTGATCATGTGACCTTGGGGATGGCGCAACAGTTGTAAGTGTGAATAACGATCATAAGTCACTTTTTTTTTTTTGTAACTTCGAACGGTCTCTAAATGAACTGTTGTAAGTCAAGGATTACCTGTATTAAAGACTGTCAACACTTTGAAGTAACTTAACTCGGGAAATAAACACCACAAGTATCCCAGGAATGTTACTTTATTGTTAGAGGGGATAATAACCGAGTCTTGAAACCTAACCGAACAACGTCAAAGTGGAGCTATTGAGAGTTTTACTCTTAAACTTTCCAGTTATCCAAAACTGAGTTTATCCCCTTAATGGCTCCTTTCTTCTCCACATTCCTTTACAATTCCACAGTCCCCCCCCCCCACCTCTTAAAAGTTGTAAAAATGCATCTTCTACTCTTTGATTTACCTGGTTAAGCATTTTAGGTTGTTAAGCCATAACAGGGTTGATTAAAGGTAAAGGTAAAAGTTCCCCTCGCACATATGTGCTAGTCGTCGTTCCCGACTCTAGGGGGCGGTGCTCATCTCCGTTTCAAAGCCAAAGAGCCAGCACTGTCCGAAGACGTCTCCGTGGTCATGTGGCCGGCATGACTCAATGCCAAAGGCGCACAGAGCACTGTTATCTTCCCACCAAAAGTGGTCCCTATTTTTCTACTTGCATTTTTTACGTGCTTTCAAACTGCTAGGTTGGCAGAAGCTGGGACAAGTGACGGGAGCTCACTCCTTTATGCAGCACTAGGGATTTGAACCGCTGAACTGCCGACCTTTCAATCGACAAGCTCAGCGTCTTAGCCACTGAGCCACCGCATCCCTTAGGGATGATTAAGTTTTGCCTTAATTTCTGCAAAGTCACCCACTGAATTTCATAAATCTCAGTTTTAGGATTTAGGAGAACAGCTGAGGAAGCAAAGCATGGTTTGATGGTGGTGAATGAATGAGGGAATTAACATCTCAACCCTCCCCAGTGGTCATTTCTGGTACAGGTACTCCTTGACTTACAACAGCTCATTTACTGACCGTTGGAAATTACAACGCAGTGAAAAAAGTGAAGTTATGACCCTTTTTTCACACAACGGTTGCCGCAGCCCCACTCAGATACTCGGCAACTGATTCATAATTATGACGGTCGCAGTGTCCTGGGGTCACATGATCACTTTTTGCAACCTTCTGACAAGCCACGTCAATGGGGAAGCCAGGTTCACTTAACAACCATGTGACTCATTTAACAGCCGCAGTGATTCACTTCACAGCGACTGCGGCAGGAAAGGTGGTAAAATGGGACACAATTCACTTAACAACTGTCTCGCTTAACAACAGAGACTTTGGGCTCAATTGTGGCCGTAAGTCAAGGACACCAGCTTCCTTTCGCAGCTGGACGTTTTGTGTCTGTGTGTATGAGAAGATGGTTAACTCTTAAGTGGAAGCAACGCTGTTCGGTTTGGATCTGCAGAACAATCATTCTCAACCCTGGCAGCTATATAAGATGCAGGTAGTCCGTGATGGTGAACCTATGGCCAGGTGGCACGCGAAGCCATATCGGTAGGCACGCGAGCATTGCCTTAGCTCAGCTCCAGCACGAATGCGCGCACCAGCCAGCTAATTTTCGGGCCTTCTGGGCCCACCGGAAGTCTGTTTGAAACAGGCTGTTTGTGGTCTCCAGGCAGGGGGGAGGCCATTTTTGCCCTCCCCATGCTCCTAGAAAGCCCCTGGAGGCTGGGGAGGGCGAAAAAACGGGCCTTCTGGTCTCACTGGAAGTTGGGAAACAAGTCGTTTCCGGACTCAAGAGGGCCTCCGGAGGTGGGTGGGGGGAAGCCATTGTCTCCCTCCCCAGAGTCCCCCTCTTTTTGGCACGCAACGGCAAAAAGATTAGCCATCACTGAGGTAGTCCTTTAGTTCTGACCAGGGTGGATAAAAATCAATGATTGTTTTAAAAAAGATTTTAAAAAATCAGATTTTTTTGATTTAAATCAGATTTTTTTGATTTTTATTGAATTTATTTTAAGAAAAAACTTTTGGGGTAAAAATCTATCGTAAGATAGTTTTCTATTTAAGATACATAAATAATTTAGTTTATTCAGCATGAAATGGAGCTGAGTTATGTAGCAGGAGGCTGTATATTCTGCAACACTGGGACTATCGGTGAGTCAACAGTGGGTCAAAGGAGTAGCAGAGATGACAGTTGCTCTTTAAAAATTATGATTTAAATCGAGTTGATCTAAATCAAGTCTTTTTACTAGTGATTTAAATCATGATTTAAATCGACTCGATTTAAATCAAATCCACCCTGGTTCTGACCCCAGTTGGGGCCAGAATGTCTGTCTCCAAATGGTGCAGTCATTAAGTGAGTCATCATGTGACCATGCTCAATTTTTCCAAGCTTTTTGCCATGGTCATTGAGTGAATCGCTGCAGTTGGTAAGTAAGTCCGACTTTTTTTCATTTACTCGTCAAAAGCTGGTTGGGAAGGTTGCAGACGGCCATTTATATGACCCTGGGATTCTACAGCCATTGAAAACACATGCCAGTTGCCAAGCAACCAAATTGTGACCATGTGACCATGAAGAGCCTGTGATGGTTGTACGTGCAAAGACCAGTCTAAGTCACTTTCCCAGGCCCTTTCATTACTACAAATAATCATTAAACAAATGGTTGTAAGTCCAGGGCTACCAGTTCATAGACCTTCAGCTCCAGAATTCCCCATCCAGCCATGCTGGCTGGGGAATTCTGGGAATTGAAGTCCAGGTATCTTAAAAGTTGCCAAGGTTGGTGAACGTTGCATTATAATTTGCCCCAAAATACATGACTTAGAAGTTCTGCACCCAGAAACTGGATGGAAGCAAGACAGAATTTGTAGCCCTTCCCATCCTTTTCTACACAGAGCTCTTGGCAAGGCCCTTTCTGTCTTCTATGTCAGCGCTCTCCAACCTTGCCAACTTTAAGGCTTGTGGACTTCAACTCCCAGACTTCCTCAGCCGGGTGGCGGAATTCTAGGAGTTGTAGTTCACAAGTCTTCAGCCTTGCCAACTTTAAGGCTTGTGGACTTCAACTCCCAGAAGTCCTCAGCCGGCTGGGGAATTCTAGGAGTTGTAGTCCACAAGTCTTCAGGAGTCTCCAAACTTGGCAACTTTTAAGGCTTGTGGACTTCAACTCCCAGAATTCCTCAGCCGGTTGGGGATTCTAGGAGATGTAGTTTTCAAGTCTTTAAAGTTGCCAAGTTTGGAGACTTCCTGTTCTACCAAACGATTGGAGGCACAGGTCAGCATGGTCACATTTTCTCCTTTCCCCTGGTTAGTTCATTATTGTTTCCTCCCATCTGCGTAGTATTTTTATAGGAAATCTGCCTGGAAAATAGAAAGTTTGAAAGCCACCGAGTCTGCAAACAAAGGATCGGGGGAGATCAAGTATTTCTAACCAGCAGGTCTGCTTGGAGTAAACCTGACAAGCCGAGGGAGATTTATTGGATCAATTCAGCGTGACTCAGATTTTTGACCTGGATTCGTTTGTACCCGGTGGCCTTGGATACATAGAAAAGTGGGCCGGGGAGCTGGGAGGAGGCCGTTTACCTCTTTCCCCAACTGTGGGTTTGTTTAAAGGTAGTCCTCAACTTACAACCATTCGTTTTGTGATCAACATTACAATGGCACTGAAAAAAAGTGATTTATGACCATTTTCCCACACTTACCACCATTGCAGTATCCCCATGGTTACATGATCAAACTGCAGACTTTGTGTTTGTGGTATAGGGCAGGGGTGAAATGTAAAATGTGTTACTATCAGTTCTGTGGTCGTGGCTTGGTGAGGGGAGTAATGTGACTGGGTGGGCGTGGCCAACTTTAAAAAAAAAAACTTTTCAAAGCATTTTTTCTAATGCTTTGAAAAGCCTCTGGCGATCAGGCAACTCAGCTGGGATCGTCAGAGAGGCTTTTTTTAAAAATGCTTTGAAAAGCCTCTCTGACGATCAGGCAACTCAGTCTGGGATCGCCAGAGACTTTTCAAAGCCTTTTTTTAACCACCTCTTCGGCCAAGAGGTTGCAGAAAAAAATGCTCAGCTGAAAAATGATCCCAGCTGAGCCTCACGATCATCAGAGGCTTTTTTTTTTTACTTTTAAAAGCATTTTTTCATCAGACGAGGTTGTAGAAAAAATGCTTTTAAAAGTTAAAAAAAAGCCTCTGATGATCGTGCGACTCAGCTGAGCATGGGGGTGGGGGGGTGCGCAGGGATTTTTGCTACCGGTTCTCCGAACCACCCGCCACCATCGCTACCGGATTGGGTGATCCGGTCGGAACCGGGAGCATTTCACCCCTGCACTGGCAGTCTTGAGGCCAATCCCTCTTTCTGGGTGCAGCCTACCTTATAAGATTGTCCGGGGAGTTCCCTATATTCCATGCTGAGCTCCCCAGCTAAATGTGAAATGCAGATGTGACACACAAACAAGCATCCAACATAATATGTCAGGTTTAGAGACATTTATTTAGGTCAGGACTCAGAGCCAGGCAACCAGTGTCCTCTTGTCTAGTCTCAACCAACAAATGCTCTGTCTTACACATTGGCAAAAGGAATCAGAACACAAAAAATACAAGCTTGCCAGGCTCAAGGTTGACTCAGCCTTCCATCCTTTCTAAGGTAGGTAAATTGAGGACCCAGTTTGTGGGGGCAATAAGCTGACTTTGTATAAATATACAAAAGTATGAAGGCTATTGCTTAATACACTGTAAGCCGCCCTGAGTCTCCGGAGAAGGGCGGCATATAAATCAAATTAAAAAAAAAAATCAATTCATGCTTATACTTATATATATTATTTAATACGTACTCAACAAATACATTAAAAAAAAATAGATGGTTTAAACTGCAATGCCCATCAGCTCAAGCCCCTTGGTCAACCTTTATTGCAGGGGAGGCCAAACTTGGCAACTTTAAGACTTGCGGATTTCCGTTCCCAGAATTTTTCAGCCCTCATGGCTGACTGAAGAATTCTGGGAGCTGAAGTTTGAAAGTCTTAAAGTTCCCAAGTTTCGAGATCCCTGCTTTACAGGAAAGAAAAATGGTAAATATTCGGCCGCCTAAGATCTTCAGTCCTCTTGAAACCTCACCTTAGAGGAAATAAAATTCCTGCTTTTGGATGTGTTGAGCCTTCATGGGACGTCGACAAAATGGGGTTCCTGCTGAGGTTTGCCTGCCAAGGAGAAAAAAAACAAGGCTTAAAGTCAAAAGTTTATTGAACCATAAATGAAAAAGAAGGGGCTGGATCTACACAGCTCTCTAAATCCCCGTCCAAGTTTATACAAGCCAAACTTAGCAGGTGGAGTGAAATGCCCCTGTTAGATCGGCTCCTGACCTGGTTAGGCCTATTCTGTAAAGTTCATTAGTTTAAAAAATATTCATTTTTCATTTCATTTCATTTTATTAGATTTCTATACCGCCCTACTCCCGAAGGACTCAGGGCGGTGCACAGCCAAACAATAAAAACACATACAATACAAAATTTAAAAATAGAATAAAATCAAATTAAATAATTTTGGCCCCGACAAATTTAAAACCCCAAACTTTTAAAACCAATTTAAAATTGAATATATAAATACTAAAAGATATTTAAAATTTTAAAAATCTTTTATAAAAGAGGGGGAAATTTAGGCCAGGCCGGCCTGGTGAAATAGTAAGGTCTTTAAGGCGCGGCGGAAGGTGCGCAGATCCGGGATCCTCTGTATCTCTGGGGGGAGCTCGTTCCAGATAGTAGGTGCCCCCACAGAGAAGGCTCTCCCCCTGGGGGCCGCCAGTCGGCATTGTTTGGCTGACGGCACCCGGAGGAGCCCCTCTCTATGGGAGCGTACCGGCCGATGGGAGGCTATTGGTGGTAGTAGGCGGTCCCGCAAGTACCCGGGTCCTAAGCTATGGAGCGCTTTAAAGGTGGTAACCAAAACCTTGAAGCGTACCCGGAAGACCACCGGGAGCCAGTGCAGCTCGCGCAGGAGAGGTGTTACATGGGAACGCCATGTCGCTCCCATAACCACCCGCGCGGCCGCACTCTGCGCCAGCTGGAGCCTCCGGGTGCTCCTCAAGGGGAGCCCCATGTAGAGAGCGTTGCAATAGTCCAGGCGGGAAAAATATATATGAGAGCTCCTGAATTAGAGCTGAAAGTCAAAAGGGAAGCAGTATGCTCCCTCCCATATTGGGGTAGACCAAGTGCTTTGATAGAAAAACAATCTCTCCCCTGGCTCAAGCTGATCAAGGGAGGAGAACTTGTGGCTCAGAGGCTAATACAACTGCCTAATATGCAGCCCAAGTTCGAATCCGAGTAAGGGTATGGTTAGCTGATGAGAGCTAAATAGCTTGAAATAGATCTATACTAGTCTCCCTTTATTTCTTTATCAGCAAATATAAATTTGGTATAAAATGGTTTGTCGTGAATGCGACTGCTTGAGGGCTCCTGGATTGGAGCTGAAAGGCGAAAGGGAAGCAGTATGCTTCCTCCCATATTGGGGTAGATCAGGTGCTTCGATAGAAAAACACTTTATACATAATAAAAATCCATATATATATTATAAAAATCCATATATATCCCTTTCGCCTTTCAGCTCCAATCCAGGAGCCCTCAAGCAGTCGCATTCATGACAAACCATTATATATATATATATATATATATATATATATATATATATATATATATATATATATATATATATATAATTTATATTTGATATAAAATGGTTTGGAATGCAGTATGCTCCCTCCCACATGCTGGGGTAGACCAGGTGCCTCCATAGAAAAACATTTATTGCAAGCTAAAGTGAGAAGGAATTCAAAGAGAAAGCTAAAACTGCAAGAACCCCGGGCCTGGTGGCTCAGCAGACTGATAGCATTGTGATTAACACCAGCTATCTGCAATTACTGTAAGTTCGAATCTCCCCAGGCTCAAGGTTGACTCAGCCTTCCATCCTTTCTAAGGTAGGTAAATTGAGGACCCAGTTTGTGGGGGCAATAAGCTGACTTTGTATAAATATACAAAAGGATGAAGGCTATTGCTTAACGCAGTGTAAGCCGCCCTGAGTCTCTGGAGAAGGGCGGCATATAAATAAATAATAATAATAATAATAAAATAAAGGGGGGGGAGGAAAAAGAAAAATAGAAAAGATAGAAAGAAATAGCTTCCAATCTTTACTGCAGTAATAAGTACAAGTATAAATTTTACCTCTGTCTCTAGGATTACAATCAGAGGTGGTATCCAGTGGGTTCGGACCAGTTCGGGCAAATCGGTAGCGGGCCTGCCCACCCGCCCTGGCACCATGCCATCCTATTTAGCCACGTTTTCGAGTCTCGGCACATGCGTGGAAGGCGTGTGCGCGAGCAAAGCACATGCGCCAAAGGCCGAGTACATGCGCGGAAGGTGTCGGTGGTAACAATACGTGAACCGCACCTCCCGATTACAAATGTAACTTTCCTTTCTATAATCCTGTCCAATCATCAAAACAATAAATCGTAAACTCCTTTTTGTTGTTGTTTTGCACAAAAAGTCAGTGACTGGTTTCCAGACAGCAATAAACAGCAATAACAGAGCAATAAACAGCAAAAAAAAAAAAAATCAATAACAGAGATTTCTCGGATAATTTAGTCATCTCAGAAAGTTTTATCGTCTTCCCCAATCATTCCTCCTTTGTGGGCGGTGCCAAATCTTTCCATATTAGGGCACGCAATCATCTCGCGGCAGTTTATCATGTAGAAAAGCAAAGTTCCTTGGCTTCCCCCCCCCACCCCTCAACTGTTTGTCCATTAATCCCAAAAGAAAAACCTCCAGTCTCTACTATGGTCTAAATCAGGAGTGGCCAAACTTGGCAATTTTAAGACTGGTGGACTTCAACTCCCAGAATTCCCCAACCAATGTGGCTGGCTAGGGAATTCTGGGAGTTGAAGTCCACAAGTCTTAAAATTGCCAAGTTTGGAGACTCCTCATCTATTGCATGGAGCCAATATGTGAAGGGAGGGGATGTCTAAGCTGGGCTTTACAATATATTAAGCTATGTATAAACTGCCATACTGGGTTCACGCATAATATGGGCCAATCCATATGGGCCAATCACATATTGGCTCCATGCAATAGATGAGGAGTCTCCAAACTTGGCAATTTTAAGACTTGTGGACTTCAACTCCCAGAATTCCCTAGCCAGCCACATTGGTTGGGGAATTCTGGGAGTTGAAGTCCACCAGTCTTAAAGTTGCCAAGTTTGGAGAATCCTGCAATAAATGGATCCAAGCAGCTTTATCAGCTCACGGCCCTTTTCTTGAGCTTTGCACAAGGTTGATTGCAGAAAGCAGAATCCAGATTTATTAATATTTACAACCTCTTGACTTACAGCCATTCATTTACCGACCGTTTGAAGTTATAACGGCACAAAAGTGAGTTAGAACTGGTCCTCACGCTTATGACCGTTGCAGCAGCCCCACGGTCGCATGATCAAAATTAACACGCTTGGCAATTTGCATGCATTTACAGTGGTTATAGGCAGCATCCTACGGTTTATGGGGTCAGCATCTGTGACTTTCCCAACACGGACTCCGTTGTACCCCCAACTTTTAAAGTGGGCTTATGGCTACTGGCCCAGTGCTGTGAGTTTTCCACAAAGGTGTCAAAGTTTCCATTATGGAATATTCCAATCCTAAATAAGAGGTGTCCAAGCTTGGCAACTTGAAGACTTGCGGACTTCAACTCCCAGAATTCCCCAGCCAACATGGCTGGATAGGGAATTCTGGGAGTTGAAGTGCGTAAGACTGCAAGTTGCCAAGCTTGAACAAACCTGGCCTAAATCTTATTCCCAACGCACCAGGGGTGAAATCCAGCTGGTTCTGACAGGTTCTGGAGAACCAGTAGCAGTTCAGGGAACCAGTAGCGGAAATTTTGAGTAGTTCGGAGAACCGGCAAATGCCACTTCTGGCTGGCCCCTGAGTGGGGTGGGAAAGGAGATTTTGCAGTATCCTTCCCCCAGGAGTGGGGAGGGAATGGAGATTTTGCAGTATCTTTCCCCTGGAGTGGGGTGGGAATGGAGATTTTGCAGTATCTTTTCCCCGGAGTGGGGTGGGAATGGAGATTTTGCAGTATCCTTCCCTCAGGAGTGGGAAGGGAATGAGATTTTGCAGTATCCTTCCCCTGGAGTGGGGTGGGAATGGAGATTTTGCAGTATCCTTCCCCCAGGAGTGGGGAAGGAATGGGGATTTTGCAGTATCCTTTCCCTGGAGTGGGGTGGGAATGGAGATTTTGCAGTATCCTTCCCCCAGGAGTGGGGAAGGAATGGGAATTTTGCAGAATCCTTTCCCTGGAGTGGGGTGGGAATGGAGATTTTGCAGTATCCTTCCCCCAGGAGTGGGGAAGGAATGGGGATTTTGCAGTATCCTTCCCCTGGAGTGGGGTGGGAATGGAGATTTTGCAGTATCCTTCCCCTGCCACGCCCACCAAGCTGCGCCCACCAAGCCACGCCACGCCCACAGAACCGGTAGTAAAAAAAAAAATTGGATTTCACCACTGCAAACGCACCCACACCCTTGCACACGCACCCACACAAACACACCCCTGAAATTTAAGTCTGCATTCTGCTTTTCCTTCAGCTTCAAAGGGGGAGATTCAGCATTGATTCAGCAATGCCCTGTGGAATGAACTGCCCCCAGAAATTCGTAAAATCTCCGATCTCCGTGTGTTTCGCTGTGTCCTCAAAACCATGTTGTTCCGCCAGGCTGGGCTATCAATGTAAAGATTTTAAATTTGGGATTTTAAATTTGGGGTTTTATAAATTGGGCCTACTATTTAATAATTTTAATTCTTTTTAAATTTTGTCTGTCTTTGTGTTTTTAATTAGGCTGTACACCGCCCTGAGTCCTTCGGGAGAAGGGCGGTATAGAAATAAAATTAATAAATAATAAATAAATAAATAAATTAGAGGTTATTTCGCACTTCCTCCTTAGACAGAAGGCCAGCTGTCCCCCCGCCCCCTTGCCCCCCCCAACCATGCTGCTTTCTCCACTGAGGTCAGCAATTCCCAAATTCTACCTTGGCTGTGTTGTTTCAAGCCATTGTTGCTGGAAAACAAGCGAACGGTTTCATTGCAAAGCCCAGCGGGGGCTCTTGAAATCAAAGTTGCCCCCTGAGGAGGGCACAGATCGGTGTGGGGGGCGAGAAAGGAAATATAAAACCCCAGAATTCCTGAATCCCACAATGGAGAGCGCAGGCATGGAGTCGGGGGGGGGTGTGTGTGTATCTCAGATGGTTTCCACACGGGAGGTTTTTAAGAAATTCGTCTGGAATGTCACAGCGCCATGATGGTGAACCTATGGCACGCGGGCCAGAGATGGCAGACAGGGCCCTCTTTGATGGCACACGAGCCCTCACCCCAGTTCAGCTCCGCTGCACATCCGCAGGCATCTCCCACCAACCAGTTGGTCTTCGGGCCTCTGCCGCGCAAGCATTGGGGGTGGGGCGCATACGGGGAGCCGTGCGTGCATGCGAGGGCTGCATGCGCGGGTGCAGGAGAAGTGCAGCACTGGTGGGTTTCAAAAATTTTACGACCGGTTCTGTGGGTGTGGCTTGGTGGGCGTGGCAGGGGAAGGTTACTGTAAAATCTCCATTCCCTCCCCAATCCTGAGTGGCGTAGGAGGCTAATGCCTCCCACTAAGGCAGCATTTAACATCCAGCTGCCTGCAATTACGGCGAGTTCAATTCTCACCAGGCTCAAGGTCGACTCAGCCTTTCCATCCTTTCTAAGGTGGGTAAAATGAGGACCCGGATTGTGGGGATAATAAGCTGACTTTGTATAAAATATACAAAAGTATGAAGGCTATTGCTTAACGCATTGTAAGCCACCCTGAGTCTCCGGAGAAGGGCAGCATATAAAAATAAATAAATAAATAAATAAATAAATAAATAAATCAATCAATCAATCAATCAATCAATCAATCAATCAATCAATCCAGGGAAAGATTACTGCAAAATCCCCATTTCCTCCCAATCAGCTGGGACTCGGGAGGCAGAGAATAGATGGGGGTGGGGCCAGTCAGAATTTTTACTACCGGTTCTCCGAACTACTCAAAATTTCCGCTACTGGTTCTCCAGAACTGGTCAGAACCTGCTGAAGCCCACCTCTGCTTACCACCCTGTGTTTATACGTGATGAGGGAGGAACAATTCTGCCATTTGAATAGCTCATTGAATCACATTAAATCATTGTATCAAAGAGTTGGAAGAAACTATTTAGGCCTTCTGATTCACCTCTGGCTCTGAATGAGATGCAAAGACAGATAGTCCTTGAATTACAACTATTCGTTTAATGGCCATCCCTTCCAACTCTGATATTCTATGCTTTATGTTGAATGTACTATAAAAAGAAAACAAAACAAACACTCCAATTAACATCAAAGTCTTAGTTATATAATAGCTTCAATCTTTAACTAATTACTTGATATTAAAATCTCCATTATCTAGTTATTTAATGTATGTAAGGATCAGAGGTGGGTTTCAGCAGGTTCTGACCAATTCTGGAGAACCGGTAGTGGAAATTTTGAGTAGTACGAAGAACCGGTAGTAAAAAATTCTGACTGGCCCCGCCCCCATCTATTCTCTGCCTCCCGAGTCCCAGCTGATTGGGAGGAAATGGGGATTTTGCAGTAACCTTCTCCTGGAGTGGGGTGGGAATGGAGATTTTACAGTATCCTTCCCCTGCCATGCCCACCAAGCTATGCCCACCAAGCCATACCCACAGAACTGGTAGTAAAAATTTTTGAAACCCACCACTAGTAAGGATATATGTATGTATGCATGCATGTATGTATGTACAGTAGTGGCCAAAATTGTGGAAACCTTTTGGGAAAAGTGTATTTTCTAAAACTAGCTAATAACATCACTTTTGTTTGGAGAAGTACCATGAAATTATATATCAATGAAAAGATAATTTAATCAAGAATGTAATGCCATAACTTTTATGAACGATTTGCTATTAGAATAGCAGTTACAGTATAAAGAAGAAAAGTGAAACACGTAGAAAAAATGAGATACACCAAAATTATCACCATGTCTGTTAATACTTGGGTAACTTTTAGCATGAATAAAAGCCTTACAACGTTTTCCCATGGAGTGAACCATGTCTTTTCGTTCTGCAGCTGTTCTACTGTGAAACCAAAATTGAATGACGGTTCTATTAACTGGGTTTTATTGCTGGATCGCTTCTGACTAACAAGTTTTTTTAGTTGGCTCCATCGATTTTCAATTGGGTTAAGATCTGGGCTGTTCCCAGCAGTGGAATATGATTATCTTGAAACTCCCCCCAAAAAGTAGTGTTATTAGCCATCAAACCTTAAAAATACACCTTTCCCCAAAGGTTTCCACAATTTTGGCCACTACTGTACGTATTTCTATAAAAGGAAATAAAAAATAGATGAAGCAAATTTAACAAACAATATTCCTAAAAGGGTGTTCTTAGAGACCGAAGATGAGGGGACTTGTATCCTAGTAGGAAGAAAGAACCAGTAAAAGAATATGGAATGGACCGGAGAAGGTGCAAAAAAGACCCCAAATTAGCTGGCGTTTCCCAGCTATTAGAAGTAGATTGAAAATAAAAGACTGTGGACTGGGTAGATAAATCACTGATGCCTGACACACAGAATCTCTGAAAACACAACCATCTCTTTTCAAGCTGCCCTGGGTGAAGGACACCATGTCCTGGCAAAGCAGTCAACGCAAATAAAGGGAAAACATAACCATCTTTAGATTAGCAAATCAGGCAAGAGGCAGGAAAAGAAAGGAAAAGGGAAGGGAAGTGAAGGGAAGGAAGAGGGAAAGGAAGAGGGAAGGGAAGGAAAAGGGAAGGGAAGGGAAGGGAAGGGAAGGGAAGGAAGAGGGAAGGGAAGGGAAGGGAAGGAAGAGGGAAAGGAAGAGGGAAGGGAAGGAAAAGGGAAGGGAAGGGAAGGGAAGGGAAGGAAAGGAAAGGAAAGGAAAGGAAAGGAAAGGAAGAGGGAAGGGAAGGGAAGGGAAGGGAAGGGAGGGGAAGGGAAAGAAGAGGGAAGGGAAGGAAAAGGGAAGGGAAGGGAAGGGAAGGGAAGGAAGAGGGAAGGGAAGGGAAGGGAAGGGAAGGAAAGGAAGAGGGAAGGGAAGGGAGGGAAGGAAAGGAAGAGGGAAGGGAAGGAAAGGAAAGGAAGAGGGAAGGGAAGGAAAGGGAGAGAGGAAGGAAGGGGGGAAGGAAGGGCAGGGGAGGAAGAGAGAGAGACAGAAGGAAGTGATGGAGGGAGGGAGGAAGGAAGGAAAGAAGATAGAAAGAAAGAAAAGAAAAAGAAGAAAGAAGGCGGGAAGAGGGAGAGAGGAGGGAAGGACGAGAGAGAAAGAAAGGAAAGAAAGAGAAAGGGAGGCGGATAGAGGGAGAGAGGGAAGGAAGAGAGAGGGAGGTGGGGAAGAGGGAGGGAAGAAAGAAGGGAGGAAGTAAATAAGAGAGAGAGAGAGAGAGAAAGAAAGAAAGAAAGAAAGAAAGAAAGAAAGAAAGAAAGAAAGAAAGAAAGAAAGAAAGAAAGAAAGACTCCACCTAGAGAGTTTAAGGGTATTTCCAGGGTAATGAAAGTGATATTTTCTCAGGATAAAAAGAACGGTGTCTGGAGAGAATTCAAAAGCTTACAGAAATACAAAATCTCCGTGGAATGTCTCCAGAAGGTCATGTATGTGCGTAGGATAAAAGTGGCTTGATGAGAACACGGCTTTGTGACGAAAGTTGGAGGAGACAGACAGGGCTTGCTAGGACATTGGCCAAAGGCATTGAGTTATCTAAAACGGGGACCACAAACTGCAAGGTTTGGCTGCAAGGACATCTCATAGCTTAAATTGCAGGGAATGGCAGATTCCTCTTTGGAAGTCACTCAAATTGGAAATTACTGGCCTGTAGGAAGCTGGAACCTTTCCTTCCCTTCCCTCCTTCCCTTCTCTTCCCTTCCTCCACCTTTCCTTTCCTCTTCCTTTCCTTCCCTTCCCTTCCCTCCTTCCCTTCCCTTCCCTTTCTCCTCCTCTCCTTTCCTTTCCTTTCCTTTCCTTTCCTTTCCTTTCCTTTCCTTTCCTTTCCTTTCCTTTCCTTTCCTTTCCTTCCCTTCCCTTCCCTTCCCTTCCCTTCCCTTCCCTTTCCTTCCCTTCCCTTCCCTTCCCTTTCACATAACCTCAAGAAAGGTCGTAAAATGGAGCAAAATTCCCTTAGCCATTGTCTCACTCAGCAACAGAGGTTTTGGGCTCAGTTGTGGTCCTAATTCAAGGACAATCTCTATCATTCTGGCTGCACCCACCCTATGCAGTAAGTGAGTTACCGAATTAAATCTATTTGTGGCTCAATTGTGGTCATAAGTCATAAGGACTACCTATACTGGGCTATTTCGATGCTTGCTCTGACATATCCTAGTTAAGTGGGTCGGAAGGAATCCTGGAGGACATCCAGTCCAGCCCCCTACTAAGGCTGGGGCCAGGATACAGGAGGCAGTTTTGGCACCCTTGTCCAGAATAACCTCTTTTCGACGCTGGGTGGATGCTCAGGCTGGCCTGATCTGACCCAGCTGTTTGCTGGTGCATTTGCCCATTTCTGGCTGAGAGAAGCATTGTATGGGAGAACAATGGCTATAGATCAACCCAACACCACTTAATCGGTCTTGCATTGTTGGGTTTCTACATCCCTGGGAAAAGAAAGTGTTTGCTTAGCCTTGACAAGCCCTGTGCTCCAGCGATCGGCTTTCGTGGGTAGACGGAGCTGAGCAAAAAGTACATTTCCCCTTTCCCCTTTTGCATTTATTTTTTCCATCTGCCTTAATCAAGTTTCCAAATCCTTTTGCCCTCATTAGTTAGTTAGTTAGTTTATTAAACTTCTATACCGCCCTTCTCCCGAAGGACTCAGGGCGGTGTACAGCCATGTTAAAACACACATAAACTCTCAAAATTTAAAAACAATCTAAAACGAATATATAAAATTTGGCCCACAAAGTTAAAACATTGACAAACAGCCCCATTTAAAAGTCATATTCTAAGCCAACCCGGCCTGTTGGAACAAAAGGGTCTTAAAGGCACGGCGAAAGGTACGAAGGTCGGGGATCATACGAACCTCCAGGGGCAGGTCATTCCAGAGGGCAGGAGCCCCCACAGAGAAGGCTCTCCACCTGGGTGTCACCAGTCGGCATTGTTTGGCCGACGGCACCCTGAGGAGTCCCTCCCTGTGGGAGCGTATTGGCCGGTGGGAGGCTACCAATGGCAGAAGGCGATCTCGTACATACCCAGGTCCTAAGCCATGGAGCGCTTTAAAGGTGGTAACCGGCACCTTGAATCGCATCCAGAAGACCACCGGGAGCCAGTGCAGCTCGCGCAGGAGAGGTGTTACATGGGTGCGCCGTGTCGCACCCATAATTACCTGCGTGGCCGCATTCTGGACCAGTTGGAGCCTCCGGGTGCTCTTCAAGGGGAGCCCCTTGCTGGCATATTCATGAAGAATATGCCAGCAATGAAGCCTTGAATTCAGTTGGAAGGACCTTGGAGGTCTTCTAATCCAACCCACTTCTCAAACAGGACACCCTATACCCGTGATAGCGAACCTTTTCGACACCGAGTGTCCAAACCAAAACGCGCGTGCATGTCCGTGCGCCGGAGCACCGGAAACCCAAAGACCAGCTGGCTGGCGCATGCATGCCTGTTTTTTGGCTGGTTTTGGCCATTTTTCAGACCATTTTCTTGGCCGTTTTCTGGCCATTTTCAGGACTGTTTTCCAGCCATTTTCAGGGCCGTTTTCTGGCCATTTTTAGGTTGTTTTTCGGGCCGTTTACGGGCAAACAAACTGCCCGAAAACAGCCCCCAAAAATGGCGAAGACCAGCTGGGTGGCGCTTATGTGTACGCTGGAGACCAGAAGAGCAGCTGGCAATGGTGCGCGTGCCCACAGAGAAGGCTTTTGTGTGCCCTTTTTGGCACTCATGCCATAGGTTCGCCATCAGGGCCCTATACTATTCCAGACAAGTGACTCTCCAGTTTCTTCTTAAAGACTCCAGTGGTGAAGTACCACAACTTCTGAAGGCCAAATGTTCCACTGATTCTCATTATCAGGAAATTTCTCCTTACTTCTAGGTTGGATCTCTCCTGGATAGGTTTCCCTCCATTATTTCTTGTCCTGACCCTCAGGTGATTTCAGGATTTCCTGCTTTCTAGCAAAGTCAAACTTAGTGGCACAGCTGATAGTTGGAAATACCGGTTCGGAGAAACCGGTAGCTTTTTAAACTACCGATTCGCCCGAACCGGTAGCTTTTTATCACTACAGGTTCGCCCGAACCCGAGCGAACTGGTAGCATTTCATCCCTGGTACAGGGTTTCCTGCCTGAGCAGGGGGTTGGACTAGATGACCACCAAGATCCCTTCCAACTCTATTATTATTCTATTTTATTTCTAATGCTGAGAGACAAACGACTCCTTTAAAAAAAGATCTAAACTTGTGGATAGAATCCAAGGAAGCCTGCTTAGATAGTATAAAGAACAAGCTAGCACGGATGTAGAAGAAGAACATTGTAAAAGAAAGAGAAAAAAAAAAACCCAATACAATATATCTACTTTTCTACAGTAGTAGTAGTAACATTTTGTGCAAATGTCCTAAACTCACTTTTAAAACAGTGAATTAAACCTTGACTGCACAAAATCAACTCTTTTCATTGATAAAAAAACTTGGCAACTTTTTGATGTGTGGACTTCGACTCCCAGAATTCCTCATCCAACCGTCTATTACAAAAATATCTTTCATCACACCTTTTTTTGCGACAATTCAGGCACCATGAAAGCTAAAGCACTTCCAAATTTAGGGAATGTTGTTGATCTCCCATATTATGGGAGGGGGATTATGGGAGCGACGGGGCGCTCCCATGTGACACCTCTCCTGCGCGAGCTGCACTGGCTTCCTGTGGTCTTCCGGGTGCGCTTCAAGGTTGACCACCTTTAAAGCGCTCCATGGCTTAGGGCCGGGGTATTTACGAGACCGCCCTCTGCCGCCAATAGCCTCCCGCCGGCCAGTTCGCTCGCACAATGAGGGCCTCCTCAGGGTGCCGTCGGCCAGACAATGTCGGCTGGCGACCTCCAGGGGGAGAGCTTTCTCTGTGGTGGCACCTGCCCTCTGGAACGACCTACCCCCAGAGATACACATGATACCAGACCTCCGGACTTTTCGTCGGGCCCTGAAAACCCATCTTTTTCACCTAGCCGGGCTGGCTTGATCCCATCCCCTCGGTTTTAATTTGTAATTGGTTTTAATTCGGGTTGTTTTAAATGGATAGCCAAAATTATTTAATGTTTTTAAACTGCTTTTAAATTTTATATGTTATGTTTTACCATGGCTGTTCACCGCCCTGAGTCCTGTTGGAGAAGGGCGGTATACAAATTACATAAAGTAAATAAAGTAAAATAAAATAAATATTAAACAACTTCAAACGTTACATTCCTCTCAAGGATCTGGTTTGTCAGTCCTTGGCTTACGACCACAATTGAGCCCAAAATTTCTGTCGCTAAGTGAGACATTTGAATTTTGCCACGTTTTACCACCTTTCTTGCCAAGTTTTATTAAGTAAATCACTGCAGTTGTTAAATTAGTGACGGGGTTTGTTAAGTAGATCTGGCTTCCCCATTGACTGTGCTTGTCAGAAGATTGCAAAAGGGGATTGGTCACGTGACCCCAGGATGCTGCCACCGTCATAAATATTGCCAAGTTGCCAAGCATCAGAATTTTGGCCGTGTGACCATGCAACGGTCGTAAGTGTGAAAAATGGTCATGTCACTTTTTTTCAGGCCTGAATGGTCACTAAACAAACTCTTGTAAATCAAGGACTATCTGTATAGTGATGTCAAATCCAACAAGAGCTACACTAATGAAATTTCAGCTCGATTGCATCTTGAATCATAGCAAGTCGGGATAACCATTTTAGCATGTTAGGTGAAATTTCACTTTATTAATTTGGATTTAGAGTTCCCATGTGATGTGATTCTCTTCCCCCATCACATCATGATAGCAGTCTTCCAATATTTGAGGGGCTGCCCCAGAGAGGAGGGGATCAAGCTATTTTCCAAAGCACCCGAAAGCCAGACAAGGAATAATGGATGGAAACTGACCAAGGAGAGATTCAACCTGGAAATAAGGAGAAATTTTCTGACAGTGAGAGCAATCGACCGATGGAACAGAAGTTGCGTTCGGAAGTTGTGGGAGCTTCATCACTGGAAGCTTTCAAGAAGAGATTGGACTGCCATTTATCAGAAACGGTGTAGGTAGGGTCTCCTGTTTGGGCGGGGGGTTGGACTAGATGACCTACAAGTTAATCTGAATCTGAATCAGCTAGGCTTTGTTTAGCACGATGGCTTTGTAAATCAGTGCATGCACAACCCAGCTCCTCCTGTTTGGCGAGCTTATTGGCTTCAGAGTTTTTATGAAAAATCCCCAAATGGACTTAATTCAGTAACGCAGTTACAGTATAGGATGAGTGCAGCCAGAATGGTACAGATCAGTGGTGGGTTGCTTCCGGTTCGCACTGGTTCGCAAGAACCGGTAGTAAAAATTTGTAGTAGTTCCAAGAACCAGTAATAACATCGGCTGGCCATACCCCGAAACCGGTCCGCGGCCCGGTTGCCACTCGCTTACCCTGCCCACCTTATCAGAGGCTTTTTTTTTTTTTTACTTTTAAAAGCATTTTTTCTACAACCTCTTTGGCCGAAAAAATGCTTTTAAAAGTAAAAAAAAAAAAGAGCCTCTGATGATCCTGCAGCTCAGCTGGGATCGTCAGAGGCTTTTCAAAGCATTTTTTCTACAAGCTCTTCAGCCAAAGAGGTGGTAAAAATAATGCTTTGAAAAGCCTCTGACGATCTCAGCCGAGTTGCCTGATCGGCAGAGGCTTTTCAAAGCATTGTTTTCTGCAACCTCTTAAGGTTGTAGAAAAAATGCTTTTAAAAGTAAAAAAAAAAAAAAGTTGGCCACGCCCACTCAGTCACATTACTCCTCCCCCCCAAGCTACTCCCACAAAATATGCCACGCCCACAGAACTGGCAGTAAAAATTTTAGAACCCACCCCTGGTACAGATGGCCCTTGACTTAGGACCACAATTGAACCTAAAACCTCTGTTGCTAAGCGAGACGGTTGTTAAATGGAGTTTTGCTCCATTTTACGACCTTCCTTGCCACGTCTCGCTTAGTGACTCACGGCAGTCATGACGTTAGTAGCGGGGTTGTTAAGTGAATCCGGCTTCCCCATTGACTTTTGCTTGTGAGGAGGTCGCAAAAGGGGATCATATCACGTGACCCCGGGACACGGCAACCGTTTATACAGGCATGCCAAGCGTCTGAATTTGGATCACGAGACTCTGAGGATGCTGCAACGGTCGTAAGTGTGAAAATTGGTCGTAGGTCACTCTTTTCGGTGCCGTTGTAACTTCAAACAGTCGTTAAATGGACGGTTGTAAATTGGGGATTATCTGTACTGCATGAGGTAGATACATCCAAAATGGCATCTTTGTCATCTTTTGTTAACCTCAAGGGCATTGTCGACCGAAACTCCTCTGGCATAAACTTCAATAAATACATAAAATTCTTTCTAAATTCCTGGCTCTTGGTGGGAGGTGGGGAGGGGCTGACCCTGAATGGTTCCCCTCCCTCTGAATTCACCTACCCCCCCCCCAAAAAAAACCCCCTTTCTTTCCACTGTTGCTTAAAGTTGGCTGGCGAATACCTGAATGCCAATCGATCAATAAAGAAGAATTAAGCGTCGGATGCTAGTTTGCCACAAGAGTGGATCAGAAAATGGTCCCTGGCGCTGACAGCCCCAAATATTGGCCTTCCGTCTGACCCTTTTGCTTCCTCTCTTGGTTTAAGATAAGTGATAGTTAAGGATCTGCTAGCATTTCCTGGGAAATCGAGAGAGGAAGCAGGACGAGAGAAGCTCATTCTTGTGAAGCCACATTAACAGAATCTTGCAAGTCTGAAAGTACAACATCTCCTTTACAGCTTGAGAAACTAGGGAGGGTCCCTTCTGACCCTCCCTTCTGACCCTCCCACTATCCAGCGATGCTGTCTCTTAACCAGTGGTGAAGTCCAATTTTTTTTTACTACCGGTCCTGTGGGCGTGGTTTGGTGGGCGTGGCAGGGGAAGGATACTGCAAAATCTCCATTCCCTCCCCACTCCTGGGGGAAGAATATTGCAGAATCTCCATTCCCTCCCCACTCCTGGGGGAAGGATATTGCAAAATCTCCATTCCCTCCCCACTCCTGGGGGAAGGATATTGCAAAATCTCCATTCCCACCTCACTCTGGGGCCAGCCAGAGGTGGTATTTGCCGGTTCTCCGAACTGCTCAAAATTTCCGCTACCGGTTCTCCTGAACAGGTCAAAACCTGCTGGATTTCACCCCTGCTCTTAACCGGCTATTCCCTTGGCAAGGTTTCCTTGCTGTGAATCCCAAGGTCTTCCCCACATACCATGACAAGACCTCAGGAGAAAGGAGGAAGAGGATCAGAGGTGGTATTCAGCCGGTTCGCACAAGTTCGGGCGAATTGGTAGCGAAAATCGCAGGTGGGTGATTTTTAGGCATGTTTTTGAGTCCGGGTGCATGCGCGGAAGGCGTGCGCGGCGAACTGGTGGTACCAAAATGTGAAACCCACTGCTGAAGAGGCTACAGCAGGAAGCCAAATTAATCCTCAGACCCACCTTTGAGGCAGTCTGTGCTTTGCTGGCTGAGGAATTCTGGGAGTTGAAGTCCACAAGTCTTAAAGTTGCCAAGGTTGGAGACCCCTGCTTTATTGGATATACCATTTTGGCACAGATCTAGTGAAAACCGAGACTGAAGGTTCCTACGGTTTTCACCTAATTAAAAGTAAAAATTTGTCACTTTCTCTTCAAGTTTTTTATTTTTTACGAACATATCAACGTGTGAACAGTGTGGCACCTGAACGTCATACATTTTGATACAAATAAAATAGTATGAATCATATTTGTTCCATTTTTTTACAAGCTCATACAATCCTATTAATAATATACATATTTTTATTAAATTATAATCTGTCCTTATTCAATATTTCAATGTGTCATTTTTATGCCAATCACCCCAGGGGTGGGTTCTAATTTTTTTTACTACCGGTTCTGTGGGCGTGGCTTATTTTGTGGGTGTGCTTGGAGGTCATGTGACTAGGTGGGCGTGGCTAGCTGGTCAGAGTCATTTCTGGAAGGTCCTCACACTTACGACCAGTCCTCGCACTTACGACCCAACTCATTTGTTTGCTTTTAACACTGATCAGCTGTAGGGCGGCCCTTTGAAGCCCCGCGGCAAGAGTTTAAACAGTTTTTTTCCCTCTAGTCATCAGCTGGGACTCAGGAGGCAGCAATAGATTGGGGGTGGGGCCAAATAAAAGGTAAGAATAACGTGGGGGGGTGGGGGGGGCGGGGGGGGAGAACCGGTTCGGTGATGTCATATCGTCACCGCTACCGGCTCGGCCGAACCGGGAGGAACCCACCACTGAATCACCCTATTCTAAGTGTCATACCTTTTTAATACAAATAGAATATTATTAATCATATTTATTACATTTAGCTAGCTTATATAATTCTAATAACAATATAGACAGTTTGTCACTTTCTGGTTGCCTGGTGATATCACTCCGCCTCCCTCTGATCAGTGAGAACGTCCTTGGTTCTCAAGAGAAAGTGTTTTGTTTTGGCTACAAAATCCCAGCTGTCTCAAATCCCCCCACCTCCCTATCCCTCAGCTCCAGTGTGGCAACCCTGAAGCTGTCAAGATGGCCTCGGTCAGGTCAGCTTCAGGGTTGACACCCACTCCTTAGTAGCCCTGATGATGTTCCCTAGTTTGGGTCATGAAGAGTCTGCAAGAAAACAAGCGAGCTCAGAAAGTGTCCCTCGTCGCTGCTCATCTCAAACCTGGGATTATTCTCTTTGCTCACTTGCGGCTGGGAGGGCACCATAGAAACGCTACTCTTGTGTTCACACAATGCATTTAACCTGCTTTCAGAATTAACCCTCTGTTCAGGGGTGAAATGTAAAATTTGTTACTACCGTTTCTGTGGGTGTGGCTTGGTATGTGTGGGGGTAATGTGACTGGGTTGGCATGGCCAACTTTTTTTTTTTAAACTTTTCAAAGCATTTTTTCTAATGCTTTGAAAAGCCTCTGCCGATCAGGCAACTCAGCTGGGATCATCAGAGAGGCTTTTTAAAAAATACCTCTCTCACGATCCCAGCTGAGTTGCCTGATTCGGCAGAGAGGTATTTTTTAAAAAGCCTAAAAAATACCTCTCTGCCGATCAGGCAACTCAGCTGGGATCGTCAGAGACTTTTCAAAGCATTTTGTTTACCACCTCTTCGGCCAAGAGGTTGCAGAAAAAAATGCTTTGAAAAGCCTGTGACAATCCCAGCTGAGCCGCGCGATTATCAGAGGCTTTTAAAAGCATTTTTTCATCGGAAGAGGTTATAGAAAAAATGCTTTTAAGAGTAAAAAAAAAAAAGCCTCTGATGATTGTGCGGCTCAGCTGGGGATGGGGGGGGGATTTTTGCTACCGGTTCTCTGAACCACCTGGCTTCATCGCTACTGGATCGGGTGATCCGGTCCGAACCGGGAGCATTTCACCCCCGGGTGAGGTCAACAGTAGACAGTCTAAGGTTAAAGTTTTGGGGGTTTGGGGAAGAAACCACAGAGTCAGGTAGTGCATTCCAGGCATTGACCACTCTGTTACTGAAGTCCTATTTTCTGCAATCGAGTTTGGTTTTGACTTTCTAGGGCAGGGGTGTCAAACTCAATTTCATTGAGGGCCACATCAGGGTTGTTTGACCTTGGTGGGGGGGCAGAGTAGGCGTGGCTAGGGTGGGCGTGGCCAGCTCGATGTCACTAGTGTCGGGGGCGCCTGTGGAGGCCCGAGCTCTCTGCCAGTGAAAATGGGCTCTTGAGCTCCGTTTTCCCTGGCAGAGGCACCACAGTCTGGTCCTTTGCTGTTTCTAGGGCAGCACCTCTGCCTAGTACCCCGCATGCCGGATCCGGCTTCCGGGCCTTGAGTTTGACACCCCTATTCTAGGGGAAAGTGACAGACTTCTGAGCCCGCATCTCTTTGTAGGGTCCCAATGCCGGGTTCGCATTCCCTCTTGATCTCTCCATGAAGGTAGAGCAAACCATCTTCTCTTGACCTCCCTGGCAGGGTCCTTGACTCACTGCTTTCTCTTTTCTACCCCAGATGTATGGACGCTACACCCAGGACCTGGGAGCATTTGCCAAGGATGAAGCGGCTCGCGTCCGGCTGCAGCAGGAGCGCTGGAAATTTTCCCCGAAGGAGCGGCTGCGTCCCTCCGAGTTTCTGGAGTACGACCACGGTCGCTGTGCCTGTTGCCGTAGTAAGTAGCTTGTTCTGCGCTGAGCATGTCCGTGCCAGGCCTAAACCCTGTGCATTTGTTTTGGTCACCACGCTATAAATAAGATGTTGAGACTCTAGAAAGAGTGCAGAGATGAGCAACAAGGGCGATTAGGGGATTGGAGACTAAAACATACGATGAACGGTTGCAGGAACTGGGCCTGGCTAGTCTAGTGAAGAGAAGGACCAGGGGAGACACGAAAGCAGTGTTCCAATACTTGAGAGGCTGCCACAGAGAGGAGAGGATCAAGCTATTTTTCCAAAGTACCTGAAGGCCAGACAAGGAACAACGAATGGAAACTCAACCAGGAAAGATTCAACCTGGAAAATAAGGAGAAATTTTCTGACAGTGAAAACAATCGACCAATGGAACAGAAGTTGCCTTCAGAAGGTGTGGGAGCTTCATCACTGGAGGCTTGCAAGCAGAAACTGGACAATTGAAATGGTGTAGGGTCTCCTGCTTGGGCGGGGGGTTGGACTAGATGACCTCCAAGGTCCCTTCCATCTCTGTCATTCTGTATTCTGAGGGACGCAGCCACTCGTTGGGGAAACTAGGATGAGGGTTTAACATGTTTAGTGAGCTCATTCTTTGTTTGCAAACAAGTGCTTTAGACCTCTGGGTTTCTAGGTGCTAATTTTATCCTTCGCCGTGGGCATGTAAATAAGCGGTTTGGATTACAGTGTTCCGTGGCTTCCTTGATTGAAAGGCGCAAAATGCATCCGTTCTGTGAAGCGGATCAGGAAGGGGGGAGAACCAGAATGAATTCATCGCCATTAAAATATGTAGGTGATCTTGTGTTCTGGGTGTCCCAAAGGTGCTTTTTCAAAAGGCGATGGAGACTTTGTTTTTCCTTGAAGACGTTTCGCTTCTCATCCAAGAAGCTTCTTCGGTTCCGACGGAAGAACCGAACAGTCAGAACTGAAGAAGCTTCTTGGATGAGACGCGAGACGTCTTCAGGGAAAACATCGTTGCCTTTTGAAAAAGCATCTTTGGGACAACCATGTCCTGGATGACTGAGAATCTCCATAGACGAGTGTACTGGGTATTATGTGTTTGCTTGGAAAGGGAGAGTGGCATCCCCCAAAAATACCTCTCTTCCTGACAGTGGTGGAATTCAGCTGGTTCGGGCCGGTTTGGGTGAATCGGTATTTAAATTGCTGGCTGGCCCCTCCCTTCCCCACCCCTTCCCATGCACCCCATTTTGACTCCTAGGAGGCTGCAGGGAGGCCTACTAGGCTCAAAACGGGGTGCGGGGGACACATTCCCCCTCACGGCCCATTTTTGCTCCCAGGGGGGTGCAGGAGGCTGAGTGCTGCCTGTCACACCCCCTGGCCACACCCACTATGGCCATGCCTCCCCCCCACCGGTCATTAGGGCAGCGAACCGGTTGTTAAAATATTTGAATCCCATCACTGCATGCTACCATTTATCTATCACGGCCCTAAACCAAAAGGCAAGGCATTTTCAATAGGGCACCCTTTATTCCCAGTTGTGTGAAAAAGTAAGTACACCCTCTTTGAGTTAGATGGTTTTATCTATCAGACTTAGGGGACTTAGGGGTCTCCAACCTTGGCAACTTTAAGACTTGTGGACTTCAACTCCCAGAGTTGAAAGCTGGCTGAGGAATTCTGGGAGCTGAAGTCCACAAATCTTAAAGTTGCCAAGGTTGGAGACCTCTGTCCCAGAGAACACTCTGTGCATGGAAGTGATCTGCTTAATAGGGCAGAAAAGAGAAAGAAATTCTAGGTCTGTGATGGCGAACCTATGGCATGGGTGCCACAGGTGGCACGTGGAGCCATATTGGTGGGCATGTGAGCTCAGCTCCGGCACACATGCGTGGCCAGCCAGTTGATTTTTGGGTCTTCTGGGTCCACCAGAAGTCAGGACGCTGTTTCCAGCCTCCGGAGAGCCTCTGGGGGGGGGGAAGGCTGTGTTTGCCCTCCCCAGGCTCCTAGAAAGGCTCTGGAGCCTGGGGAGAGCAAAAAATGGGCCTACCAGGCCACGTGCCATCGCGTGCCAAAAGTAGAGGGAGCATTGGGGGGGGGGGCGCATAGAATTATGGATGAGGGCACACATGCGTGTGACCCCTCCGCGCTCGTCCCGCTTTTGACACGCGATGGCAAAAAGGTTAGCCATCACTGTTCTAGGTTGATCCCTTCTTGATAGGTTTCCATCCGTTACTTCTTTTTTTTTTTTTTTTTAATTGCAAAAGTTTTACAATTACATTTTCACCCCTTTTTTTCACCCCCCCACCTCCCTCCCCAAACTTCCCGTCCTCCCTAACCCTCCCTAATCCTCCCCCCCCCAGACTTCCCTATTATGTACTCATAACTAATAACACTGATATATAAACCTGAACCCATCCCTCCCCCTATATAATTTTTCCTCTTTTTCTCTTTACATTAAGATATTTCTAATACATTATTTTCAAATAAAAGCTATTTGATACTTTCTAGTTTGGTATTTGTTCTGAACATATTCTATCCACCTTTTCCATTCCCATTCATAAGTCTCTTGTGAACAATCCTTTAAGTATGCTGAAATCCGTTACTTCTTTGAAATCCATCCGTTACTTCTTGTCTCACCTTCAAGTGCTTTGGAAAATAGATTGACTCCCTCTACTCCAAGGTTGTCAAACGCAAGGCCCACGGGGCTCAATCCGGCCTGCAGGGTGTTTAGATCTGGCCCATGGGGCTACCCTGAAAAAAAGGAAACGGGGGCTCTCCAGGGCTCCGTTTTCGGCCGCGACAGCCTCCTGCAACCCTCCGCCAGCAAAAACGGACCCTGCTTTCGCTGGCCTCTCCTGGCTAGCAAAACAAACTAAAATCAAAACAAAAGGAGAAATGTTTCCCCTTTTGCATTTGAGCATGCAAGAAGGGGCAGGAAAGGAGAAAGGGAAAGAGGAAAGACAAAGAAAAAGAAGGGAAGATGGGAAGAGAGCAAGGAAGGAAAAATAAGGAAAGAGGGGAAGGCAGGCAGAAGAAAAAATGAAGAGGGACGGAGAAAGAACAAGAAGGAAGGAAGGAAGGAAGGAAGGAAGGAAGGAAGGAAGGAAGGAAGGAAGGAGATAATAATGAGAGTGAGGGAGGGTCTGAGGCAGTGGTGGGTTTCAAAATTTTTTACTACCGGTTCTGTGGGTGTGGCTTAGTGGGCGTGGTATGGCTTGGTGGGTGTGGCAGGGGAAGGTTACTGCAAAATCCCCATTTCCTCCCAATCAGCTGGGACTTGGGAGACAGAGAATAGATGGGGGCGGGGCCAGTCAGAATTTTTACTACCGGTTCTCCGAACTACTCAAAATTTCCGCTACCCGGTTCTCCAGAACTGGTCAGAACCTGCTGAAACCCACCTCTGGTCTGAGGGAAGTCCTGCCTTAGCACTTGGCCATCACAGGTGCCCCTGACACTAGTAACGTCAAGCTGTCCATGCCTACTCCCACCACGCCTACACCCCCCCTCCCCAGGGTCAAACACAACCCTGATGTGGCCCTCGATGAGATCAAGTTTGGCACTCCTGCTCTACTTTATGGCAACCCCTTAGATATTGGAACACAGCTATCATGTCACCCTTAGTCCTTTTCAGCAGACTAAAGATAAAGGTAAAGGTTCCCCTCGCACATACGTGCTAGTCGTTCCCAACTCTAGGGGGCGGTGCTCATCTCCGTTTCAAAGCCGAAGAGCCAGCGCTGTCCAAAGACGTCTCCGCGGTCATGTGGCTGGCATGACTCAACGCCAAAGGCGCACGGAATGCTGTGACCTTCCCATCAAAGGTGGTCCCTATTTTTCTACTTGCATTTTTTACCTGCTTTCGAACTGCTAGGTTGGCAGAAGCTGGGACAAGTAACGGGAGCTCACTCCATTACGCGGCACTAGGGATTCGAACCGCTGAACTGCCGACCTTTCGATCGACAAGCTCAGCATCTTAGCTTAGTTTAGTCTTCAGCATACTGAACATACCCAATTCCTGCAACTGTTCTTCATATATTTTCATAGATTCCAGCCCCCTAATCATCTTTGTTTCCCTTCTCTGCATTCTTTCTTAAGTCTCTAAAAAGGGTTCTAAAAGGATTAAGTATGTTGTATGAACCAGCAAGGTAAAGACATTGTACATTTCAATGACAGTTTTATTCAGGCTCAGAGAAGCCACTCCTCACAGGTCTGCCACACATCATCGCTGCGGTCAAAGGAAAGATTGTGCAGCAGAATTTAATCTGACACTCTGTAGATAATATAGGATTACAATTACCTTTGTCCCCAGTTTTATGCAGATTAACCATTCTGGTCTGGGAGAACGGGAGTGGTGGCAGCTCAGCCAGACATTGGGAAATTGGCACTTGTGTACAGAAAGAAATGCATGCATGAGAAAACTGTATGTTTGTGTGCAGGGGTGGGTTCTCAATATTTTTACTACCGGTTCTGTGGGTGTGGCTTGTTTTGTGGGCGTGGCTTGATGGTCATGTGACAATTCTTTAGGATTTAGCAGAGGTACTGGTCTACCAGGCTTTTAACTGCTTGCAGAGCTGTACCGGTCTACTCATTTGTTTTTTGGAGGCACTGGTCTACTCATTTATTTTTGTAGGCACCGGTCTACTCATTTGTTTTTGGAGGCACCGGTCTACTCATTTATTTTTGCAGGCACCGGTCTACTCATTTGTTTTTGGAAGCACCGGTCTACCACCACACTGCCTTTTAACACTGATCAGCTGTAGGGTGGCCCTTTGAAGCCCCGCTGCAAGAGTTTAAGCAGTTTTTTTCCTTCTAGCCGATCAGCTGGGACTCGGGAGGCAGCAATAGATTGAGGGTGGGGCCAAATAAAAGGTAAGAATAATGCGGGGGGAGGCACGGGGGAGAACCGGTTCGGTGATGTCATATCGTCACTGCTACCAGCTCAGCAGAACCGGGAGGTAGACACCACTGGTTGTGTGTTCATACAGTCCTTAGGAGGCAGACACCAAAAAATCCAGGTGAAGTGTTCAGGGGGAATGCTGAATTGGGAAGGAACTGAAAGAGATGGGTTTACACAACACGCTAAGCCCCCTTCTTCTCCCCAAAAGGGAAGGCTTAAAATTGAGTATACAGAATAACAACAAAGTTGGAAGGAACCTTGATGGTCTCCTAGTCCTACCCCCTGCTCAAGCAGGAAACTCTATGCATTTCAGACAAAGAGTCATCCAGTCTCGTCTTAAAAACCTCCAGTAATGAAGCACCCAGAGCTTCTGGAGGCAAGTTGTTCCACTGATTAATTGTTCTCACTGTCAGGAAATTTCTGCTTAGTTCTGTTATGGAATGAAAGACTGAAAAACATTCCTGGGTCAGCCAGATAGTGTTTATTGCGCAGGTTCAGAGCCAGATTTGTACCTGAAATTCTGAACCCCGGAAAGCTCTGATACAACTGCTTATATATGTTTCCAAGACAAAGGGTTTGGTGAGCACATGCATTTTTCCATATATGGTTAACATACACTTGTTATATGATAATTGACACTTCCTAATTACTAAACCATTATTTTCTAGTTCATAAGATTATCTTTAGCTAGACAGCCTTCCTTAGTTCTGTAATTACTAATACGGGAGATTTATTGCTGTCCTTAGGTAATAAGTAACTCTTTGTAACATACATGTCCTTGTGTCTTTGACAGTGAGGCCCCTCAGATGTTTTCCATATGGCTGTCCTTCCGTGACAGCTAGGCCTCATCAGAAGATATATTACCAATAATGAGATTTAGCTGATTTTTAATATAATCTCCAAACAAGCACATTTCTCCCTTATAATAATGTGAATAGAGAGGGTCCTTTAGCGTTCATGTAGCTGACCCTGTATGATTCCTACTTTATTTACATTAGTTCTAGGTTGCTTCTCTCCTTGATGAGTTTCCATCCATTGCTTCTTGTCCTGCCTTCAGATGCTTTGGAGAACAGGTTGACTCCTATCTTCCTTCTTTGTGGCAGCCCCCAAGCTTAATGTGTCTTGAATCTGCAACTTTCATTTATTTCAGTGACCTTGGTTAAGTCACTGGACAATCCTCGACTTACAGCCATTCATGTTGTGACCGTTTGAAATGACAATGGCACGGAAAAAGTTGATAGGACTGGTTTTTCATATTTACGGTCATTGCAGTATCCTCGGTCACGTGAGCAAAATTCAGGTGTGTGTGGCAGCTAGCATGTATTGTGATCGCCATTTATAAAAAGGTGATGTGATGTGGTCGGATTCGGCCTGTGGGGCCATCCTGGAAAATGTAAGGGGCCAGCCCGCGTCGCTTAGGCCCGGTTTACCTCATGCGAAGAGGAAACATCGGGCCAGCAGTTTGGGGAGTGGTGTCAAGCTGGCCACACCCACCCAGTTGGCCATGCCCCCCCCCCGAGGTCAACTCCAGCCCGATGCGACCCTCAATGAAATCGAGTTTGACACCCCTGATTTCTAACCTTCCCTGCAGACTTCCGACAAGCAAAGAAAATGAGGAAAGCCAGATTTGCTTAACCAATACTACACGAACCACTTGATAACTGCGATGATTGGCAGTTTTGTGGCAAAAAGGTCGTGCAACAAGGCATAACTCACTTAACGGCTGTCTTGCTTAGCAGTGGAAATTGTGGGCTCCATTGCGGTCGTAAATCGAGGACTATCTGTATTGTGTGAATCCAGGTTCGAAAAGAGATGATGGGTGGGTGAGCAAATTTCTTGTAACGAAAGGAAGAGGATCCTGGAAAAGTTGGTAGAGGGGGCAGCTCAGCTGGGATGGATGCCGCTGGCTCTGCTGGCCATCTTCCTCAGCAGTGGGGGGGTGACCTCTTGCCCACAATGCTCTGCCAAACTGGACCTTTACTGTCAGCTTTGCTGTGCAGCTAGTCCTCAATTTGAGACGGTTTGTTTAAAATTACAGTGGCACTGAAAAAGCGACTCACAACCATTTTTCACACTTATGACCATTGTAGCGGTCATGTGAACAAGTTGATGCTTGGCAACTGGCTCATACTTATGACGATTGCAGTGCCCTGGGGTTATATGATCCCCTTTTGCATCATTCTGACAAGCAAAACCAGGAGTGAAATCCAGCAGGTTCTGGAGAACTGGTAGCGGAAATTTTGAGTAGTTCGGAGAGAGAGGGAGAGAGAAGGAGGGAGGGAGAGAGAGGGGGAGAGAGAGAGAGTGAGTGAGAGAGAAGGAGGTAGGGAGGAAGAGGGAGAAAGAGAGGAAGGAGAGAGGGGGGAGAGAGAGAAGGAGGGAGGGAGAAAGAGGGGGAGAGAGAGAAGAAGGGGAGGGAGAGAGAGAATGAGGGAGGGAGAGAGAAAGAGAAGGAGGGAGAGAGAGTGAGTGAGAGAGAAGGAGGTAGGGAGGAAGAGGGAGAAAGAGAGGAAGGAGAGAGGGGGAGAGAGAAGGAGGGAGGGAGAAAGAGGGGGAGAGAGAGAAGAAGGGGAGGGAGAGAGAGAACGAGGGAGGGAGAGGGAGAGAGAGAAAGAGAAGGAGGGAGGGAGAGAGAGAAGGAGGGAGAGAGGGAGAGAGAGAGAGAAGGAGGGAGGGAGAGAGAGAGAGAGAGAAAGAAACACACAAACACACATTGTCTGTGGGATCTGGCTCTTCCTAAATCCCTTAGCAACTGCTGCAGTCACAGCTTGCCTTGTCCTTGAGGCTGTTTCCTTGTTAAAAGTTGCCAACTCGTGGGGGCAGCCGCAGGAGATGGACCGTGTCCAGACTCCTCTGTCCTGGGGTGGCCTTGGCCGTGACTGCGTTCCTCTCCTCTTTTCGAATGGCCACCTCCTGTGACCAGATGGGCAGGAGGGCGAGAGGCTGTTTTCCTATCCGGAGCTACCTCCATGCCACGCCCCCCCCCCCTCTGGGTCCAGCTGTTGGCTTCCCACAGCTGTCACAGCAATGGGGTAAAAAGGATGGCCGACTGTAGGCTTACTCATGAAGTCAGAATTTGGGACCGGTCTCTCAGTTCGCCTCAGGTAGCACTGGCCAGCCAGATGCAGAACATCTGGAAGCGTCTTCAGCCGTTTTGAGTATCAAAGGGCCAATCTGGCTCAGTTTTATCGTTTTGCTCGGCCCAAATCTGAAAATGAAGCAGAAATACCTGGGTATTTTAACTCTTTATGAAGGGGTGGGAAAATATGGCCCCTTTACGACCTGTGGACTTCAACTCCCAGAATTCCTGAGCCAGCTTGGTTGTCTCAGGAATTCTGGGAGTTGAAGTCCACAGGTTGTAAAAAGGCCACATTTGCCCACCCCTGCTTTAGTGACTTCCTCAGTCTCATGCCAGGAAATGCCCGTGGAGATAAAAGAGTGCAGCATGACTCTAGCTGGCCACCTAAGGCTGGGATCATGTAATAAATAGAGGTCATCCTTGATTTATGACCGTAATGGAGTCTGCTTTTTTCCCTTCTTTTTTGTGGCAGTCGTAAAGGAAATGCCATAGTTCTTAAGCCAATGACTGCAGTCGTTGAATGAAAATCATGTGAAGTATTCATACCGTTTTATAAAGCCTTAGTAAGGCCGCACCTGGAATACTTGCATCCAGATGTGGTCACCACATTACAAAAAAGATGTTGGGACTTTGGAAAAAGGGCAGAAAAGAGCAACTAAGATGATTAGGGCCTGGTGGCTCAGCAGACTGATAGCATTGTGATTAACACCAGCTGCCTACAATTACTGTAAGTTCGAATCTCACCAGGCTCAAGGTTGACTCAGCCTTCCATCCTTTCTAAGGTAGGTAAATTGAGGACCCAGTTTGTGGGGGCAATAAGCTGACTTTGTATAAATATACAAAAGGATGAAGGCTATTGCTTAACGCATTGTAAGCCACCCTGAGTCTCCGGAGAAAGGCGGCATATAAATCAAATTAAAAAAATAAATAAATTAGAACATAGAATAACAGAGTTGGAAGGGACCTTGGAGGTCTTCTAGTCCAACCCCCTGCTTAGGCAGGAAACCCCACACCACTTCAGACAAATGGTTCTCCAACATCTTCTTATAAACTTCCAGTGTTGGAGCATTCACAACTTCTGGAGGCCAGTTGTTCCACTGATTAATTGTTCTCACTGTCAGGAAATTTCTCCTTTGTTCTAAGTTGCTTCTCTCCTTGATTAGTTTCCACCCATTGCTTCTTCTCCTACCCTCAGGTGCTTTGGAGAATAGTTTGACTCCCTCTTCTTTGTGGCAGCCCCTGAGATATTGGAAGACTGCTATCATGTCTCCCCTGGTCCTTCTTTTCATTAAACTAGACATACCCAGTTTCTGCAACTGTTCTTCGTATGTTTTAGCCTCCAGCCTCCAGATTAAAGGCCTGGAGACTAAAACATAGGAAGAACGGTTGTAGGATTTGGGGTTGGCTAATCTAGAAAAAAGAAGGAGCAGGGGGGACATGATAGCAGTAATCCAATATTTGAGGGGCTGCCACAAAGAAGAGGGGGCCAATTTATTTTTGAAAGCACCAGAAGGCAAGACAAGAAACAATGGATGGAAACTAATCAAGGAGAGAAACAACTTGGAATTAAGGAGAAACTTCCCAACAGTGAGAACAATTAACCAGTGGAACAGCTTGCCACCAGAAGTTGTGGGTGCTCCATCACTGGAGGTTTTTAAGAAGAGACTGGACAGCCACTTGTCTCAAATTGTATAGGCCCTTCTGCTTGAACATTGACTAGAAGACCTCCAAGGTCCCTTCCAGCTCGATTCTGATTAATCGATTGATTGATCTTTAAACAAACCCATTGTAATAAAGGCCAATTTTCAGCCAACACGTTCTGAATCGTACAGCTAGTCCTTGGGACTTGAAGGCCACATCTTCAGCTGGAGCAGGCTGTCTTGCCATTGCTTTCTATGATACTCTCCCATCTCCTGACCTAGTTGATTGAGAAGTAACAAAATATAAACCTTGGATGGAGAGAAACAGTTTATTCCTTTATCTATAGATAAGTGGTGTTAGTCAGACTCGTGAATACTGGCCTTGAAGATAAGTTGGTAACAATTTTGAGACCTGTAGTCTTCTGGTAAACTAACTCTTGATTTAAATCCTAGACTACTGAGTCAAAATGGGCCAGTTTGTAGTGGTTCGACTAACACTGGGCAAACTTTGGAGTATGGATAGTCCTTGGCTTACATTGCACCCCGAATTTGTTAAGTGAATTTTGCCCCATGTTAGGACCTTCCTTGCCGCACTTGTTAAGTAAATCAGTGCAATTGTAAATCTGGATTCCCTATTAACTTTGCTTACTAAACAAATGGGGCTACATGGGGCTCCCCTTGAGGAGCACCCGGAGGCTCCAACTGGTGCAGAATGTGGCCGCGCGGGGGATTATGGGAGCGAGGGGCCGCTCCCATGTGACACCTCTCCTGCGTGAGCTGCATTGGCTTCCAGTGATCTTCCGGGTGCGCTTCAAGGTGTTGGTTACCACCTTTCAAGCGCTCCATGGCATAGGACCTGGGTATTTGCGGGACCGCCTTCTGCCGCCGATAGCCTCCCACCGACCAGTATGCTCCCACAGAGAGGGCCTCCTCAGGGTGCCGTCAGCCAGGCAATGTTGGCTGGCGACCCCCAGGGGGAGGGCCTTCTCTGTGGCAGCTCCTGCCCTCTGGAACGATTTGCCCCCGGAGATACGAAGGATACCAGATCTCCGGGCCTTTTGCCATGCTCTAAAAACTTTTCTTTTCCATCAAGCAGGGCTGGCGTGAAACCCCCTCCCCCTTTTTTTTAGCTTTTTAAATTGTCAATGGTTTTTAGTTTGAATGTTTTAAATTTTGGGCAAAAGTCATGTAATTCTTTTAAAAATTTTAAATTTTGTATTGGTATGTGTTTTAGTTCTGGCTGTGCACCGCCCTGAGTCCACTAGGAGAAGGGCGGTATACAAATTGAATAAAATAAATAAATAAATAAATAAATAAATAAATAAATAAATGGTCTTAATTCGTGGACTCCTATATCTCATAACTCTACCACTTTGAGGGGGGCATGGGCACGGTACATATTTGGGCCTCCCATTGTCCCAAAGGATCAGTGGCAGGGCAAAAACATCAGTTGAAATTTGTTCCGATTTGTTTTCAGATGGTTAACAAATTAGATGCAATTCATTAAGCTTGTTTCCTAAGGGTTTAATAACTTTCCTCTTCTTTCACATTGAAAGTTAAGAGTTTGGCAGCCGGTTTTGGTTGCTTTCCAGGCATTATATGAATGGCTTGAGTGAAGGGGCACGAATGGAGCCTGATTAAGGTCGCCTTCATAATATGAGGAAATGGGCAAACTTGTTTACAATTTTGGCCAATGAGTCACTCTAGTTATTTTTGCTGAATGAAACCTAGGGAACTTTCAGAGTATAGTCTTAGTCCAATGTACTGTGAAAGAAACTTTTGATCTTGTTTAGTGTTATGAAGTCTACCTCCTCATTAAATTTAGATTACATAACAGTACAAAAAAAAAAAAAAGAGAGAATTTCTTGGGCAGTCTCATTCAACAAAGATGATTAGAGAGCTCAAGGCTGAAACATACGAAGGACGGTTGTGGGAATTGGGTACGTCCATTTTAATGAAAAGAAGGACTAGGGGTGACATGATAGCAATGTTCTGATATCTAAGAGGCTGCCACAAAGAAGAGGGGGTTAACCTATTTTCCAAAGCACCCAAAGGCAGGACAAGAAGCAATAGATGGAAACTAATCAAGGAGACATCCAACCTAGAACTAAGGAGAAATTTCCTGACAGTTAGAACAATTAATCAGTGGAACAACTTGCCTCCAGAAGTTGTGAATGCTCCATCACTGGAGGCTTTTAACATGTCGGCATGTTCCAAGTGAAGCCAATTGTGACCCCACGTAATTTACAACCCAGTCTTGACCAAGTTTCCCCCTCCCTCCTCCCAGGGTGTGTCATCAGTCACATTCGCCAACGGAGCAATTTCGCGGGTTGTAGAGATCACTCCCCTCCGGCCGCTGTGGGTAACCCTGGGAGACAGCCTTGAGAGAGATACATCTGAAATGTGCTTTTGTTTTTGGCTGCCATGCTGCTTCCCCCTTGCCTATGGCAATTCGAGAGCAGGCCAGGGATGCTTTGCGAGTTGACATAAAGATTGGACAACCATTTGCCTGAAATGGTATAAGGCCGTGATGGCGAACCTATGGCACGCGTGCCAGAGGTGGCACACGGAGCCCTCTCTGTTGGTACCTGTGCCATTGGCAGCTGGTCTTCGGGTTTCCAGCGCTCCGGTGCGCGCATGCATTCACACATTCTGGTTTGGGCACTTGGTGCTGAAAAGGTTAGCTGTCACTGGTATAGGGGTTCCTGCCTGAGTGGGGATTTGGACTAGAATAAGGGTCTCCAACCTTGGCAACTTTAAGCCTGGCGGACTTCAACTCTCAGAATTCCCCAGCTAGCAAAGCGGGCCAGCAAAGCTGGCTGGGGAATTCTGGGAGTTGAAGTCCTGGACTAGAAGACCTCCAAGATCCCTTCCGACTTTGTTATTCTATTATTCTTCAAGATGTTTAGAAATGGACTGGTTTACTGTTTTAATATCTTTCCAGGTTTGGATGGTTGATAATATCTTGATTTTCTCTTTCTGTCCTTTCTTGATGAGGAGGACTGCATTTGGCCTTCTCCAATTTCCCTAGTTTTCTTCTTCATTGGTTACTCTTTGAGATTTAATTTATTTGAGATTTAATTTAAACTTTAATTTTTTTGAAGCTCCGTTTCCTTTTCAAGAATTCCCAACTAGCTTCAATCCATTTTACCTTTTAAAGGTTTCTTTATATCACACCTTCCTTACTTTTTCTTAGTTCATTAGAACTATGCTTTCTAAAAATCCAGGGCTGTTTCCAAGCAAGTTTTTTTTTTTAAAAAATAAAGATTCTAATAATGTATAGCCATTTCCATCCGGTTTTCATCTCTTCAATATCTCCAACCAATCCCGTTAGTAAGGCCCAAATCCGAAGTAGCTGTTCCCCCTGATACGCAATTCAAATCTTTGGAAAGAGGAAAATTATCACCAAGACAAGTGGAAAAATTGATGTGACATCTTGGGTCCCGCAGAATTAATCTTCTCACAGAAGTCTAGAGCTTGTTGAAATCCCCCATTCATGGTTTTCGGCTTTAATAAATCTTCCCTCCGTCTCTTCTGATTGGTTGGATGGTCTCTGACAGACTCCATGGAAAATAATCGTCCTTTTAATTTGCTCTTTTATCTTAACCCTGTTTGTTTTCAACACTCCTGGTACCATCAATTGGATGGACCTCTCTTCAGTTCTTCTCTGGTACCCATCTCTATACCATCACGTCCTTCTGTTGTTCTCTGTCTGTCTGTCTGTTTCATATTGTCATTAATTATGGGGCCAAATATATATATATCTTTTTAATTGTATTTTCATGTTTGTAGTTTATGTTTTTACTTTGGCTGTATACCGCCCTGAGTCCTCAGGGAGAAGGGCGGTATATAAATTCGATATAAAATAAATAAATAAATAAAATAAAATATGTATCTATCTCAGGGGTGAAATGCTCCCGGTTCGGACCAGATCGCCCGATCTGGTAGCGATGGCAGCGGATGGTTCGGAGAACCGGTAGCAAAAATCCCTGCCCCCCCCCCATGCACAGCTGAGCCGCGCGATCATCAGAGGCTGTTTTTTTTACTTTTAAAAGCATTTTTTATATTTTATATAAATTAAATATAAGTATACATTTTATACTTATGTATTTTATGTCTTTTATTGGGTTTGTTTTTACTTGTTGTGAGCCGCCCTGAGTCCTATGGAGATAGGGTGGCATACAAATTATATTAAATAAATAAATAAATAATTTTTTTTTACAACCTCTTCGGCCGAAAAAATGCTTTTAAAAGTTTTTTTTTTTAAAAAAGCCTCTGATGATCGCGCGGCTCGGCTGGGATCCTCAGAGGCTTCTAAAAGCATTTTTTTCTGCAACCTCTTCAGCCGAAGAGGCTGTAGAAAAAGAAATGCCTTTAAAAGCCTCTGGCGATCCCAGCTGAGTTGCCAGATCATCAAAGGCTTCTAAAAGCATTTTTTAATGCAACCTCTTAAGGTTGTAGAAAAAATGCTTTTAAAAGTAAAAAAAAAAAAAACGGCGATGCCCACCCAGTCACATTACCGCCCCCCCCACCAAGCCATGCCTATAGAACCGGTAGTAACAAATTTTAGATTTCACCCCTGATCTATCTGGTCCAACTCCCTAACCTCGGGGAGCCGGGATAGGCATGGCCAGGGTGAACGTGGCCAGCTGAACATCACTTGTGTTGGGGGCACCTGTGGTGACCCCAGTGAAAACAGGCTCCCAAGCTCCATTTTCAGCTGCGACAGCCTCCTGCAACCCTCTGCCAGCGATCTGGTCTTCTCCTGTATCCCAGCTTCTCTCTGCTGCAGCCCCATGGATGCCCCTGCCTCTCCATCGCTCACCCGTCCCCTTTCCCCCCCCTTTCTCTTGCAGTCTGTACCGTGCGGTGCCAGAAGTTCCTCATCTCCAAAGTGGGCGAAGACTGGATCTTCCTCATCCTCTTGGGTCTGCTGATGGCCTTGGTGAGCTGGGCCATGGACTTTGCCATAGCAACTTGCCTGCAAGGTAGGAAGATGGCAGATCACAAGTGCAAAGGCAGGCAGCGCTCCTAGGCTGCGAATCTGAAACTCAAGGCTTCCAAGAGGGGTCGTTTTGTTTTGATTTTGATTTTTATTATTTTATTTTATTATTCTATTCTATTCTATTTTGTTTCGTTTTATTTTATTTCATTTCGTTTTATTATTTTATTTTGTTTTATTATTTTATTGTATTTTTTATTATTTTTTTATTATTCTATTCTATTTCATTTTTTTTCGTTTTATTTCATTTCATTCCGTTTTATTTTATTTTGTTTTATTATTTTATTTTATTATTTTATTTCATTATTCTATTCTAGTTCATTTCATTTCATTTTATTTCATTTTGTTCTATTTCATTTCGTTTCCTTTTATTTTATTTTGTTTTATTATTTTATTATTTTATTTTATTATTCTATTCTAGTTCATTTCATTTCATTTTATTTCATTTTGTTCTATTTCATTTCATTTCATTTTATTTTGTTTTATTATTTTATTTTATTTTATTATTTTATTTTATTATTCTATTCCAGTTCATTTCATTTCATTTTATTTCATTTTGTTCTATTTCATTTTGTTTTGCTTTATTTTCTTTCGTTTTATTATTTTATTTTATTATTTTATTTTATTATTCTATCCTAGTTCATTTCATTTCGTTTTATTTCATTTTGTTCTATTTCATTTTGTTTCGTTTCGTTTAATTATTTCATTTCATTTCATTTCATTTCATTTCATTTCAGTATTGTATTGTATTGTATTGTATTGTATTGTATTGTATTGTATTGTATTGTATTGTATTGTATTGTATTGTATTGTATTGTATTGTATTGTATTGTATTGTATTTTTCAACATATAACTGTAATGGAGCCTGTCTGCCCATTAAGGCTGTGAGTTGTGATGGATACAAAGTGGGTTATGTAGAAAGCAATCATACGACTATAGGACACTGCAGATAGCCATAAGTGCGGGTTGCTGGCCAAAGAGCTTGATATAAGTCAAGGACTTTTATTATTTCATTATTTATATTTTATGTTGTTTTATGTTTTGTTTTTTTTATTGTGATCCTGGGCAGCTTACAATAATTAAAAGCATAGAAAACCCCCCACTCCATATTGCTTCTCATCCAATATAGAGCCGTGGTGGCGCAGTGGTTAGAATGCGGTACTGTAGGCTAATTCTACCCACATCCAGGAGTTCGATCCTGACTGGCTCAAGGTTAACTCGGCCTTCCATCCTTCCTATGTCGGTTAAATGAGAACCCAGATTTTTTAAATAGGCTGACTCTGTAAACCGCTTAGAGAGGGCTGTAAAAGCACTGTGAAGCAGTATATAAGCCTAAGTGCTATGGCTATTGCTGTCTAAGGAAAAACAACAACGCAACTTGCAGACAAAAATCAGGTCAATTAAGTCCAGCTCATCTACCCCTCTGATCCAAAGGCCTAGGGCAGCGGTCGGCAACCTTAAACACTCAAAGAGCCACAAAAGTCCTAACCGGAAGCCCCCCATTCAATTCTGGAGCCGACCGGAAGTCCAGTTCCCCCACCATAGAGTCTCCTCCTAGTGCGGCGTCCTTTTTCCTCTACCTGTCCTAACCGAAAGCCCTATCAATTGTGGAGCCGACAGGGAACCGCACAGTGGTGGGTTCCTCCCGGTTCAGTTTGGTTCGGCCGAGCCGGTAGCGGTGACGATATGACGTCACCAAACCGGTTCTCCCCCCCCCGCCCTCCCACCCACCCACGTTATTCTTACCTTTTATTTGGCCCCTTCCCCAATCTATTGCTGCCTCCTGAGTCCCAGCTGATGACTAGAGGGAAAAAAACTGTTTAAACTCTTGCCGCCGGGCTTCAAAGGGCCGTCCTACAGCTGATCAGTGTTAAAAGCAAACAAATGAGTCGGGTCGTAAGTGTGAGGACTGGTCGTAAGTGCGAGGACCTTCCAGAAATGACTCTGACCAGCTAGCCACGCCCACCTAGTCACATGACCTCCAAGCCACACCCACAAAATAAGCCACGCCCACAGAACCGGTAGTAAAAAAAATTTAGAACCCACCCCTGGAGCCGCAGCAGAGGGATGAAAGAGCCACATGCGGCTCTAGAGCCACGGATTGCTGACTCCTGGCCTGGGAAACAGCCTGGACTTCAGCGCCTAGCAAGATTGAGGCCATCCAAATTTCTGGAGGGAAGATGCTGAGAAAATGGTCTCTTCGAGGCAGAAGCATCACTTTAGCTTAGCCTCCTGCGTGGTGGCAACTCAACCTGGAAGATTATCTCTTGTGCATTGACAAATAAACCCTCTCTCTTACAGCCCAAAAGTGGATGTACGGCGGGTTGGATACCAACGTTTTCTTGCAATACATGGCTTGGATTACCTATCCCATCGTGCTCATCACCTTCTCAGCTGGATTCACCCAGATCTTAGCCCCGCAGGCGGTGGGTGAGTGTCGGTCCGGAGAGGTGGGAGGGGAAGAAGCTGCTTTGGAGGAAGCCCAGCTGTTTGGAAGGCACAGCTGGGAACTCACCTGTGCCAACCATTTGTTTTCTGATCCTGGAGACAAGGAAGGTTCCATTCCATCAGAGACCCAAACCCAGGGGATTCTCCTAAAAGGTGGCCCTTTCTGCCCATCAGGTCACCTTTCTCTGCATTGGAAAGATCCCCTTTTCCCCCTCAGAGAGGAACCAAACCAAGGTCTTCACTGTCCTGAATCTTAAGAAGCAAATTCATAGGCCACGCTCAAAGCATGCTGGGGAATTCTGGGAGTTGAAGTCCACGTATCTTAAAGTGGTAAAAGTTGAAAAGCATTGTGCTAGGTCTTTCCCTGACCTGGTTAAACATTCTTTCGTTCAGTGGATTTCTGCATCTCTCTGGATTTTCCTGATTCTTCTTTTTTGCCTCATCTCCTTCCCGCCTTCCTTCCTTCCTCCCTTCTTTCTTCCCTCCCTCTCCATTCCTTCCCTCCTTCCCTCTCTCCCTCTCCCCTGCCTGCCTGCCTTCTTTCTTTCTTTCTTTCTTTCTTTCTTTCTTTCTTTCTTTCTTTCTTTCTTTCTTTCTTTCTTTCTTTCTCTCTCTCTCTCTCTTTCTCTCTTTCTTTTTTCCCTTTCTTTCTTTCTTTCCTTCTTTCCTTCCTTCCTTCCTTTCTTCCTCCCTCCCTCCCTTCTTTCTTCCCTCTCTCTTTCTTTCTTTCTTTCTTTCTTTCTTTCTTTCTTTCTTTCTTTTTCTTTTCTTCTTTTCTTCTTTCTTCCTTTCTTCCCCCGTCCCCCACCACATTCCCTATCCCTTCCTTCCTTTCTTCCTTCCTTCCCTCCTTCCTTCCTTCCTTCCTCCCTCCCTCCCTTCTTCCCTCCCTCTCTCTCCCTTCCCTCCTTCCCTCTCTCCCTTTTCCTTTCTTTCTTTCTTTCTTTCTTTCTTTCTTTCTTTCTTTCTTTCTTTCTTTCTTTCTTTCTTTCTTTCTTTCCTTCCTTCCTTCCTTCCTTCCTTCCTTCCTTCCTTCCTTCCTTCCTTCCTTCCTTCCTTCCTTCTTTCTTTCTTTCTTTCTTTCTTTCTTTCTTTCTCCCTCCTCCCCCCCTCCCTTCCTTCCTCCCTCCCTCCCTTCCTTCCTCCCTCCCTCCCTTCCTTCCTTCCTCCCTTCCTTCCTTCCTTCCTTCCTCTCTCTACAGGCTCTGGCATCCCAGAAATGAAAACCATCCTGCGTGGGGTGGTGCTGAAGGAATACCTCACCCTCAAGACCTTTGTGGCCAAAGTCATTGGATTGACCTGTGCATTAGGCAGTGGGATGCCTTTGGGGAAAGAGGTGAGGAGGGGTCTGGGGTCTGTGGGGTCTGTGGGCTACCAAGGTGGAGAAAGATCTGGAAGCCAGGTTCTGCCTGGAATGGTGAAAAGACACAGTTGCCTTTAGTTTGCAGGAAGGTAGTTTGAGAGAAAATATGATACAGGTAGTCCTCAATTTACGACCACTTGGTTAGCAACTGTTTTAAGTTACAATGGACATCCCCCCCCCCCAAAAAAAGCTATTCACAACCTGGTTCCCAAGTTCTGACATCCCAGTGGAACAGCTGGCCTCCAGAAATCGTGGGCACTCTATCACTGGATGTTTTTAGACCCGTGATGGCGAATCTATGGCATGCGTGCCACAGGTGGCACGCAGAGCCCTATCGGTGGGCACACAAGCTCAGCTCCGGCGCACATGCACACGCTGGCCAGCTGATTTTTGTGCCTTCTGGGCCCCCTGGAAGTCGGCAAACAGGCTGTTTCCGGCCTCCAGAGGGCCACCCGGTGGGTGGGGAAGACCGTTTTCGCCCTCCCCAGGCTCCTAGAAAGGCTCTGGAGCCTGGGGTGGGCGAAAAATGGGCCTACCGGGCCCACCGTGCCATCGCGTGCCAAAAGCGGGGGAAACGTGGGGGGGGGTCGCGCACACATGCGCAGGGTGGGGCGCATAGAATTATGGTGTGGGCACGCACGTGCACGACTCCCCCGTGCTCCCCCCACTTTTGGCACGCGATGGCAAAAAGGTTAGCCATCACTGGTCTAGGCAGTCATTTCTCTGAAATGGTATAAGGTCTCCTGCTTGAGCAGGCGGGCTGGACTAGAAGACCTCCAAGGTCCCTTCCAGCTCATTCATTCTATACATTCGTTTGCCACCTGCAATGAATCCTGTAGAAGGTTGATCATGCATGATGATATCTGGGGTCCCTTCTGTTCTGACCTAGGCTTCCTGATACAGTAAAAGCACACAATGAATCCCAAAAACCCTCTTTTTTTTTTTAATTTGATTTATATGCCGCCCTTCTCCGGAGACTCAGGGCGGCTTACAGTGCGTTAAACAATAGCCTTCATCCTTTTGTATATTTATACAAAGTCAGCTTATTGCCCCCACAATCTGGGTCCTCAATTTACCTACCTTAGAAAGGATGGAAGGCTGAGTCAACCTTGAGCCTGGGGAGATTCGAACTTGCAGTAATTGCAGGCAGCTGAATGTTAATAACAGGCTATTAGCCAGCTGCGTCACCAGGCCCCTTTTTATTTCAACGGCTGTGAATTCTGCTCATTCAGAGCCTGTTCATTCTCAATCGGTTCATTCACAGATGAGTCCCAAATAGTTTGTAAAGAGTCTGACAAAAGTCTGCCACAGTTCTTCTGATAAGGCTGATAAACACCCACCTTTATCTCCCTTGACACGCTGCCAAAGACCTAATTGGCAATTAACTTTGCAAGGCCACACAGAACAGAGAGTCAACACGGAGCTGCAGTCTTGAAACCGGCCAGCACGAACAACAGTTGCTTCCTGCAAAGGCTCATGTGCCTTTGCTCCTCCTTTATGTCTTATGGGAGGGGCCAATCATCTCCAAGCCCTACTCCCGAGTCGTCCCTTTTGTTTTAACTGTTCTTGCCTTCTGGCACCTCTGCGCATGTGTGCACTGGGAACAGGCTTCCCCTGTTCCTCTGCCTCTCTGACGTCAGACTCTGGAGGCTCCGGAGTCAGCACATAACTCCCAGATGGCCCTGGCCCACTCTCTGCCTCCGACGTAGAGCCCTCGTCCGAACCTTCCCCAGACTCCAGGATTGGCCCATGTTCCTCCCCAGCCTCCTCACTGTCCAACTCTGCAGGCTGCCGGCGGACCACAATATCTTCCAACTCTATGATCTTGTGAATCTTCTTTCCAAGGCTGTTTAATCCAGCTGCCTTATCAGCTCCCATAACTGGACACACTGCGCATGGAATCATTGATTGAGATGGGCGGCTGCAGAAACTGAATAGATCAGAGGTGGGCAACTGTGGCCCTTTTACAACCTGTGGACTTCAACTCCCAGAATTCCTGAGCCAGCTGGCTCAGGAATTCTGGGAGTTGAAGTCCACAGGTTGTAAAAGGGCCACAGTTGCCCACCCCTGGAATAGATAAATAAATAAACATAAAAACTTTGAGAGTGTTTGGGCCCTAGCAACGTTCTGCCGATCTTGCTAACTTCTCCTTCCTCCCTTTCCTGTGTTCAGGGACCCTTTGTTCACATAGCCAGCATGTGTGCAGCCCTCCTCAGCAAGTTTCTTTCGGTCTTTGGAGGCATTTATGAGGTGAGTATCTAACTCTGAGGAAGCGACGTAGAATATGCGCTCTGACAATGGAAAAACAAGATGGCCGGAAAACATCAGATTGCTGGTTAATCAGGGGTCCTTGGTGCTCTCTCAGTTTTGTTGTTTTCTTGCGGACGTCTCATTACCAAGCTAGGTAACCTCATCAGTGCACTGATGAGGTTACCTAATTTGGGTAATGAAAAATCTGAAAGAAAACAACTAGAGAGCACCAAGGACTCCTCATTTCTCCTCATTTGAGCTACAAATATTCTCCTTTATTTTCTATGGAAATTCTCAGTCATCCAGGTCATGGTTGTCCCAAAAGTGCTTTTTTTCCCCCTCAAAAGACAACTGGACTTTCCTTGAAGACATTTCGCTTCTCATCCAAGAAGCTTCATCAGTTCCGACAGTCAGAACTGAAGAAGCTTCCTGGTTGAGAAGCGAAGCACCTTCAAAGAAAAACAAGTCCACATTCTCCTTTATTGTTGGTTAGTCACAACAGGCAGGAGTCCAGTTCCGAGTTGTGTTCCTCTACCCTCAGTCCTAAGATTTATAATTTGGAGATAATAATAATCCCCAAATTGTAGAAATCAAACCAAATTCAGGCCTGCTTTATGGTCATTGCCAAAAAAACAGTCCTAAAGGCACTCTTGAACTCTTAGGAAAAGTACTGTTGTGGACTTGTTCCCTTATTCCTGTTACCATATTATGATTAGATTCATGACTTCATTCTTGAACTCTCTTGCCCGCCAGCTAGCATAACATCGTGCTCCAAAGCCAGGCTGGCTGAAAACAATGGGGATTGTAGTCTAAGCTATTTAGAAGGTCTGTTTTCCGAAGCTAGGGATAAAAATATATGTTGAAAGCTGAGAAAGGCCAACCGAGCTGGGAGTTAAACTGAAGGATTCCCAATGGGGAGATGGTTTATTTGTGATCTGCATATCAACTTAGCCCTCTGTGACATTAGCGGAAGAGGGGAGCGCCACGAAAAAAAACAGTATTTCCGTGGCATTTTACCTTTTTTTTACCTTTTTAAAAATTTTTTACAAACATATCAATGGGTGAACAGCGTGGCATCTGAGTGTCATACATTCTAATACGAATAAAACTAGTAAAGTTAATCATAGTTATTACATTCAATCAACATATATTTCTATTAATAATACACATTTATATTAAGTTGCAGTCTATCATTGTCCAATTATTCCATGTTTTCTGTTGTTATTGCTTTTATTTTATTTTTATTTTTATTTTTTTGCTTTAATTTATATGCTGCCCTTCTCCGGAGACTCAGGGCGGTTTACAATGTGTTAAGCAATAGCCTTCATACTTTTGTATATTTATACAAAGTCAGCTTATTACCCCCACAATCTGGGTCCTCATTTTACCTACCTTTGAAAGGATGGAAGGCTGAGTCAACCTTGAGCCTGGTGAGATTTGAACTTGCAGTAATTGCAAGCAGCAGATGTTAATAACAGTGCTTTAGTCCACTGTGCTACCAAGGCTCTTTTATTATATAAAAGTACACTAATATTCTCCCTTCTCTTATTTCTATCTCTTATTCTACATTTCTACATTCTACCTTTCGATCATGTCACCCTTATACTAAAAAACATTTTCTTTCTAGCCTACCTAACTTCTAGTCATATCAACTACCTAGTAAAAGAAAAGAAAGCGAGAGAAAAAGAAAAGCAAATCAGAACAACAAAAAAGAGATATCATCTATCAATCATCTCTTGCCCGCTTCAATACTTTAATTGCTATGCTTTTTTTGACTTGCCTCCCATATTCCTCTCTTGAATCTTTATCTCTGTCTGCATCTACTTCTTATCTGTTCAATCTAGATATATTAAAAGATGTTTTCTTTCTGTCCTACCTAACTGCTAGTCGTGTCACCTACCTAAGAAAAGAAGAAAATGAGAGAGAAAACGGAAAGCAAGTCATTTTACTTACTGCTTTGTTTATTAAAATTAAAATCTGCCCACTTCCCTTACAGATGCTTTCTTTTGCACTGCAATCACCTTTATAGTTAAAATCTTAATAAATCCTCTTTTCTTGGCACACGAGGGTCTCCAGCAAAATGGCTTGCTAAGCCTTTGGAAAACAGAATGGGGACTGGGTCAGGATTAGCGTCCATCGGTTGAATTGTGTATTAAGTTTAATAGAGTCATGGTGGCGCAGCGGTTAGAATGCGGTATTGCAGGTTAATTCTGCCCACATTTTGGAGTTCGATCCTGACCGGCTCAAGGTTGAATGGGCCTTCCATCTTTCTGAGGTCGGTAAAATGAGGACTCAGATTGTTGGGGTGCAACATGCTGAGATTGTAAACCGGTGTAAGGAATTATGAAGCGGTATATAAGTCTAAGTGCTATTGCTATTGCTAGCTGATTGTTTCCCTTGGTGCCATCCTCCGCTGTTACTCATTTATTTTATGTATTTATATTCAGCCTTATCGTTTTTATAAATAATGGAAAGTGCTGAACGTATTTAAAACTCCTTCTGCCTTCTGTTTTTCTCCATAACAACCCTATGAGTTGAGTTGGGCCCAGAGAGAGAGTGACTGGCCCACATTCATATAACCAGCTTTCGTACCTAAGGCGGGACTAGAACTCACACGCTCCTGGTTTCCAGCCTAGTGCTAAACCAGCACACTATTTTTATGTTAATCCAGTCAATCTAATCTGGGTCATTAAACCATAAAAAACATAAAATAGGCGGTCACTCTGTCTTTCATGCCTAGGGTGGTACTAGAACTCTCAGTCTCCTGATGATTGGCCCAAAGTCACCCAGCTGTTTTAGAATAGAAAGGAATGGAATAAAGAATAGAATAGAGTAGAGTAGAGTAGAATAGAATAGAATAGAATAGAATAGAATAGAATAGAATAGAATAGAATTGAATTGAATTGAATTGAATTGAATTGAATTGAATTGAATTGAATTGAATTCTTTATTGGCCAAGTGTGATTGGGCACACAAGGAATTTGTCTTTGGTACATATGCTCTCAGTGTACATTAAAAAAATACATTCATTTCATGCCTAAGGAGGGACTAGAATTCTCAGTCTCCTGGTGATTGGCCCAAAGTCACCCTTGCAGAAAACAATGCTTTGAAAAGCCTCTGCCGATCAGGCAACTCAGCTGAGATCGTCAGAGGCTTTTCAAAGCATTATTTTTACCACCTCTTCGGCTGAAGAGGTTGTAGAAAAAATGCTTTGAAAAGCCTCTGACGATCCCAGCTCAGCCGCGTGATCATCAGAGGCTTTTTTTTTTACTTTTAAAAGCACTTTTTCGTCAGAAGAGGTTGTAGAAAAAATGCTTTTAAAAGAAAAGAAAAAGCCTCTGATGATCGTGCAGCTCAGCTGGGCATGATGGGGGGGGGGCCTCAGGGATTTTTTGCTACCGGTTCTCCGAACCATCCGCCGCCATCGCTATTGCATCAGGCGATCCGGTCCGAACCGGGAGCATTTCACCCCTGGGGGGGTGGGGGTGAGAGAAGAAAAGAGAGAGAGGAAGATATGGTGAAAAACGATGTATTTGTGATAAAGAATTTGATAAAAGGGATGAATATGAAAAAAGCGACGTATGTGACTCGGTCAACACTCCATTCACAAAATACGTATAATGAAAGAAAATTTGTAATAAAACTTGTTTAAAAAAAGAAGAAGAAGAAAGTTCAGTTGCCTCTTGAAAAAAATGCACCTTTGGGACAACCATGACTTGGATGACTGAGAATCTCCATGGACATTCCTGCCAACTGCCATTCCTCCTCTTTTTTCTCTCTCTCTCTCTTGCAGAATGAATCCCGTAATATTGAGATGTTGGCGGCGGCTTGTGCGGTGGGCGTTGGGTGCTGCTTCGCTGCTCCCATTGGCGGTAAGGCTTCTTTCCAGAACTTTCCACGTAGCTCGTCCTCGTCTCTGCCCCAAAAGCTGTCCTTTCCTGCCTGCTCTGTCCCAAAAGGGGCTTCTTTTTGAATTTGGCCAACGAATGTGTTAAGGCTGAATCCGCCGCATGGATAGGGACGTTAATTTTTGATGCTTTCCCCAAATGGGTTAAGAAACTGGCAGAAAGTTGAGCCGCTGTCAACCATACAACATAGAATATCAGAGTTGGAAGGGACCTTAGAGGTCTTCTAGTCCAACCCCCTATTCGAGCAGGAGACCCTATACAGGTAGTTCTTGGCTTAGGACCAAAATATAGAATAGATTTTTTTATTGGCCAAGTGTGATTGGACACACAAGGAATTTGTCTTGGTGCATACGCTCTCAGTGTACATAAAAGAAAAGATACATTCAGCCAAAATGTTGGAGATGTGATTGTGTAGATGCTACATATTATCATGTTTGGTGGACCTGTAGGAAAGTTAAGGCTTTTTGGATAAAAATTTGGTGGGTCATGCAGAATGTTTTGAAGAAAAAAATTCAATTTTCTCCACAATTGTTTTTATTGGGTATAGTTAAGGGTTTTACACGGGGTGAAATAAAACTAATATTGTATATGATAACAGCAGCTAGATTGTTGATAGGTAAATATTGGAAGAATGAAGCTTTGCCTACTATCGAGGAATGGACTTTGAAGATGGCCAGCTTTGCAGAGATGGCGAAGATTTCAGCGTATCTAAAAGATTGTTCACAAGAGACTTACGAATGGGAATGGAAAAGGTGGATAGAATATGTTCAGAACAAATACCAAACCAGAAAGTATCAAATAGCTTTTATTTGAAAATAATGTATTAGAAATATTTTTATGTAAAGAGACAAAGAGGAAAAATTATATAGGGGGAGGGATGGGTTCAGGTTTATATATTAGTGTTATTAGTTATGAGTATGTAATAGGGAAGTCTGGGGGGGGAGGGTTAGGGAGGGTTAGGGTGGATGGGAAGTTTGGGGAGGGAGGTGGGGGGGTGAAAAAAGGGGTGAAAATGTAATTGTAAAACTTTTGCAATAAAAAAAAAAAAAAAAAAAAAAGAAAAGATACATTCATCAAGAATCATAAGATACAACACTTAATTATAGTCATAGGTTACAAATAAGCAATTGAATCATACTAGGAAACAATCAATATTAATCGTAACAATACAGCAACAAGTTACAGTCATACAGTCATGAGTGGGAGGAGATGGGTGATAGGAACGATGAGAAGATTAATAGTAGTGCAGACTTAGGAAATAGTTTGACGCTGTTGAGGAAATTATTTGTTTAGCAGAGTGATGGCGTTCGGGAAATAGAATAGAATAGAATTTTTATTGGCCAAGTGTGACTGGGCACACAAGGAATTTGTTTTTGGTGCATACGCTCTCAGTGTACATAAAAGAAAAAATACGTTCATCAAGAATCATAAGGTACAACACTTAATGATAGTCATAGGAAACAAATAAGCAATTGAATCATACTAGGAAACAATCAATATTAATCGTAACAATACAGCAACAAGTTACAGTCATGCAGTCGTAAGTGGGAGGAGATGGGTGACAGAAACGATGAGAAGATTAATACTAATAGTAATGCAGACTTAGTAAATAGTTTGACGCTGTTGAGGGAATTATTTGTTTGCTAAACAAATGAGCGATGGCTTTCGGGAAAAAACTGTCCTTGTGTCCAGTTGTTCTGGTGTGCAGTGCTCTATAGCATCGTTTTGAGGGTAGGAGTTGAAACAGTTTATGTCCAGGATGTGAGAGGTCTGTAAATATTTTTGACCCGTGCAGTATACAGGTCCTCAATGGAAGGCAGGTTGGTAGTAATTGTTTTTTCTGCAGTTCTAATTATCCTCTGAAGTCTGTGTAAGTAAGTAAGACATTTGTTAAGTGAGTTTTGCCCCATTTTACAAAGTTGATTGCCACAGTTGCTAAGTGAATCGCTACAAGCTGATAAGTGAGTAACCCGGTTGTTAAGTGAATCTGGCTTCCCCGTTGACTTTGCTTGTCAGCAGGTCGCAAAAGGCGATCACATGACCTTGGGTCACAGCAGCCGTCATAAATAAGAACCAGTTGCCAAGCCTCCGCATTTTGATCAGGTGATTATGGGGAATGCTGCAAGTCGTAACTGTGAAAAATGGTCATAAGCCACATTTTTCAGTGCCATTCTAACTGTGAATGGTCACTAAATGAACTGTTGTACATCGAGGGCTACCTATACCTTTTCAGTCATTTGGTTGTCCAATCTCTTCTTAAAGACTTCTAGTGTTGGAGCGCCCACAATCTCTGAAACATTGTGAGTTCTCAGTCTCCTGGTGATTGGCCCAAAGTCACCCAGCTGCCTTTCATGCTTAAGGCGGGACTAGAACTCACAGTCTCCTGGTGATTGGCGCAAAGTTACCCAGCCGCCTTTCATGCTTAAGGCGGGACTAGAACTCACAGTCATCTTGTGATTTGCCCAAAGTCACCCAGCCGACTTTCTTGCCTAAGGTAGGACTAGAACTCACAGTCTCCTGGTGATTCGCCCAAAGTCACCCAGCCGCCTTTCATGCCTAAGGCGGGACTAGAACTCATAGTCTTCTTGTGATTGGGCCAAAGTCACCCAACCACCTTTCATGCCTACGGTGGGACTAGAACTCATAGTCTCCTGGTGATTAGCCCAAAGTCACCCCATCGACTTTCATGCCTAAGGCACGACTAGAACTCACAGTCTCCTGGTGATTGGCCCAAAGTCACCCAGCCGCCTTTCATGCTTAAGGTGGGACTAGAACTCACAGTCTCCAGGTGATTGGCCCAAAGTTACCCAGCCGCCTTTCATGCTTAAGGCGGGACTAAAACTCATATCGTCTCTTGATTGGCCCAAAGTCATCCAGCCACCTTTCATGCTTAAGGCGGGACTAGAAATCATAGTCGTCTTGTGATTGGCCCAAAGTCACCCAGATGACTTTCTTGCCTAAGGTGGGACTAGAACTCACAGTCTTCTTGTGATTGGCCCAAAGTCACCCAGCTGGCTTTCATGTCCAAGGTGGGACTAGAACTCACAGCGTCCTGGTGATTGGCCCAAAGTCACCCACCCGGCTTTCATGCCTAAGGCAGGACTAGAACTCACAGTCTCCTGGTGATTGGCCCAAAGTCACCCATCCGGATTTCGTGTCTAAAGCAGAACTGGAACTCTTATATCCTGCTTCTTAACCACTGGCTCTTTAAATTTATTTAACCAATTTTTATTGCCACCTGACTCACCCAAATGCGTAAAATGGATTAAAATCAGAATCTGGAGAAATTGCATTGCATGACGGGGAATTTTACTGTGGGACTGAGGTTTCTCTGGGTTGTTCGGGCAACAGAATTGGTCTTGCCCTGGAGAAGCATTCAACCCAAGGTCTCATGCGTTGTCCCTTCCAGCCATTTCTTCTACAAATGTTTTCTTAAGAAAGCCAGAAGTGGCCCAAGTTGGTAGAACTCTAGATGAATTCGGGGAGTTGAAGTCCACCCGTCTTAAAAGTTGCTGAGGCAGAGAAGCAGTAAGGCAGTATGATTCCTCTACGCTTTTATAATTGCGTCATTTGGTGGTTATGGTAATGAGAACCAACCTTCCCAGGCTATCCTGGTGAGAGGAACCATATTTAGCTCTCCAAGGGCCCGAGACTCCGCTCGTCTTTTACGACGCAAATACGTGGATGTAAATTTCCCAAATCCTCTTTGCTGGCTCACGCCTGGATTCCCAGCATCCGACTAGAGGTGCTACGGGAAGGAAGGGCACCCTGCCTGCAGTTCAGAAGCAGCCGCTCCCTAATTCAACCCGGGGTTTGACTGGCGTTTGGGAGAGCTGCCAAACCGGGCTGAGATCAAGCCTTTCGGCACAGTTGCAGGGGAAAGGCGTAACGTTGCAATTCCCAGCTAGGAGGATGCCTCCTTTGATGGATCTCGAGGGTTTCTGGATCGCCTTAGGCAGCCGAGACAGATCCAAGGTGGTGCATAAGCCTGGAGGGATCCCACCTGTACTACTACTCCCAGAATCTCGCACGTTTTTTCTTCTTGTGCGGACCCAGGCACACCTGACTTCTTGAGGGCACACCCTACTCCAGAGGTCTTCAAACTTGGCAGCTTTAAGACTTGTGGACTTCAACGCATAGCTGGCTGGAGAATTCTGGGAGTTGAAGTCCACAAGTCTTTTTTTTTTTTTATTGAAAAAGTTTTCAAATACAAATTTTTCCCCCTTTTTTTTCCCCTCTCCCTCCCCCTCCCTAACCCCCCTCCCCACCCATCCCCCCCTGTGACTTCTTCGTAAAAAAAAAAAAAAAACCTAATTCATAACAGATTACTTACTCCCTCCTCTAAATATTGACCTTTACTTACTAAAAATATTATTAATATTATGACATCCCCCTTTATCCATACATTTCAGAAAAGAGAAAAGAAATAAAAAAAAAGACATTATACTATAACATTATAGAATAACTTCTAATTTAGCATAATAGTATTATAACTCCCAATTTGGCAATAATCTGCCCTTTTTCTCCTCTCCCAAGCTTGTATCTATATATTATTACAACAATTCAAGACCACCTTCCACTTTAAAACTATACGATAAGTCCTACTTTAACATTTAATCTTCTATATATATTACTATAACATTTCAAAGCGGCCTTCCCCATAAAATCTAGTTTAACATTTATTCCACTCTATCCATTTCCTCCACTCCCCTAAATATATCACTTAATAATCCCTTTTCTTAGACTAATCAATCTACTAACTAGCTTATTCACCCACTATCCTGCAAAATTACCATACACAACAATTCTTAATATCTTTGATTCACTGCCCACACTACTTAAAAATATATATCTATATATTCCATTATATCTAAATAAAAAAAGAAAAGACAATGACTTTAAATTTATAGTCCATATAATATCTTCTTTGAAGTCCACAAGTCTTAAAGCTGCCAAGTTTGAAGGCCTCTGGCCTATGCTGTCCAAAAGCTGGGAGGGAACAATGAAATAGGTAGCCAAGCTCACTTCAAGCCAGCGGGGCCTTAAGCAGTGGCTCCATTCAGTTTGTGGGAATGAAGGCATTCACAACCATGAATAGACTCCTTTGAGCCACCGTAATTTTTTCTAAAATAGATAAATTAATCCCAATGTTGATGGAGATTCTCGGTCATCCCAGGCCACGGTGCTTTTTTCCCCCAAGAGACAACTGGACTTTCTTGGGGTTTTCTTTTGAAGACCTTTCACTTCTCATCCAAGAAGCTTCTTCAGCTCTGACTGCATGGTGGGGAATGGAAGGATTTATACCAGTGGTGAAATCAATTTTTTTTTTACTACCGGTTCTGTGGGCGTGGCTTGGTGGGTGTGGCAGGGGAAGGATACTGCAAAATCTCCATTCCCACCCGACTCCAGGGGAAGGATATTGCAAAATCCCCAATCCCTCCCCACTCCTGGCGGAAGGATATTGCAAAATCTCCATTCCCTCCCCACTCCTGGAGGAAGGGTATTGCCAAATCCCCATTCCCTCCCCACTCCTGGGGGAAGGATATTGCCAAATCCCCATTCCCTCCCCACTCCTGGGGGAAGGATCCTGCAAAATCTCCATTCCCACCCCACTCCAGGGGAAGGATCCTGCAAAATTCCCATTCCCTCCCCACTCCTGGGGGAAGGATACTACAAAATCTCCATTCCCACCCCACTCTGGGGCCAGCCAGAAGTGGTATTTGCTTGGGTTTTTTTTTACTACCGGTTCTGTGGGCGTGGCTTGGTGGGTGTGGCAGGGGAAGGATACTGCAAAATCTCCATTCCCTCCCCACTCCAGGGGAAGGATATTGCAAAATCCCCATTCCCTCCCCACTCCTGGGGGAAGGATATTGCAAAATCCCCATTCCCTCCCCACTCCTGGGGGAAGGATATTGCAAAATCTCCATTGCCACCGCACTCCTGGGGGAAGGATATTGCAAAATCCCCATTCCCTCCCCACTCCTGGGGGAAGGATATTGCAAAATCCCCATTCCCTCCCCACTCCTGGGGGAAGGATACTACAAAATCTTCATTCCCACCCCACTCCTGGGGGAAGGATATTGCAAAATCTCCATTCCCAGCCCACTCTGGGGCCAGCCAGAAGTGGTATTTGCTTGTTCTCCGAACTACTCAAAATTTCCACTACTGGTTCTCTGAACTGCTCAAAATTTCCGCTACCGGTTCTCCAGAACCCATGAGAACCTGCTGGATTTCACCCCTGATTTATACTCCTTGCAGACAGCTGGTCATTTGCATTCTTTTTACAGGGTCCTTGAGGGCAGTTGGAGGTTTATCTGTGTCCTCAGGGTCACCTGAATAGTGCAAATGGGTGCTTTTCTGCTTAATTTAAGGCTCCACATCCATATGCACTACTCAGGTGACCCTGAGGACATAAATAAACCTCCAAGTGGCCTCAACAACTCTCTAAAAGGATGCAAATGATCAGCTGCCTGCAAGGAATATAAACCCTTCCATTCCCCACCATCCAGTCAGAGTTGAAGAAGCTTCTTGGATGAGAAGCGAAACGTCTTCAAAAGAAAAAAAAAAACAAGGAAGTCCAGTTGCCTCCTGAAAAAGCACCTTTGGGACAACCATGACCTGGATGACTGAGAATCGCCATAGATATTAAACCATAGTATAAAATACAAATGAAATAAAGATAGTAGGGAATGGGAAAGAGAAAGCAAGGTGAAGGAGAAGCCCAGGTAGTCCTCGCCTTACAGGACAGTTCATTTAGTGACTGTTCAAAGTTACACTGAAAAAAGGGACTTATGACCACACAATCAAAATTCAGACGCCTGTCCACTGACTCATATTTATTTTATTTTTTTTGTAAACGTTTTTTTTTTTTATTTTTTACACAAAGACACAAACAAACATACATTTTTTCCTGAACAGAGTATTGGCCGAGTCACATATCTGTACAATTTTTAGTCATCTCCAACACAATTTATATATTACACTGTTTGCCATAATAATCTTTATTAACCAAGATTATCCTTCGCCCTAATCTCTAATCTTAATCAAATTCAATTTTTCTCTTTTCTTTCTCCAAATTAAAGCCCTTAAATTTAAAATCTCATAACATAATGTAATTTCCCGTATTTCCCTAGACTCCCTTATCCTAATCACAAATATTCTTCTTTGTCAACTTTTCCAAATATTACAGTCCAATATCTTACTAAAGGTCACTTGAATATATAACACTACAGTCATTCATTTCCTTTCCATTGCTTTTTCAAATATATATGTGATCTCTTCTTATTAAACAATAAACCAAGTTACTTTGCACAGTACACCTTAAATCTTAAATCCAATTTCAGTGACTTTTTCAAATATATATATTTGTAAGGTGACCAATCGTCGTCCTGTAGGAAGAAATATCCTTCTGGGTTCAGCTCCAAGTGGGGAAAAAGACACTGGAAACATGGAGACTGCTTGGAAAGATGGTTTAATGGTGGACAGGATCACATGGTTTGAGTTCCTGAACAGAAAAGGGCTGAGATGCAGCGAGTCCCCGGGTTTTATACCCTCTCTGGCTTTGAACTTCCTGGGGCCCAGAAAGAGTATCCTGATTGGTTGTCAGATTCCCAGGGGGTGGGGGTCTTAGCTAGCCTTGTTGGCTAATGTAATCTTCCCAGGTGCCGTGTGGTGAGTTTCTGTCGCTAGATGGGTCCTATTGTGTTAGTTTCTGTTGCTAGATGGGTCCTATTGTGTTGCAGATGATGGTCCATTGACAAAGATTGAGTTTCTGCCTCTGGCCCATTGACAAAGGGTGAGGGCAGGAAAATGGGAGCTGCTTCATCTTTAAAACATGCTTCTCCATTTCTCATCCAGGGAAACATAATATTCTGCCTTTTTAATATTTCCCAAAATATTTCATTCCTCTAGGAAAGGGGTGGGTGCTAACTTCCTACACTCCTTTAGGGGGGACATTCCTTCTTTTGTAAGTTCTTTTCTCCTCTCTCTTAAATGTCCTCCTTTTCGATATTTGAAGACTAATCTGTAAGTCTCCGTATTCGATCGATGCCGATCCGATCGGTTGAGTGTGATGTGACGTATTTGTATTTGACGTGACAATTCGTCAAGGCTCGGTACAGTGTGGCGAGACGCGATTATGAGATGCACGCGCTCCGCACAGGAGAATTGTTTTGAGAGAGTGCGCCGCGCACAAGTGGCTCTGTTTACTTCTTACCGAAACACGACACGGCACACACGCACGCATTAAACTCACTTCTTTCTCAGTGAATATTTCTTTTATTTACGATTTTTTTTCTTCAATTTAATTGTGTCCTCCTTTTTTTTTTTTTTTTTTGGCAAAGATTTTATTTTTTAAGTAAATACATAAAAAACAAATAAAAAACCATCTTCAATGTAAATACAAACAGTGCATCTTCACTCTATTCATATATATCCATATATTATTATCCTCATTAATCGTATGTTTAGCTATGGCTGTTTCTTCCCTCATATCATACAAAATAGTCTTAAGATTTAAGTTAATTTGTATTATATCCTTCATTCTCCTAAATCATTTCAATAACAATACATCTTTATATGGTATTTTATACAGTTCTACATTTCTTGCTTTGGAAAAATCTCCACCGTATTTCATTTCCATAACTTTTTATCTAACCGTTGGTAAAATAAATCCCATATCTCGTAATGTTGTTTATCTTCTTCTTCTCTCATTTCAAATGTCAATTTACTCATTTGTGTCCTCCTCCTCATTGTAAAAAAGTTGGTCACCTTAATATTTGTACCGCTTCAACCATATCTTAATCACTTCTAATTGAACAGTAAATCTAATTAATTCACTGTTTATGACGGTTGCAGCATCCCGGAGGTCCCCTTTTGCGACCTCCTGACAAGCACAGTCAATGGGGAAGCCAGATTCACTTCACAACCCCGTCATTAAATGAAAAACTGAAGTGATTCACTTAACAACCAACCATTGGTTGACTTACTGCCATCCCTTTAGTGATAGTTTCAAATTAGAACAGCACCGGAAAAAGTGACTTGTGATTGTTTCTCACACTTACGACCATTACTGCGTTCCCACAGTCACATGATCAAAATTTGGATGCTTGGCAACTGGTTCATATTTATGACGGTTGCAGTGTCCCAGGGTCACGTGATCCCCTCTTGCGACCTTCTGACAAGCAGATTCATTTAACGACCGTGTTAGTAACAACTGTGGTGATTCGCTTAACAACGGTGCCAAGAAAGGTCGTAAAACGGGGCTCAACTCCCTCAAACCGCTGTCTCGTTCAGCAACAGAAATGTTGGGCTCCATTGTGGTCAGAAGTCGAGGACGTAGCCATATTTTCTCTCTGTCCCTTCATTACCTCCACCCTTTTGGGTGGAGGCACCTTTTAGCCAAAGGTGTCAATGCAGGAAAAAGAGAAAAGTTCCTTTTGCTGCAAAATGTAGAAGAGTGAGATGAAAACCTAATCAGAAGGGATTTTTTTAAAAAAAAAACGTTTTCATGGAGCATTTGCGGGTGGATTCCTCTGTTAAAGCTGTAGATCCAACAAAATACCAATTGATGTCGTTATTGCGAGTCAGTCTAAGTCGAAAGGCAGTTTAAAAGCAGCAGCAAAGAGCTTATTCATCGTCTACGGCCATACTACCCTGAACACGCCTGATCCCGTCTGATCTCGGAAGCTAAGCAGGGTCAGGCCTGGTTAGTACTTGGATGGGAGACCGCCTGGGAATACCGGGTGCTGTAGGCTTTTTGGTGTTTTTTTTAAAATTTAATATTTAATTTAAAATTTTTAAAAAAACTTGCCTCCTGGCTTTTAAAATTTTTTTTTAATATTTTACTTAAAATTAAAAAAAAAACGTTTGCCTCCTTGCTTCCCCGTCCAGTCTGTCTTTCCACTTTTCCTGCAAATGGCAGCCCATGCAGGAAAATGCAACGGGTACTTTTTTCCCACTGCGAGATTGGGTGGGTGAGATCTTTTTGCATCCGCTTGCTTAGAATGGCCCTCCTGGCTTTGCAGGGCAGCGCAGAAATACAGCAGCAGCAAGAGGCATGCATGGAGAGCCTGGGGGCAGGGGATGATGGGTCCCATTTGGTAGTCCTGCCGATTGCTGAGCAGGGTATGGAGAAGCAGCTTAAAAGCCGCAGCAAAGACCTTGTTCATTGTCTACGGCCATACTACCCTGAAAGCGCCCGATCCCGTCTGATCTCGGAAGCTAAGCAGGGTCAGGCCTGGTTAGTACTTGGATGGGAGACCGCCTGGGAATACCGGGTGCTGTAGGCTTTTTGTTTGTTTTTGCACCCCTTCTCCTCCTCCCCCCACTTATCCAGATTATCCTAAACTTTTGCTGCAAATTGCAGCTCCTTGCAGAGCTGCGTTTCCCATTTTAAGACTGCTGGATCAAATTCAGCAGCTGGGCATTTGCACCCTTGTTCCTCCCTCCTCCTTGGTCCAGCCAGCCAGTTCTAGACTTTTTCAGCCAGTTGCAGCCTGTGCAGGAAATGCAGTGCTGCATCTCCTTCTCCAAACCTGCTGCATCAGATTCAGAATTCGTCTCAAAGGTGCTTTTTTTCTTTTTTTCTTTTCTTTTCAAGAGGCAACTGGACTTTGCTTATTTTTCCTTGAAGACATTTCGCTTCTCCCCCAAGAAGCTTCTTCAGCTCTGACTGGATGGAGGGAAATGGAAAAATGTATATTCCTTGCAGATTGATACTCCTTGCAGATTTATACTCCTTGCAAATGACCGGCTGTCTGCAAGGATTATAAATCCTTCCATTCCCCACCATCCGGTCAGAGCTGAAGAAGCTTCTTTAGAGGAGAAGCGAAACGTCTTCAAGGAAAAAACCAGAAAGTCCAGTTGCCTCTTGAAAAAAAACACCTTTGGGACAACCATGACCTGGATGGCTGAGAATGGCTCTGCACGGCAGAGTATGATCCTGGACACAGTTAGTCCTCAACTTACAACAGCTCATTTAGTGACCGTTCCAAGTTACAACAGGCATTGAGAAAAGGAACTTACGACCATTTCACACACTGACGCCCGCTTGCAGCATCTCCCCGCAGTCCCGTGATCAAAATTTAGACGCTTGCCCAACGGACTCCTCTTTATGACGGTTTTATGACGGCGTCCCGGGCTCACATGAGCCCCTTTTGCGACAAGGAAAGTTGACGGGGAAGCCGGATTCACTTCACAACCGTGTCGCTCCCTTAACAAAGGCAATGATTCGCTTAACAACGGTGACAAGGAAAGTCGTAAAACGGGTCCGACTCAACCAATGTTTTTCACTGAGCAATGTAAACTTTTGGACTGGGTTGCGGTCGTGACTCGAGGACTACCTGCAGTAGCCCAGTGAGTTGAAGAAAACATTGGCTAGGGAAGCAGCAAGGGAAGGAGGGGTGGATTCTGATGGCAGGGGATGATGGGCTAATCTAGGCTGCCGTCCCTCTCTTAGCCAGAATGATGATGGACCGCACATTGGGTGCACAGGGCAAGCTTAAAAGCCGCAGCAAAGACTTTATTCAATGTCTACGGCCATACTACCCTGAACACGCCCGATCCCGTCTGATCTCGGAAGCTAAGCAGGGTCTGGCCTGGTTAGTACTTGGATGGGAGACCGCCTGGGAATACCGGGTGCTGTAGGCTTTTTTTAAAATTTATTTAATATTTAATTTTTTTAAAAAAACCTGCTTCCTGGTTTATTTTAAAAAAATATTTAATATTTTATTTAAAATTAAAAAAAAAACTTTTGCCTCCTTGCTTCCCTGTCCGGCCTGTCTTTCCACTTTTCCTGCAAATGGCAGCCCATGCAGGAAAATGCAAGGGTACTTTTTTCCCACTGTGAGATCGGGTGGGTTGAAATCCTTTGGCATCCGCTTGCTTAGAATGGCCCTCCTGGCTTTGCAGGGCAGCGCAGAAATACAGCAGCAGCAGCAAGAGGCATGCATGGAGCGCCTGGGGGCAGGGGATGATGGGCCCCGTTTGGTAGTCCTTCTAATTGCTGAGCAGGGTATGGAGAAGCAGCTTAAAAGCCGCAGCAAAGACTTCATTCATTGTCTACGGCCATACTACCCTGAAAGTGCCCGATCCCGTCTGATCTCGGAAGCTAAGCAGGGTCAGGCCTGGTTAGTACTTGGATGGGAGACCGCCTGGGAATACCGGGTGCTGTAGGCTTTTTGTTTTATATATATACATATATACACCCATATTCAGTGGGTCAGAATGTTTTGTGGCTTACCCACTTCTGGTAGTGGGGTCATTTTTTTTTTCCTATGAACTCAAAGCATGTCGCGAATTCTGTAACCAGATTAAACCTCCTTGGGTTAAAATTAATCAGGGCTCTGCAACCTTGGCAACTTTACGACTTGTGGACTTGAAGTCCAACAAGTCGTAAAGTTATCAAAGTGGCAGAGCCCTGGTTAAATGCAGTGGTAAAATCCATTTTTTTTTTACTACCAGTTCTGTGGGCATGGCTTGGTAGACGTGGTGTGGCTTGGTGGGCATGGCAGGGGAAGGATACTGCAAAATCCCCATTCCCTCCCTACTCCTGGGGGAAGGATGTTGCAAAATCTCCATTCCCACCCCACTCTGGGACCAGCCAGAGGTGGTATTTTGATTTTGATTTTGATTTTGATTTTGATTTTGATTTTGATTTTATTTTAAACTGGGATGTCTTGAATTATCTAGGACCAGAGTGTTTAGTATATTTTAATTGGTTTTTTTAACGTTTGTATTACATGTATTTTTATCATTCGCTGTTCACCTCCCTGAGTCCCTCAGGAATAGGGCGGTATATAAATTTAATAAATAAAATAAAATAAATTTGCCAGTTCTCCAAACTACTCAAAATTTCCGCTACCGGTTCGCCAGAACTTGCTGGATTTCACCTCTGGTTTAAATGCATCCCTTAAAGACCAAAGAATGGGATGGGAACGTGAACATGGGGGCCATTCAAACTTGAAAGCGAAGTTATATAATCCTTCTTGTGGGTTATTTTTTTTGGGGTGGGGGAATCGTTTTAGCAAGAAAAATAAATAGAGCTAGTGTGGGAGTTGAAGTCCAACAAGCAAAGTTGCCAAGGTTGCAGAGCCCTGGGTTAAATGCAGTGGTGAATTTTTTGACAAAAGGATGTCAAAAATTCCCTATAATATAGTATTATAATATAGTATAGTATATAATAAGCCTGAATAGGTTTTTATGGGTTTTTTAATTGTATAGCTAGTGATTTTAAATTGGGAGGCCGTTTATTTAATTTATTTTTAATTATCTTAACTTTTATATTGCGTGTTATTTTAATTTTCGGCTATTCACCGCCCTGAGTCCCTTCGGGGAGAAGGGCGGGATATAAATCTAATAAAATAAATAAATAAATAAATAATATAATAAATATAAGGAAGATGAGAAGAGGAAGGGGGAGGGGAAATCCCAAATTTCTAGGAAGAGATAACTTTATGAAGCGAATGGCATTTCTCTGTAATAAATATGTACACAGTTCCCAAAGCTTGAACCTGTGGTCCTTGACTTACAGCCATTCGTTTAGTGACCGTTCAAAGTTACAACGGCAGTGAAAAAAGGGACTTTGTTTCACAGTTATGACGATGCCGCGTCCCCCTGATCATGTGATCAAAATTCAGATGCTTAGCAACTGACCATTATTTATGACGGTTCCTATGGGGAACCTTCTCACAAGCAAAGTGACCTTAAAACATGGTTATTTCGCCTGGCTGGTTTGGACTGAAGGGGGATTTTAATGGTCTTTTTATAATCTTATTGGGTATTTTTAACATTGATTTTGGTTGTTTTTATTGTTGTGAGCCGCCCTGAGTCCTTTTGGAGATAGGGCGGCATACAAGTTCAAATAATAAATATATATATATTTATTTATTTAGTTTTATTTGATTTATATGCCGCCCTTCTCCGGAGACTCAGGGCGGCTTACAATGCGTTAAGCAATAGCCTTCATTCTTTTGTATATTTTATACAAAGTCAGCTTATTGCCCCCACAAACTGGGTCCTCATTTCACCTACCTTAGAAAGGATGGAAGGCTGAGTCAACCTTGAGCCTTGGGGAGATTCGAACCCTGCAGTAATTTCCCCTTCTTCTCTCTTTTTTTTTTTTCCAAAGAAACTTTATTGAGTTTAAAAAACATAAATATATTGACATTTCCATTAATAGAATAATTTAGAATAGAATAATTTTATTTCTATACCGCCCTTCTCCCGAAAGGACTCAGGGCGGTGTACAGCCTATTGAAACACAAGACAACATTAGTTAAAATAGTTTAAAATTATTAAATGAATTCGGCTCAATTCAATTTAAAACCCCAGGTTTTAACCCCTAATATCAGATGTGCAGTGGTTTTAACTATATACAAAATATATTTCTGGTGTCATTTCAAATTACTTTTTACTTTTATTTAACACCCCTTTTTCTCTTCCTTTCATTTTATCATTCATCCATTCAGTGCCTTTTCTTTCTTTTTCCCTTCTTCTCTATCCTTCTCCCTTCCTCCTTTCCTCCTCTGTTTTTCCTCCTATTTGCTTTTTTTTTCTTTTTTTTAATTTGATTTATATGCCGCCCTTCTCCGGAGACTCAGGGCGGCTTACAATGCGTTAAGCAATAGCCTTCATTCTTTTGTATATTTTATACAAAGTCAGCTTATTGCCCCCACAAACTGGGTCCTCATTTCACCTACCTTAGAAAGGATGGAAGGCTGAGTCAACCTTGAGCCTTGGAGAGATTCGAACCTGCAGAAATTGCAGGCAGCTGTGTTAATTACAGGGTGCATTAAACCACTGTACTACCAAGGCTCCTATTTTTTTAATTATTATAAAAAAATTTATTTTTTATAATAAATAAATAAATAAAGTCAAGGTCAGGTCTTAAAAACTGGGTTACGAACTTGTCAGCTGCAGTGGTTCCCTTAACAATCGTGGCAAGAAAAGTCGTAAAATGGGACAAAACTCAAACGTTTCAAGGAATAACAGAAATTTGGGGCTCAATTGCGGTCGTAAGTTGAGGACTACCTGTACACACTGCTCAAAGCTTGCATAGGTAGTCCTCGACTTACAGCCAATTGTTTCGTAACCGTTCAAAGTTACGATGACACTGGAAAAAAGGAGTTAGGACCGTTTTTCACACTTACGACCGTTGCCACATCCCCATGGCCGTGTGATCAAAATTCGGACTCTTGGCAGCTGGCTCACATTTATGATGGTTTGCAGTGTCCCGGGGTCGTGGTGGGATCCCCTTTGGCGACCTCCTAACATGCAAAGTCAATCTAGGGAAGCCAGACTCACTTAACAACCGTGTGACTAACTTAACAACGGCAGTGGATTCACTTAACAACTGTGGCTAGAAAGGTCGTAAAATGAATCAAAATTCATGTAAGAACTATCGTGCTTTGCAACTGATGTTTTGGGCTCAAGCCCCGAATTAAATAAAAAGGGAGCGATTGTATTCATAAATCGAGGACTATACAGAATAGAATAGAATAACAGAGTTGGAAGGGACCTTGGAGGTCTTCTAGTCCAACCCCCTGCTTAGGCAGGAGACCCTACACCACTTCAGACAGATGGCAGTCCAATGTTTTCTTGAAAATTTCAAGTGATGAAGCTTCTACAACTTCCGAAGGCAACTTCTGTTCCATGGGTTGATTATTCTCACTGTCAGAAAATTTCTCCTTAGTTCTAGGTTGCTTCTCTCCTTGATTAGTTTCCACCCATTGCTTCTTGTCCTGCCCTCAGGTGCTTTGGAGAATAGCTTGACTCCCTCTTCTTTCTGGCAGCCCCTGGAAGACTGCTATCATGTCTCCCCTAGTCCATCTTTTCATTAAACTAGACATACCCAGTTCCAGCAACCGTTCTTCGTATGTTTTAGCCTCCAGTCCCCTCATCCTCTTTGTTGCTCTTCTCTGCACTCTTTCTAGAGTCTCCACATCTTTTTTATAGCGTGGTGATGGTGAGTCTACCTCGGCGTAGGTGTGCTTTGCTATGAATGAGGGGGTGTCTTCTTTCCTTCTTTTGATATTTAGGCTTCCTTGCAATCAGCGTCAATCAGACGCTGTCAATCAACTTTGGCCCAACGGAGATCTCGAAAGAGAAGGAGGATGCTTAAAAATAATTCCTTTAAATTATCTTGGTTTTTTGTTTTTGTTTTTAGTGCTGGCTCATTCTAATCTTTTCGTTGTTGTCTGTTGTGCCTTTGTGCGTCATTCCTTCTTGAAGAGAAGAATGGATGAAGCCACAGAGGGCTTATTCATCAATTTCCCGCAATAAACAGATAGATATTTTCCAGGGCCATTAAATTAATCTAAGGCAACCAGAAGCGCTAAGGCAACCAGAAGCAAGCGCAAGGCAACCTTGATTTTTCTTAAAAATGTTTTCACTTCTCATCCAAGAAGCTTCTAACTCCTCCCCAACTCTCACAACTGAGACCACTAAGGTCATCCAATCCAACCCATAATCTTGTCATGATTGAGATGTGTAGCTGCCACCTCTGATCCCGTCCATTCTGGCGAACGGTGTTTTTTTTCAAGGGGATGCAGGTAGTCCTCGACTTACAACCATTCATTTAGTGACCGTTCCGAGTTACAATGGCGCTAAAAAAAAGGTGACTTATGACCTTTTTTCACCCTTACGGCTGTTGTAGCATCCCTATGGTCATGTGATCAAAATTCAGACATTTGGAAAGTGAATGGTGTTAGGAAATGACTATTACCTAACTTGTTGGGTTGGCAATATATAAACCCTCAATATAGCTTTAAGACTGCTGTATTGCATCATACTGTGTCCTGATTGGTTAGCTCTGTAGCCAACCAGAGGGAGCTAGAAACATGGTTTGTTTTCTCTTTGCTGCTCTTTGCTGTTCTTGCTCTGTATGATATCTGTATGCTACTGTTTGCATATCCAGAAGAACTGATTATTGTGAATGACTACGACGACTGGTAAGAAGACTTTGTTATTGGATTATCCCTGGACTGTCGTTTTGCTATCTCCTGCTTTATATGTGTATGACCTGGACTGTTTATTGGACTGTGCCTTACTATTTCCTGAAAGTAAACACAACTCAGTGTATCTGTGTGTTGGCTGTGTTTATTCGTAACTACTCTCAGTCGCTTTCATGTGCACACCCTTGCTACTCAAGGGTTACTCTGCGAATTCCTTAATAAATGGGGAAGCCAGATTCAGTTTACAACCATATTACTATCTTAACAACTGCAGAGGTTTACTTAACAACGGTGTCAAGAAAGGTTGTAAAATGGGGCAAAACTCACTTAGCAACGGAAATGTGGGGAGTCATAAGTCGAAGACCACTTGTGTATTGGAATGGAGGCTGCATTCTTGAAAAGCAAGGAAAGGTAAACTTGAAAAGTGAGGAAGAACACCAGTGGGGGAGTTAATGTTTGTTAGTTTCTTTGCTTGTTTGTAAAATTTATTGGCCATCCATCTTTTTTTTTTTTTTTAAATTTGATTTATATGCCGCCCTTCTCCGAAGACTCAGGGCGGCTTACAATGTGCTCAGCAATAGCCTTCATCCTTTTGTATATTTATACAAAGTCAGCTTATTGCCCCCACAAACTGGGTCCTCATTTCACCTACCTTAGAAAGGATGGAAGGCTGAGTCAACCTTGAGCCTTGGCGAGATTCGAACCCTGCAGTAATTGCAGGCAGCTGGTCTTAATAACCAGCTTTAATAACAGGGTGCCTTAAACCCCTGTACTACCAAGGCTCTTTCATCTTACCACAGGGTTAATGTTTAGAATTAGAATTAGAATTCTTTATTGGCCAAGTGTGAGTGGACACACAAGGAATTTGTCTTTGGTGCATATGCTCTCAGTGTACATAAAAAGACAAGATACATTCGTCATGAAACATAAGGTACAACACTTAATGATAGTCGTAGGGTACAAATAAGCAATTGAATCATACTAGGAAACAATCAATATAAATCATAACGATACAGCAACAAGTTATAGTCATGCAGTCGTAAGTGGGAGGAGATGGGTGATGGGAACGATGAGAAGATGAGAAGATGAATAGTAGTGCAGACTTAGTAAATAGTTTGACAGTGTTGAGGGAATTATTTGGTTAGCAGAGTGATGGCGTTTGGGAAAAAACTGTCCTTGTGTCTAGTTGTTCTGATGTGCAGTGCTCTATAGCGTCGTTTTGAGGGTAGGAGTTGAAACAGTTTATGTCCAGGATGTGAGGGGTCTGTAAATATTTTCACAGCCCTCTTTGTGACTCTGCAGTATACAAGTATACTGGACCTGGACTTGCAGTATACAGGTCCTCAATCGAAGGCAGGTTGGTAGCCATTGTTTTTTCTGCAGTTCTAATTATCCTCTGAAGTTCTGTGTCTGTCTTGTTGGGTTGCAGAACCAAACCAGATAGTTATGGAGGTGCAGATGACAGACACAATAATTCCTCTGTAGAAGGTTTGACCCACAGAATAAGAGACCTGTGTCAGCGTTCCAAGTAATGCACCCATAGAAAGCAGAACTCCGAGGCAGGCAGATTCCTCAAAGAACAATTTATTGGATACATCATATTGGCACAACCGGTGAAAGCCAACTTTGAAATTCCCGCAGTTTTCACCTAATTAAAAAGTAAAAAATTTCCCTTTTCCCCCCAAGTCACTGGTCATGCTGTCCAGTCAAGGGGCTAGCTGGTTGCTTGGTCACTTCACTCCTCCCCTTGGCCAGCCACCTGTGAGAATGTCCTTGGTTCCCAAGAGAAAACTTTATTGTTTTGGCTACAAACCCCATCTAGCTATTTCCCCCCTCCCTCTTTTGTGTGGCAACCCTGAGGCCTCCAAAATGGCCTCAGCCAGGTTCAGAGTCGACAACTTGGATAAATAGAGCTGAGTTTAGATGCCTTCAGCATTTTCCATTTCTTCTTCTTCTCTCCTCCATTAGGTGTCCTTTTCAGCATCGAAGTCACTTCCACCTTCTTTGCTGTCCGCAACTATTGGCGTGGTTTCTTCGCGGCCACCTTTAGCGCGTTCATCTTCCGGGTCCTTGCGGTGTGGAACAAAGATGAAGGTACCGTTGTGGTTTCTTCAGAAGTGGGATTCACTTACCTTCCCTACTGGCTTCGCAAAATGTGAGAGCGCGCGCTTGCTTCGCTCACACGCACCATCTTTCACACATGCTCGGCCTTCCGTGCATGCTCTTTGCTCGCGCACGCCTTCTGGGCATGCATATGGCCTCCAAAATGTGGCTAAATAGGATGGCATTATATCCAGACGGGTGGGCAGGGCCTATCACAGTTACCGCAGCCGGTTTCCCCCAAACCGGACAGAACCAGCTGAAACCCACCACTGGGTTTCTTCCTGCAAGATATCAGGCGTGGATTAAGTGGCATCCACGTGAATCTGGCCTGGGGAAATATTGCCAAACCATTTAATAGAATCTTCTTTATTGACCAAGTGTGATTAGACACACAAGGAATGTGTCTCTGAGTGTATATACAAACAAGGAAGTGATAAATCATAAGTCATAAGATAGAATCGTAAATCATAAGATAGAAACAACGAAGTGATAAATCGTTAAGTCAGAAGATAAAATCATAAATCATCAGATAGAAACAACAAAGGGATAAGTCATAAGGCTCCCCCAAAAGGAGACAGTAATTGGAAAGATGAAAAGGATAATGGTAACACAGCCTTACTACGTGGGTAGTAAGGAATATCCTTAGGAATAAAACAGCGCTGTGGGAATTTAGGTGTTTAGCAGAGTGATGGCATGGGGGGAAAATGTCTTTGTGTGTAGTTGTTTTGGTATGCACTGTCCTATACTGGTATCCTGAGTGATACTGGTATCACTCTTGTCGTGTCTCATTCCGGCTTGTTCTCTTTCCCTCAGAAACCATCACGGCTCTTTTCAAAACCCGCTTCCGGCTCGACTTTCCCTTCGATCTGCAGGAGCTGCCGGCTTTTGCAGTGATTGGGTGAGCCTCGCTCGCTCGCTTATGTGGGGCCTCCGCTGCCTCTGGATAAGGACCCCCTTCTTCCCAAATCAGCGGTCCTCTCCCGCTAACCTCCCGCTCTTTTCTTTTAGGATCGCCAGCGGCTTCGGGGGAGCCCTCTTCGTCTACTTCAATCGCAAGATTGTGCAGTTCATGCGTAAACAAAAAACCATCAACCGGTTCCTGATGAAAAAGTAAGGCCTGCAAAGGCCCAGGTTTGGGGTCAGTGCGGGGTCTCAACCGGGACGCAGAAAGGAAGGCCTTTCTATCACAAAGTAACTTAAGTCATTGAGCTGTGGGAAGAGATCAGGCTGGTATTGAAATAGGAAAAGAGAAGAGAGGCTCACAGAGAGAGAGAGAGGGAAAGAGAGAGAGATCAGAATGGGAAGGAATAGGGTGGGCAGCCTGAGTGGGGCAGGTGGCTGGCCTTGAGGGGTTGAGTTTGACGGGTCCGGAGCCAGGGGCAGGCTTCAAAATTTTTAGCAAGAGGTTCTCTGCCTGGTTGCTGGGTGGGCGTGGCCATGGTGGGCATGGCCTAGTTGGCCTCCTGCACCATGGTGGTGGTGGGGGGAGTGTTTTTGCTATCCCGGGCCTCTGTAGGCTTTCCTGAGCATCCAGGAGGGCAAAAACAGCCTCCCCAGGCTCTGGAGGTTAGAAACAGGCCCATTTCCGGCCTTCCCAAACTTCCAGTAGTGTGCTTGCGCAGTTTTACAAATATTAACCTTCTGTGTTACCACTTGGGAGTAACACAGCTGAGGCGTGGCAATCCGCTCTGCTGTACCAATCAGCTGAGAAGATAAAGGTAAGTAAAGCGCAGAGGCAGGCGGGCAGGCCAACCTGATCGTCGGAGCAAACTGGTTCTCTCCCAGCTGATCATCAGAGCTACCGGTTCGCCCGAACCTGTAGAATCCCACCCCTGGCTCTAGGCTTTTCCAGCCTCAAGCTCAGGGCTAGTAGGGGTCAGTATTTTGGCAGCCAAGCATTGCATTCAACATTGAGGGAAGACTCCCACAAGAGGGGGACATCACTTCCCACGTGTGGGTGAGGGTCTGCTTTTATGAATTTTTTATTGTTGTTTAAATTCCTGTGATGCCTATTTTAGGAGTAAAACTAGAGATTTTTCCTCCTGAAAAAGGCAAGAAACTTAAGTCCGAGAAGCCTCCACAAATATAGGAGAACAGCAGGCAGAGCTGGGTGGTGGAGTTAAATGTGTCATCAGTTTAGAATCCTTATGTTGCCACAAACAATCTAAGCCCAGCCCTCCTTGAATTCCGTTATCTAGCACCAATTTAGCGCTGACCATTAGTTGACTAGAATTTTGTATAGGCTATTTGACTTTTGTATAGGCGCGAAATAAATCTTATGTGCTGCAATTTGAAATATGACCCCCGATCCCTTATGCCTGACAATAAACCACAAACCGTGGTGGAGGGCCAATGTGGTTCCAAGGCAGTGATGGGATTCAGCCGGTTCGGGCCAGTTTGGGCGAACCAGTTGTTAAATTACTGGCTGGCTCCGGCCTGCCCCTTCCATGAGTCCCCATGTGCCCCATTTTGGCTCCCAGGTAAGTGCAGGGAGGCCTACTAGGCCCAAAATGGGGCACGGGGGGATGCAGTGCAGCCCACCCCACAGCCCGTTTTTGCTCCCAGAAAGCTGCAGGGAGGCCTACTAGGCCCAAAACAGGGTGTGGGGCAGTGGTGGGTTCCAACCGGCATTACTACCAGTTCTCTTTGTGCACATGCTTCACGCGCGATTGCCGCGCACATGCTTGCTTCGCTCGCATGTGCGCCAAACAAAAAGCGCATTAGGTATCTGCCCAGCTGAGGTGTGGCAATCCACTCTGCCATACCTATCAGCTGGGCTGAACAAGAAGAAATAAAGATAGGACTAACGTGGGAGCGGGCGGGAGGGCCCAGCTCCCAGGCAAAGAGAACCAGTTCGATGATGTCACATTGTCAACACTACCGGCTCGGCCAAACCAGGCCAAACCAGGAGGAGCCCACCACTGGTGGAGGGGGATGTGGCAAGCCCCCCCCCGCGGCCCGTTTTTGCTCCCAGGAGGCTGCAGGGAGGCCTACTAGGCCCAAAACGGGGCACGGGGGGGGGTGGCGCGTGCCCCCCCCGGGCGCCCGTTTTTGCTCCAAGGATGGGTGCAGGAGGCTGAGTGCTGCCTGTCACACCCCCTGGCCACGCCCACCATGGCCACGCCCACCCAACTGGTCTTTAGGGCAGAGAACCGGATGTTAAATTATTTGTATCCAACCACTGTTCCAGGGCCACTGTTGCCTAGGACATCCCTCCATCAACTCTTAAGTGTACAGTCAGCACCACTGGAGGGCACCAGGATTTATGGGTGAAGAAGCAGGAAGCAGAGTTGTGATGTGTAACCCTCTGTTGTTTTCTTGTGGTCTCGATAGGCGCTTGCTGTTTCCTGCTCTTGTCACCTTCCTCATAGCAACGCTGACTTTCCCACCTGGTTTCGGGCAATTCATGGCAGGCCAGGTAAGTTTTGAATCCCCAAAGTAGACTTTCCTGCAATACGGCTTCATGCAATTACAGGTAGTCCTCGACTTGCGGCCAAAATTGAGGCCAAGATTTCTGCTGTTAAGCAAGACAGTTGTTAAGTGAGTTTTTGCCCCATTATACGACCTTTCTTGCCACAGTTGTTAAGTGAATCACTTCTCCTTAGTTTTTCCATGTTGGATGCTCCTGGAGAGAAGTGTGATGTTTGCACTCAACAGAATACAGGTAGTCCTCAACCTACGACCTCAACTGAGGCCAACATTTCTGTTGCTAAGCGAGACATTTGTTAAGTGAATTCTGCCTCGTTTTACGACCTTTCTTGCTGTAGTTGTTAAGTTAATAACACGGTTGTTAAGTGAAACTGGCTGCCCCATTGACTTTTGCTTGTCACGAGGTCGTAAAAGGTGACCGCATGACCCCGGGACATTGCAACCGTCAATAAATATGAGTCAGTTGTACCAAGTATTTAAATTTTGATCACATGAGCACGGGGATGCTGCAACAGTCGTAAGTGTGAGAAATGGTCATAATTCCCTTTAATCGGTGCCATTGTAACTTCGAATGGTTACTAAATGAAGTGTTGTAGGTCGAGGACTACCTGTAACAGAGTTGGAAGGGACCTTGGAGGTCTTCTAGTCCACCCCCCTGCTTAAGCAGGAAACCCTATATCAGTGGTGGGTTTCAAAAATTTTTGCTACCGGTTTGGTGGGCATGGGTAGGTGGGGGGGAGACATGTGACTGAATGGGCGTGGCCAACTTAATGGCCACACCCACTCAGTCACATGATACCTCCCCCCACCTAGCCACGCCCACAGGAAAAGGTATGAAAACCTCCCTTCGCCAGTCGCCCCCGTTTCCCGTCCTTTAGCAGCCCCAGGCCCTAGCCCCACTTCCTCCCCCACTACCGTCTCTTTGTTCGGGCTTCTTACCTTCTGTGGCGGCTGGTCCAGAGTCTGAAGGCAAGGTGACTGGAGTTTTTGGTGGCCCCCAGCCAGTCACCGCTGCTGGAAATACCAGAGAGCCACTTTGTGGCTGTGGCGGCTGGCTGCAGGCCATTAAAAAAGTACCGGAGGTCGTGGAAAAAGCTGCTGCTGTCACCACCATGTTCTTCACGCATGCGCATCCCATTGGAGTTGCAAGGCAATGGGAGGCGTGTGCACGAAGAACCTGGTGACAATGAACATGGCGGGTGGGGTGAGTGAGCGGCAACCGGGGGACCAGTTTGGGGGCGTGGCTAGCCGGCCATCGCTACCGGTTCGGCGACCTTGGCAAAATTTCTGCCAACGGTTCGCGTGAACCGGTGCGAACCAGCTGAATACCACCTCTGCCCTATACCCTTTCAGACAACGGGTTGTCCAATCTCTTTTTAAAAACCTCCAATGTTAGGAGAATATGCTGGAAATCAGCCAAACAATGGAGGGAGTACAGGAGGAGACTATGCTGGAAATCAGCCAATAATGGAGGTAGGCTTGGAGGAGACTATATTGAAATTAGCCAAAAATAGTTGGTGCTCTGGAGAAGAATATGCTGGGAATCAGCCAAACAGAATATGTTGGATAATAGCCAAATAATAGAGAGAGGTATGGAAGAAAATATGCTGGTAATTAGACTAAATAAAACATGTTTTTGTGATAAATCTGTGTAACATGAAAAGTGTAATAGATGATAAGTAGGATAAAATCAAAGATAAATTGATAAAGTTTAAGATATTAAAAATCGAGGAAAGGGTCGAGAGATTAAGAATTAGATAGAACTTTGCCTTATAAAGTGTAATAAAATGGAATGGTATGGAATTTGAAATTAAGATTTGTGGTGATAAAATTGTAGGGTAAATAATTAGAACAAGAGGTTAGAATATTGTTAAAAAATTTTTTTTTGATGCTGATGGTAAAAGATATAAGGTGAAGAAGAACAAGATATAATTAAGATTGATATATAGATATAAAAATGAGTGAAAGTTAATTTGAAATTAAAATTGTATTGATATAATGGATTTGTTTAGATGAAGATGTTAGAATTTATGTTAAAACTTGTTCTTTTATGTTTTGAATTTTTATTTGTAAAAGATGTAATGGGAAATTGTGAATGGAGCTTGTTAAAGAAATGTAAGTGTGGTAACCATCTATGGACCGGATCGAGAGACTGCTCTTGAAAGTTATATTTTATGTTTAAGTTTGAAAAAAAATAAAAAAATATTTACAAAAAAAAAATAATCCCTCCAATGTTGGAGCACCCACAACTTCTGGAGGCAAGTCGTTCCATGGTTTAATCTTCTAGAAACTGAAGCCGAAGTTCTGGCTGCTTGAATTGTAGGGCCCAGGAGAAATCCAACACAAAACTTTCTGCAGTTATTGTGCCCCTAACCTTCTCCTTTTTTCCCTTTCAGCTCACCCAGAAGGAAACCCTGGTTACCTTGTTTGATAACCGCACATGGGCCAAGCAGGGCTTGGCGGAAGAATTCGAGTTTGGTGGTGTTTCAGAAGCCTGGAAACATCCCCGGGCCAATGTCTTTGTCACCTTGGTGGTTTTCATCCTTATGAAGGTGTGTTGTGGCTTTGGACAACTCTGGATATAGCCCTGCCTCTTTCTGGTTGACTTCCCCCAGTGGCATCTGGGACAGGGGTGGGTTCTAAAATTTTTTACTACCGCTTCTGTGGGCGTGGCTTGATGGTCATGTGACAATTATTTAGGATTTAGCAGAGGTACTGGTCTACCAGGCTTTTAACTGCTTGCAGAGCTGTACCGATCTACTCATGTATTTTTGCAGGCACTGGTCTACCCATTTATTTTTGCAGGCACTGATCTACTCATGTATTTTTGCAGGCACTGGTCTACCCATTTATTTTTGCAGGCACCGGTCTACTGATTTGTTTTCTTTTAACACTGATTAGCTGTAGGGAGGCCCTTTGAAGCCCCACGGCAAGAGTTTAAACAGTTTTTTCCGTCTAGCCATCAGCTGGGACTCAGGAGGCAGCAATAGATTGGGGGTGGAGTAAGAATAATGCGGGGGGCGGCGCAGGGGGGCAGAACCGGTTCAGTGACATCATATTGTCACCGCTACCGGCTCGGCGGAACCAGGCAGAACCGGGAGGAACCCACCACTGATCTGGAAATAGGAGCGTCTAATTTCCAAAATCTGTTGATATTGTGGCATTCTTGGTGCTCTCTGAGCTTGGTTGTTTTCGTCCAGACATTTCATTACCCAACTAGGTAACGTCATCAGTGCTGGAAGGGAGAAGGGGTTTGTTTTTCGTTTATATAGAGTACCTTGCCCTGTCAGTGTTGGTGGGAGTGTTGTTTTCTGCTTCGCGGCTCCTTAACTGGGTTGTCGTTTACTGTTTGTTTTTCTGAGTTGGTGGTTCCCGCGATTGAGATATTGTTTACTGATTGATCATTGCTTAGTATTGATCATGATCTCTCCTTATCTGGGTATTAGTCTTGAACAAGGAAGCAATTGTTTGGAAGGAGATGCTTCAAACCATTTTCTCTTGCCAAACGTCTGTAGAGATTCTCAGCCATCCAGATCTTAGTTGTCCCAAAGGTGCTTTTTCAGGAGGCAAATGGATTTTCTTCTTTTTTCTTTTGAAAGTGTTTCGCCTCTCATCCAAGAAGCTTCTTCAGCTCTGACTGGATTCCATTCAGAGCCTTGGTGGCGCAGCAGACTAAAATGCTGTTAAGTAGCACCAGCTGCCTGCAATTACTGTAAATTCAAATCTCACCAGGCTCAAGGTTGACTCAGCCTTCCATCCTTTCGAGGGAGGTAAAATGAGGACCCGGATTGTGGGGGCAATAAGCTGACTTTGTATAAAAAAGATCACCGCTTAGGAGGGGCCGAAAACCCTACTAAGCAGGTATATACAAAAGTATGAAGGCTATTGCTTAACGCATTGTAAGCCGCCCTGAGTCTCCGGAGGAGGGCGGCATATAAATCGAACCAATAAATAAATAAATTCCCCACCATCCAGTTAGAGCTGAAGAAGCTTCTTGGATGAGAAGCGAAACATCTTCAAAACGTGAAGTGTTAATACCATTTTATAATGCCTTGGTAAGGCCACACTTGGAATACTGCATTCAGTTTTGGTCGCCACGATGTAAGAAAGATGTTGAGACTCTAGAAAGAATGCAGAGAAGAGCAACAAAGATGATTAGGGGACTGGAGGCTAAAACATATGAAGAACGGTTTCAGGAACTGGGTATGTTCAGGGGTCAGCAACCTGCGGCTCTGGAGCCGCATGTGGCTCTTTCACCCCTCTGCTGCGGCTTCCTGTTACTCAAAATATGCGTCACAACCACCAATGTGTGACACCCACCAGCACACGATTTATTGAGCTTTTCAACCCCCGGTAGGCCAACCATGGATAAATCCAAGAAAAGAAAAGTTTCAAAAGAAAACAGAACATTTAATTCAACTACATATGCTAGTTTTGTGGCCACTCAAGAAATAGTCAGGCACAGGAAGGGTTTTGTGGCTCCCGGTGTTTTCTTTTCTGTGGGAAAATGGTCCAAATGGCTCTTTGAGTGTTTAAGGTTGCAGACCCGTGGTCTAGTTCAATGAAAAGAAGGACTAGGGGAGACTTGATAGCAGTCTTCCAATATCTCAGGGGCTGCCACAGAGAAGAGGGAGTCAAACTATTCTCCAAAGCACCTGAGGGTAGAACAAGAAGCAGTGGGTGGAAACTAACCAAGGAGAGAAGCAACCTAGAATTAAAGAGATATTTCCTGACAGTTAGAACAATTAATCAGTGGAACAACTTGCCTCCAGAAGTTGTGAATGCTCCAACACCGGAAGTTTTGAAGAAGATGTTGGATAACCATTTGTCTGAAGCAGTGTAGGGTTTCCTGCCTAAGCAGGGGGTTGGACTAGAAGACCTCCAAGGTCCCTTCTATTGTCAAAAGAAAAAAACAAGACAGTCCAGTTGCCTCCTAAAAAAACACCTTTGGGACACTTTCTCCCGCGTTAGGAAAGATGAATCAAAGGATGGGATCCACACAATCATGGGTTCTGCTTTTATTTTTATTTTATTTTAATTTGTATACCGCCCTACTCCCGAAGGACTCAGGGCGGTGAACAGGCACAGAGTAAAACACGTAAAATTAAGAGCAGAAATAAAATCGAATTAAATCAATTTAGCCCAAGACAAATTTAAAACCCCAGGTTAAGAACAAATTAAAATTTACATTAAAATTTTCTGGATAAATGACAAGCTATCAAGCTTGTAGGAGCTACTAAGAAGAAGGCTGCAATCCTAGCTTTCCTTTCCATAAAGAGAGTGTCAGATGTAAATGCCTTATTCTCTAATGTGTAAATAATGTATATATGGAACATCAGGGGTTAACTTATTACTTGAGCTTTAATGTATTCATAATTTACCACTCCCATTCCTGGCTCCGCCCCTTGTATATAAAAGGAGCCATCCTCCCCATTTTCCTTGCTTCTATCTTGAATATTCAGCGAATATAGAATGCCTATAATGATTAAAGAGAATTATATTTAAACCTATAACTTCTATTATCTTTATTGAGTCTGATCCTGAAAATATTGCAACAAGCTGGTAGCAGAGGATGGTTAATTGACTCAATAAGTAATTAAAAATGTCCAAGAAAGATAGGCCCAACACCAGGGCCTACAGCAAAGAAATAGAAACTGATCAAGAGATGATCAACGAATCCACAAATGCGATTTCGAGAGAATCCGAAGAATACACCACTGAAGAAGAAGAACTGATGAGTGAAAATAACGACCAGGAAGAAATCGAGATAGAAAATAACGAACTCAGGTCAGAAATATTAAAAATACTAAAAAGCCAAAAGAATGATGAAAGCCTCATCGCGGACCTCCAGGAGATGCTGAGGAACAGCGGAGCAGCGAGAGAGAAAAACATCATTAAAGAAAAACCCAAAGATCAAAAAACTGTGAGTGAAATGACTACTGAGAAAATAGTTGTTAAAAAGAAAAGATGTGACCCCGCGCGAAATTTTGAACGGCAGCCATCTTGGTTTCAACGAACTTCAAAAGAGAATGAAGCAGAGCCAATCAAAACGCTCAGTTCGAAATTTCTGGCGCGAAAAACGCTATCAGACGAAGAAAGTGAAAAAGAAGTCTCAAATTCTTCAGATGAACCAAAATCAGAAAGTGAAGACGATTTAACAAAGTCTCAAGTAGAGTCAGCAATGAAAACACTTTTTGCTGCTTTTGGGCCAAGATTGAAAATTTCTAAGACATCAACGAAGAAGCAAGCAATCAAACCGACAACTCAAGACCTGCACGCTCCCATCCTGACTTCGAAAACGACGACACCCGAGCCCAGAGAGCCATGCCGATTCCGTCCTACACCGCAGACAGAATCGAGTGCCAGCACACACAAGAGAAAGAGAAGAACCGCCGCCATCACCAAAGCCCCAAAAACCGAGCCAGAGACCGACTCATCTGAAGAGGAGCGGATCGAGAGAGCTGAAATGGAGAGAACCTTCCACAACGGCGCCAAAGAAGAAATGAGCAACGCGCATGTGCAAAACTACGTAGACGGCCCCGAAAGACTTGAACTGGCCAGAGAACCGCGCAGACTCGTTACAAGCATCCCAATGCCGTTCTGTAATTTCCTGCACTTGAGAGACCACGGACTGCCTCAGGTTGTAAGTAATGGACAAAATAATGTGGGGAACTTACCCAGTGACTTCCCAAAACTTAGAGTTGATGGCATTAATTTACAAGAGTGGTACCAACAGCTTCAGGTTATTTTTATGAAAGAAAATTTACTATTCTTTATAACTAGTCCTCCAAGAAGACCTTGGACTTTAAAAATAGACTGTTTACATCATAGAGCATTTTTCATAATAATTTCTAGCGTGTCTCCTGCAATGTATCATAGCATCAAACCAAACCTAACTGTATCAGAAATAATTCAATGCATGTTTAATCTATTTCACAGCGATAGCGTAGCCACAACCACAAGAATGTCTAAGGATTTCTTTTCTTCTAGAGTGAAACCAGGGGTTTCTATAAGTGAACATTTGATAAATCTAAACAAAATAAGAGCTGAGCTGCAATTGAGGGGGGAAGTGATTTCAGATCAAACTATGAAAAGTGTTATTATCAATTCACTTGATCCATCATGGGATAGCTTTATGTCACACTTAGATACCATTAATTTGGGATATTTATCAATAGAAAGTCTATCTAACAAATTGATAGCAGAAGACAATTCAAAAAAAAATCGTTCCAATAACCAAACAGAACACAAATCTTTTAGGAAAGTAGTCTTTCAAGATAAATATAATGAGGCCTTTAGATGCCACAATTGTGGATCCAGGGAACACAGTAGAAGAGACTGTCCCAAAGTCCCAAGGGAGAGACATAGGCCAGAATATAGGAGCAAATACAATTACAGACAATCTTCCACAGATAGACACAAATATAGAAGTCCACCAAACTACAGAGAAAGTAGAGGGGGTAGAGAAAATTCAAAAGAGAGAAAATCTGGGTCACTAAATGGGCTAAATAAACAAGACAGCACCAAAACACAACAAGATGAGAACAATAATTGGCTTATTGATTCTGGTGCAACAAATCACACCACTAATAACAAAAGTATATTATCTTCATTTACAGAAGATAAGTTTGTGATAAAGGTAGCTAATCAAGAAAAGGTTCAAGTATTAGGCAGAGGAAATGTAACCTTGCCTGGTTTAGGGAAAATAGAGGGGGTATTATTAATCCCAGAAATACCTCACAACATACTAAGTGCTATAAAACTAAGCAGAGAATCTGACATCAATATAGTTTTCTCAAAGGGGAAAGCAACTATAGAAAAGAACAAAACAAATATAGGCACTGTAATGATAAAAGGGGGTCTACCCTATCTGATAACCAAAGAAAGATGGTTACATAACATTGATTCAAATATGGAAGATTGTATTGAAGCAGATGATGAAAATGTCAGTAACAGTGACAATGATGAATGTAAAATAACTCATGATAACAAAAATACACACAATGAGAAGAAACCAAAAATAGGTAAACCAATTCATGATGAGTGTGCTCATATCTTACATAGGAAGTTAGGACATGCAAGCTTTCCTGTAGTACAAAAAATGACTGAACACGCAGAAGGTGTAAAAATAAAAAATTGTGAAAATTATTTAGAATGCTCAGTATGTAAATCCACCAAACTAAAAACCAGTCCTAGACCAAAAAAATCTAACAGATCAACTAACAATATTTTTGATTTGGTACATATGGACTTAGTTGGTCCATTAACTCCATCAATTACCTATAGAAAACGTTACTTCCTAACAATAGTGGATGATTACAGTCGCTATGGTTTTGTTTACACATTAAAGCACAAGGATGAAACCTTTCAGAAATTTAAGGAATTCTACAAACGCATAGAAACACAACATAATATCAGAATAAAACAAATTATGACAGATAGGGGATGTGAATTCATGTCTAAAGAATTCTCCCAATGGTTAAAGGATAGAGGGATGCTACATTTCACGTCCAATCCATTTTCTGCCTTTCAAAATGGGATTGCAGAGAGAAAGAACTCCACACTACAAACCATGATTAGATGCACATTAGAGGATGCTGGTTTAGGCAAACAATTTTGGTCAGAAGCCTTACATTATTCAAATTACACTCAAAATAGAACATGGTCCAGTATTGTGAATAAGACACCATATGAGGTGATGTACAATAGAAAACCTAAATTAGCACACATGCACATATTTGGAGTTACTGCAGACGTGCACATACCTAAACAATTGAGGAGAAAGGGAGAAAACGTATCCAGGAGATTAAGATTCATGGGATACGAAACTGGAACCAAAGGGTACAGATTCATCGATAATAATAACAAATTTATAGTATCCAGAACAGCTGTGTTTCATGAGCAGGCCAATTGGTCTAAGTTGCACCTTAATGAAATTTTTCCTAATAAAAGCAAAGATAATATATCTTGCGAGGAAGGAACAACAGAAAATCAAAATATTAGCAAAAGTAAGAACAAAACCAAAACTTGGACAAATAGTCAGCATAAAATAAAGACAGACACATTAACAAAAAAGGAAGCCAGATATTTGCATGACAACCATAGCAAACCTGAAAGAAATATTAGAAATAATAGAAACCAAATACCAAATAAATACAAAGATTATATTATGCATATGGATGGGGAACAAATAACACCTAATACATATGAGGAAGTATTAAAACTTCCCCGTGAAGAAAGAGAAAAATGGGAACTAGCTATGGAAAAAGAAATGAAAAGTTTACAAGGATTAAATGTATTCACACCTGCGATCGCACCTAAGGATAAAACAATTATAGGTACCAGGTGGATTTATAAAATTAAGAATTTAGAAGGAGGTAATACCTTATACAAGGCCAGACTAGTTGCACAAGGTTATGCACAAAAATATCCAGAAGACTATACTGACACATATTCACCCACAGTGAGAACAGAGAGTGTCAAAACAGCTCTTGTAGTAGCATCTGCACTCAATCTAGACGTGTTTCAATATGACATACAGACTGCATACTTACATGCAAAATTAGATAAGGAAATATATGTAAGAGCACCACACAGTCAATACACTAATAAGAACGAAATTTGGTTACTAAATAAGAGTCTGTACGGATTGAAGCAATCTGGCAAAAGATGGTACGATTGTTTGGTAAAAGTACTAAAGACCATGGATTTCAACGCCACCACTGCTGATAACTGTTTCTTTGTAAAAAAGAGTAATGATCATATTGAATTTGTATTAATTTATGTGGATGATATTTTATATATTGGAAAGCATAAAGAGAGCAGGGAAATCTTTGTAAATAAGTTAAACGAACACTTCTCATTGAAATCACTAGGTAGAGTGAATAAATACCTTGGTGTACAAATTAACAAAACAAAAAGGGGATTCAAACTCACTCAGAAAGATAAAATCATTGAACTCCTAAACAAATGTAACTTAAATAATGCCAAAACATGTGACACACCTATGCAAACTGATTTTCTTAGAAACAATGATGAATCTTCCCCTGAGTTTAAAGACAACACATTTTACAGATCAATTATAGGTTCACTCCTTTATATATCTAATTGGACTAGGCCAGATATTGCATTACCTCTCAATTTATTGTCAAGATATGTTAGCAAACCAACCTTGTATCATTGGGAAGCTGTCAAAAGAATTTTAAGATATCTGAAAAGTACATTAGATTTTTGTTTAATATTGGAACCCAATAATGACAAAGAACCAAAAATTACTTGTTATGCTGATGCAGATTGGGCCGGTGATACATCATGCAGAAAGAGTACCTCTGGTTATGTTTTTCTATTGAACGATTGTCCAGTTTACTGGTATACTGGTAAACAAGAACTGGTAGCCACCTCTACCACAGAAGCAGAATATGTTTGCTTGTCTAAAGCTGCAAATAACCTTGTATGGTTCAATGATTTGATCACAGATGTTTGGAAGAAACCTACTTTACCCTTTATTATGCATGAAGATAATAAAGCGGCCATTGAAATTTCTAGATCCGATGCAATTGGACAAAGGTCCAGGCATATTGATATAAAATTTAAGCACGTGAGACAACTATCTCAAGACGGATTCATCAAAGCAATACATTGTGATACTTCTGAACAATTAGCTGACATATTAACAAAACCCTTACCTTCTAAACAACACAAATATTTAACTTCTAAATTATATGTATTATATTGTCCTGAATCTGAATGTAACTGGTGTTGTATAACGAACCGGCATTTAGAGGGGGATTTGTCAGATGTAAATGCCTTATTCTCTAATGTGTAAATAATGTATATATGGAACATCAGGGGTTAACTTATTACTTGAGCTTTAATGTATTCATAATTTACCACTCCCATTCCTGGCTCCGCCCCTTGTATATAAAAGGAGCCATCCTCCCCATTTTCCTTGCTTCTATCTTGAATATTCAGCGAATATAGAATGCCTATAATGATTAAAGAGAATTATATTTAAACCTATAACTTCTATTATCTTTATTGAGTCTGATCCTGAAAATATTGCAACAGAGAGAATATTCCCATAACAAGTTTAAGCAAACCGTCAAACAAAGAAACTGCTACATCATGCTACGTTGGTTGACAATGAACCTTTATTAGTCTTTTATGACAGCTTGTCATTGCAAACCCAATCTGCTTGATGAGATTATGACCGAACGCATTGTGCAACCCTCCGAATGGGCTAATTCAATAACCAGATGAAGCAAGTCGACAAACTTGGGGAAAATTAAATGAGGCTTTTCTTCCGGATCAGCTAGTTTTCTAAGGGCTGGGAAAGCTTTCGTCATGAGTGAACATGGAAATATGTGATTTTTTTTCCTCACGTGGCTTGAAATCACTTAAATCCTGGAAACTTTGGGCCCCGTCATTTAAATGCAGAAATAGCTAAGATAACGCACACACAAATCTAGTTTTCCAACAGAGGAACTAAGCTAGGATCTATAGATGGGTGGGCTTCAAAAATTTCAGCAACGGGTTCTCTGCCCGGTTGCTGGGTGGGCATGAGGCCTAGTTGGCCTCCTGCACCACAGCGTGGGGCCTGTTTTTGATTTCCCCAGGCTCCAGACGCTTTCCTCGAGCCACTGGGAGGGCGAAAACTGTCTCTCCCGGGCTCCGGAGGCCAGAAACGGGCCTGTTTTTGGACTTCCGGAAGACCCGTTTTTCAGAGGTGAAATGCTCCCAGTTCAGACCGGATCACCTGATCCGGTAGTGATGGCGGCGGGTGGTTCGGAGAACCGGTAGCAAAAATTCCTGCCCCCTTCCTCCACCCCTATGCCCAGCTGAGTCATTCGATCATCAGAGGCTGTTTTTTTATTTTTAAAAGCATTTTTTCTACAACCTCTTCGGCTGAAGAAATGATTTTAAAAGTAAACAAAAAAAAAAAGCCTCTGACGATCAGGCAACTCAGCTGGGATCGTCAGAGGCTTTTAAAAGCATTTTTTTACAACCTTTTCAGCCGAAGAGGTTGTAGAAAAAATGCTTTTAAAAATTAAAAAAACAGCCTCTGACTAACTTTATAGATCTACTTTAGTGGGGAGGGGAGGGACAGGACAGAAAAAGTAGTTTTATGAGTAGCATAAGGTAAAGGTAAAGGTTCCCATCGTACATATGTGCTAGTCGTTCCTGACTCTAGGGGGCGGTGCTCATCTCCGTTTCTAAGCCGAGGAGCCAGCACTGTCTGAAGACGTCTCCGTGGTCATGTGGCCAGCAGGACTAAAGGCCAAAGGCGCATGGAACGCTGTTATCTTCCCACTAAAGGTGGTCCCTATTTTTCTACTTGCATTTTTTACATGTTTTCGAATTGCTAGGTTGGCAGAAGCTGGGATAAGTAACGGGAGCTCACCCTGTTACATGGCACTAGGGATTCGAACCACTGAACTGCCGACTTTTCTATCGACAATCTTAGCGTCTTAGCCACTGAGCTACCGCATTCCTTATGAGTAGCATATCAGTGTGGAAAAAAAAAACGGAATAAGAAGTTGTAATGATTGAAGTGGCATAAAATGATTGCAGAAGACAGGAAAGCATCTGGAGGGAGGGAAGGAAGGAGACAGATGTGAAATTAAAATTAATATCTCAATCAGATTTGATCGTTGGAAGACAAATAGAACGAAGGGATAAAGTCAAGAGCCCTTCAGTTAATCCTAGATCATGAGATGTGGATTAACGAAGCCTCTTCGATTGCCACATTAAGATAAATGATGACAAAGTTAAAATAATGAGAAGCCTGAGACAGAAATCTTTATCAAATTTGGATGGATTTTATAGTTTATCTCAATTGCAATAGACTATAATAAAGGGGTGAAATGCTCCCAGTTCAGACAGGATTGCCCGATTGGTAGCGATGGTGGTGGGTGGTTCAGAGAACCGATAGCAAAAATCCCTGCCTGCCCCTCCCCCCCATGCCCATCTGAGTCGCGTAATCATCAGAGGCTTTTTTTAAAATTTTTAAAAGCATTTTTTCTACAACCTCTTCAGCCGAAAAAATGCTTTTAAAAGTTTTTTTTTAAAAAAGCATCTTATGATCCTGCAGCTCAGCTGGGATCGTCAGAGGCTTTTAAAAGCATTTTTTTTTACAACCTCTTCGACCGAAGAGGTTGTAGAAAAAATGCTTTTAAAAGTTAAAACTTTTAAACTATTCAGGGAGCCTGGATAGCTCAACAGACAGGGCACTGTAATTTAACACCAGCTGTCTGCAATTAAAGTAAGATCGAATCTCACCAGGCTCAAGGTTGACTCAGCCTTCCATCCTTTCTAAGGTAGGTAAATTGCCCCCAGTTTGTGGGGGCAATAAGTTGACTTTGTATGTGTGCGCATGCGTAGAGCTGCCAGAAAACAAGAACAACTCAGAAAGCAGGGTCGACTTGGGAGTAAAGCCACACCTTGGAGGTGAGTGGCCCCTCCCATAGGAAACAAAAGAGGAGCGAATGGGGAGGGGGCTTTTGCAGGAAACAATTCATTCGTTCGGTAGTTTCAAGAGTGGAAAATTCTGTTTGTGACTCTGTGCCAAGTTGTGCCTTGTACTGCGTTTGGAAACTAGTTACCTGGCAGCTTGCCAAGCGAGATAAGGTCTGTGTTGATAAACATTCCTTTGAAAAACTGTTTGGACAGGCCTTGCTGACTGTGAATGAAAGGAATTCACAGTCGTCTAAATAAAAGAAGGTTTGCCGGGACCAAGACCCGGCTTTTTAAGGGAGCCTAGGTCAGAACACATTGCTGTACCACCCACCTCCCTCAAAGAGAGACTCCATTCTTTACTGTTGCAAGATTGCAAAGGGGCAATGATGCGACCCGGAATTCTGTGACCGTCATAAATGTGAGCTGGTGGCTAAGCACCTCAATCGTGATCCTTTTGGGGCCACTGCGATGGTCAGTTCATTAAGTGGCAAAGTCCAGTTGGAGGTGACTTTTTTTTTTCAGTGCTTGTCGTAACTTCAAACAGTCGCTGGACGAAGGGTCATAGGTCGAGGACTACCAGTGCAACCAACGGGCCTGCTGGCTGGAGGCTAATGGGGATTGTAGGCTAATCCCCCTGAATGACTCCCAACCAGGGAAGCCAGCATAGAGAATCTCTCCCTCCTGCTAATCAACATTTGTCTGTCTGTCTTCCTTCAGTTCTGGATGTCGGCTTTGGCGACCACCATCCCTGTGCCTTGCGGGGCTTTCATGCCCGTTTTTGTCATTGGTAAGTTCAGCCCCTGCATCCTCTTCTCCCTCTTTCTTTGACGCCCATCTTGGAGCTGCATCTTTTCTTGATATCGCCCTGTATTTGAATCCTACTTTTCCCAGGCAAATACAGATAGTGCTAGTCCTGGGAGAATGGAATGGAATGGAATAGAATAAGAAATGGAATAGAATAGAATAGAATAGAATAGAATAGAATATAATATAATAGAATAGAATAGAATAGAAGTGGTGAAATCCAAATTTTTTTACTACCGGTTCTGTGGGCGTGGCTTGGTGGGCATGGGCGTGGCTTGGTGGGCATGGCAAGGGAAGGATACTGCAAAATCTCCATTCCCTTCCCACTCCTGTGGGAAGGATACTGCAAAATCCTCATTCCCTCCCCACTCCAGGGGAAGGATGCTGCAAAATCTCCATTCCCTCCCCACTCCTGGGAGAAAGATATTGCAAAATCTCCATTCCCTCCCCACTCCAGGGAAAGGATACTGCAAAAACCCCATTCCCTCCCCATTCCTCAGGGAAAGATATTGCAAAATCTCCATTCCCTCCCCACTCCTGGGAGAAAGATATTGCAAAATCTTCATTCCCTCCCCACTCCTGGGGGAAAGATATTGCAAAATCTCCATTCCCTCCCCACTCCTGGGAGAAAGATATTGCAAAATCTCCATTCCCTCCCCACTCCTGGGGGAAAGATATTGCAAAATCTCCATTCCCTCCCCACTCTGGGGCCAGCCAGAGTCGGTATTTGCCGGTTCTCCGAACTACTCAAAATTTCCACTACCGGTTCTCCAGAACCTGTCAGAACCTGCTGGATTTTACCCCTGGGGTGGTGGTCTTGTCTTGTGGGAAGGGAGCCAGTGGCTTTCCTTTGATCTCCCCCCAGACCCAGAAAATTGGTTTCGCCTTCCTCCCAAGAGCAGAGAAATTCCATCACCTGTCCATCTTCTCCTTTCCCAGCCTTCTGATTTTTCCTCTCTTTGCAACAGGGGCGGCTTTTGGGAGGCTGATGGGTGAGAGCATGGCAGCTTGGTTCCCCGATGGCATTCACACGGACAGCAATATCTACCGCATTGTGCCAGGGGGTTACGCAGTGGTAGGTAAGAGGCATTTTTTTTCTATTTCCCCCCCAAAAATTCAGGAGGATTGATTCCATTGGTACAAGCGCAAAGCCACGGGCTTCACCACCTCAGTTAAACAATTAGCTGCGTTGACACAAAAGTTTGGTGGGTCCATTTCTGGGGCTGCAAGAGAAAGAGAAAGAAGGTTAAAATAGTAAGAAAGAAAAAGAGGGGTGTTTCAATGTTGCAGTGTTACAGGGGAGAAGGAGCCTCCGCCCTTCAGTTTCACAAATGAGTGGAGTGAGATTCAAACTCTTGGGGACCTCACCTCTATGGCATCACTAATAAAAGTTTTAACCATTTTAAAGCTGATTTTAAGGATGGCAGGTTGCAATTATTAATTGTGTTTAACTATTTGGTCACATGCGAGATGGGTGGCCATATAAGTTAGGTAGGTAGGTAGGTAGGTAGGTAGGTAGGTAGGTAGATAGATACCAGTATGTAGATGGATGCATGGATGGAGAGAGAGAGAGAGAGACAGACAGACAGATAGACAGACAGACAGAAAGACAGACAGAGGATAGATAAATAGATACATAGATAGATAAATAGATAGACAGAAAGACAGAAATAGATAGATAGACAGAAAGACAGAAATAGATACAGACAGATAGATAGATAGATAGATAGATAGATAGATAGATAGATAGATGATAGATAGGTAGGTAGGTAGGTAGGTAGGTAGGTAGGTAGGTAGGTAGATAGATAGATAGATAGATAGATAGATAGATAGATAGATGATAGATTAGGTAGGTAGGTAGATAGATAGATGATAGATGATAGATAGATAAATAGATAGATAGATGATAGATAGATAGATAGGTAGGTAGATAGATAGATAGATCATAGATCATAGATAAATAGATAGGTAGGTAGGTAGGTAGATAGATAGATAGATAGATAGATAGATAGATAGATAGATAGATAGATGATAGATTAGGTAGGTAGGTAGATAGATAGATAGATGATAGATGATAGATAGATAAATAGATAGATAGATGATAGATGATAGATAGATAGATAGATAGGTAGATAGATAGATAGATAGATAGATAGATAGATAGATAGATAGATAGATAGATAGATAGATAGATAATGATAGATAGATAGATGAGAGAGAGTAGATAGATAGATAGATAGATAGATAGATAGATAGATAGACAGATAGATGAGAGAGAGACAATATAGATAGATAGATAGATAGATAGATAGATAGATAGATAGATAGATAGATGATAGATAGGTAGGTAGGTAGGTAGGTAGGTAGATAGATAGATGATAGATTAGGTAGGTAGATAGATAGATAGATGATAGATGATAGATAGATAAATAGATAGATAGATGATAGATGATAGATAGATAGGTAGGTAGGTAGGTAGGTAGGTAGGTAGATAGATAGATAGATAGATAGATGATAGATTAGGTAGGTAGGTAGATAGATAGATGATAGATGATAGATAGATAAATAGATAGATAGATGATAGATGATAGATAGATAGATAGGTAGGTAGATAGATAGATAGATAATAGATCATAGATAGATAGATAGATGATAGATAGATAGATAAATAGATAGATAGATGATAGATAGATAGATAGATAGATAGATAGATAGATAGATAGATGATAGACAGACAGACGACAGACAGACAGACAGACAGACAGACAGACAGACAGACAGATAGAACCACAGAAGAGCCGTGGTTTCACAGTGGTTAGAATGCAGTATTGCAGGCTGAGTCTGCTCACTGCCAGGAGTTCGATCCTGACTGGCTCAGGGTTGACTCAGCCTTCCATCCTTCCGAGGTCAGTAAAATGAGAATTCAGATAGTTGGGGCCAATTATGCCGACTCTGTAAACCACTTAGAGGGCTGTAAACAGTGGTGGGATTCAAGTAATTTAACAACCGGTTCTCTGCCCTAATGATTTCTTCCAACAACCACTTTGCCAAACTGCTCAGAAAGTTAACAACCGGCTGATTGGCGCGTGCAAATGTGTGGCAGTAACCAGAAGACTTGCTGGCTGGCACACATGCGTGTGCTGGAAACCAGAAGTCCTTTATCCGGCGCGTGCATGCCCCCTGGGAAGCTCATCTTCCTGGTCGTGGCCCTGACGAGCACGCACGCACAGCGCTCCTTTTTCGGCACTTGGTGCGCAGATGTCAGTGATGATGTCAGGGTGGGTGAGCGGAGCTTCCCACCGCCATTACTACCGGTTCGCAAGAACCGGACCGAACCGGGAGCAACCCACCACTGCTCCTAATGCAGAAAACAATCCTGCTCTTCACTGACCCGGCTCCCTCCTTTCCTCCCCAGGTGCAGCTGCCCTCTCTGGGGCCGTCACCCACACGGTCTCCACCGCCGTCATCGTCTTCGAGCTGACCGGCCAGATCTCGCACATCCTGCCGGTTATGATTGCGGTGATCCTGGCTAATGCCGTGGCCCAGAGTTTGCAGCCTTCCCTCTACGACAGCATCATCCGGATCAAGAAACTGCCTTACCTGCCGGAGCTGGGTTGGGGACATCAGGAGTAAGTGTCCGTGGACGTGGGAGAGATCCGTACTCAGGGCTGGGATGCTGCGGGGAGCCAGATGCAGACCACACTGAATAATGTGGCCATGGGGGCGCAGTATTGCAGGCTAATTCTGCCGATTGCCGGCAGTTCGATCCTGACCGGCTCAAGGTTGAATCAGCCTTCCTTCCTTCCTTCCTTCCTTCCTTCCTTCCTTCCTTCCTTCCTTCCTTCCTTCCTTCCTTCCTTCCCTCCCTCCCTCCCTCCCTCCCTCCCTCCTTCTCTCCCTCCCTCCTCCTTCCTTCCTTCCCTCATTCCCTCCCTCTTTCCTTCCTTCCTTCCTCCCTTCCTCCTTCCTTCCTCCCTCCCTCCTTCCTCCTTCCTTCCTCCTTCCTTTCTCCCTTACTCCCTTCCTCCCTCCTCCTTCCTTCCTTCCTTCTCTCCCTCCCTCCCTCCTTCCTTCCTCCCTCCTTCCTTCCTTCCTTCCTTCCTTCCTTCCTTCCTTCCTTCCTTCCTTCCTTCCATCCGAGGTGGGTAAAACGAGAATCCAGATTCTTGGGGGCAATATGCTGACTCTGTAAACTGCTTAGAGAGGGCTGTAAAACACTGCGAAGCAACATATAAGTCTTAAGTGCTATTGCTACTGCTAATGCACATATTATCCAAAGCTGATGGAAGCTGTTCTGACCTAGGCCCCCCAAGATCCCCCCCAGACTCCTGGTCCCGATAAAACCTCTTTTATTTAGATTAAAGGGAATTCCTCTCCAGCAAAGTCACGGCCAACAGTCTTTCATGAGATTTCACAACTACAAACCTTTATCAGGCTTGGAGAGTTGCCAGGCTGATATCTTCCAAACGCCATGCTGGAGCAGACAATACTTGGCAAGAAGTCAGGAACAGATCTTCACCCTGATGAATTAAACTAATTGTCTCCTGCAAACTCCCCTCTCCTTCGCTCCTCTTTATTCCCTATGGGAAGGGCTATTCACCGTCCACCTGTGGCTTTACTCCCGAGTTGGCCCTTGTTCCTTAGCTGTTCACTTCTCCTGGCAGCTCTGCGCATATGCACACTAGGAACAGGCTCCAGCTGTTCTTCTGCCCCACTGATATCTGACTCCGAAGGCAGCTGATAACTGTCGGACGGCCCTGGCCCCCTCTCTGCCTCCAATGTAGAGCCCTCATCAGAGCCTTCCCCAGACTCCAGGACTGGCCCATGTTCCTCCCCAACCTCCTCACTGTCTGAGTCTGCCGCCAGCTCCGGTGGCCACTGGCGAGCCACAACAAGCTATGGTTCAAAACAGAGTCAGAACAACAAAATTGGAAGGGACTTGGAGGTCTTCTAGTCCAGGGGTCCCCAGTCCCAGTCCACGGACGGGTACCTGATCTATGGCATGCCAGCAACCAGGTCACACAGACAAGCAAAGCCCCATCTGTGGGATGTAGGTCTAGTCTAACCCTCTGGTTTTTCTGCCCCAGCTACGGACCCCAAAGAACCAGCACACACAAACTCTATACAAAGCTTATTTTACTCAAATAACTTAGTCTTTATCAATCAAAAGCTGTTAATAAACTGTCTTAACAGCCTACCAGAATTCTAAGATAAGGTAATCACAGTCTTACTAGAGTTGGCAGAAAGCCCAGAAGCAATTTTGCAGAGAATCCAGACGCGAAGGAGATTGAACTAAAGTTGTTCCCTACAGCTTGCTGCAAGCGGCGTTCCTCCTTAAATGGGCTAAGGGAGTGGCCAATTAGCCCCAAGCCTTACTCTCGAGGAGACCTCCTCCTGAGGAGCTACTCCTGCCTTTTGGCAGCTCTGAGCGCCCATGCATCGAGAAGAGGCTCCTCCTCTTTGTCCTCTTCACTTAAAGGAGCTTCTGGAGGTTCTGAAGGCCCTGGCTGAATCCCCGCCTCTGGCACCACATCTTCTCCAGCCTCCTCACTGTCCGATTCGAGCGCCAGCTGCCCAGGCTGCTGGCGCAGCACCACACCAGCCTCCTCATTATCGGAATCAGCTATAATCTGCACAGGCCGCTGACGGGCCACAACATCTGGTCCACAGAAAAACCTTTCTCCATGGAACTAGTCCCTGATGCCCATTGGGGGATGCTGTTCTAGTTTAACCCCCTACTCAAGTAGGAAACCTTACACCAGCAGTCTCCAACCCAGCGTTCTGGTGGAGATGACAGCAGGAGGGTAGGGAGAGGGGATGATTTTCTTGATTTATTTGGCACTCGTCTGCCTTGGGACTCACTTTATTATTCCTTATGGGAAAAAATGTATTTGTTACTCATCGCTTTTGATACTCATCGCGCCTCCCGGAACCAATTAAGGATGAGTACCGAGGTACCACTGTAATTTTAATCAGAAGAAATGAATGCCTGAAGCAACCTATTTCACCCTTTGAAACCTGCCCCTTTCAAGCGTTTGAAAATTTTGGCTACACTTATCACAACACGTTATAAACATCTGTGATGGGGTGGTATGGGTTGAATTATCCACCTCTGTTTTAAAGAGCAAAGCCATGCTTGTAATGTCGTACTCTTCGGCAATATTAGACGAAGATGTAGCAAATGCATTCACATAACACGCCGGCCTTGGTTAGCATTAATCTACCGTATTCTTCGCTGGTGGTGAAGAGCCGGAGTGCCTTGTTCCAGTGGGACAGCATCATGGCCTGGAGCTGGCTGACATTGAGTTGGCCACGCCCACCCAGTCACATGACCACTTAGCCACGCCCACCTAGCCGGTCATTAGGCAGATCATATTAGTGGTCCGTGGGATTTAAAATTACGAATTTAGTGGTCCCTGAGGTCCGAAAGGTTGGGGACCCCCGGTTTAATGCATGGGTAATATCCAGAGAGTAGGTTAAATCAATGTTAATTGTGTAAATCCAGCCTGCTTGTTTGCATTTTCAGGAAGTACAACGTACGCGTGGAGGACATCATGGTGCGTGACGTGCGTTATATCACACTGAACTGTAGGTACCGGGATCTTCAGGATGTCTTACACAGCACCAAGATGAAGAGCCTAGCTCTGGTGGAATCAGCCGGTAAGAGAAAAGGATGGGCAGGCAGGTGGGGAAATTCAGGAGTTGTAGAACTTGCCTTTTGCAAGCAAGAACTAAATACCCCCACTCTACTTTTTACAACCAGGAATGGAATGGAATGGAATGGAATAGAATAGAATAGAATAGAATAGAATAGAATAGAATAGAATAGAATAGAATAGAATAGAATAGAATAGAATAGAATAGAATAGAATAGAATTCTTTATTGGCCAAGTGCGATTGGACACACAAAGAATTTGTCTTTGGTGCATATGCTCTCAGTGTACATAAAAGAAAAGATACATTCGTCAAGAATCTTCAGGTACAACACTTAATGGTAGTCATAGGGAACAAATAAGCAATCAAATCATATTAGGAAACAGTCAATATAAATCCTAAGGATATCAGCAACAAGGTTACAGTCATACAGTCCTAAGTGGGAGGAGATGGGTGATAGGAACAATGAGAAGATGAATAGTAATAGTAATGCAGACTTAGTAACTAGTTTGACAGTGTTGCGGGAATTCTTTGTTTAACAGATTTATGGCGTTCGGGAAAAAAATGTTATTGTGTCTAGTTGTTCTGGTGTGCAGTGCTCTATAGCATCGTTTTGAGGGTAGGAGTTGAAACAGTTTATGACCAGGATGCGAGGGGTCTGTAGATATTTTCACAGCCCTCTTTTTGACTCGTGCAGTATACAGGTCCTCCATGGAAGGCAGGTTGGTAGCCATTGTTTTTTCTGCAGTTCTAATTATCCTCTGAAGTCTCTCTCTGTCTTGTTGGGTTGCAGAACTAATAGCAATAGCACTTAGACTTATATACCACTCCATAGTGCTTTACAGCAGTGGCCCCCAATTTTTCAGGCACCAGGGATCGGTTCCATGGAGAGAGGTTTTGTTCCAACCCAGCTCCCCGAACACAACAAACCCTCTGTAGTTAAATCAATGATTCCTTTATTAGGACCGGCAGCAGCCCCAGCAAAACGTCTCTCTCTCACAACAGGCTAACAAGTCTGCCCAGCAGGGAGAGGAATAGTTGTCTGCCACATCTATTCATCTTCACCTGCTGCCTTTTTTCCCCAGAGCTAGGGTGGGGCTTCGCTAGCAGCGATGGCTCTTCCTGCCCAAGGACTGGCCCACACATTTCCACTGCTCTCCTCTCCTTTGCCTTCCATGCATCCGTGTGTCAGACACTGGACCCAGCTGTTCCTCCTCCTCCTCATCAGTCACCTCCAAACCTGAGGACTGCTGACTCTCTCCATCTGAGGGCTGATGGACGGCCCAGGCTCCGCCTCTGTCTCTCTGTCTCTCTCTGACAGCTCGATTCTCTCTTCCCCCTCAGAGCTCTCAGGTTGCCTTGATGCCAATCCTGACTCCCATGCCGCCTCCTCATCTGATTCGGTTGCTGGAGGGGCTGGCGGACGACAGGCCACAACAAAGTGGCAGGTGTGCATGTGAAGTTCCGTTTGCGCAAGCGGCGGACACACACATGCAAAACCATCTCTTCTCCCCCACCCCTCTGTTGTGACCTAGGCCCAAGTAGTTATTACCAGACACAATCAGTCCTAAACAAACATATTTTATTAGAACAGCTGAGAATTACTTCATTCTCAGCGTAGTCCAATTTAAGTCCAAAACAAATTCTTCATAAACAGTCCTTCGGCCTTATCACCAACTTTTGTCTTCTTGGGCACCCTGCCAAAGGCTTTTCTTGGCAAAAGTTCAGAAGCAAAAGAAGCTGACAAGAAACAAATGTAGCAACATTGCTTTCCTACAAAGATCCCAAGAGCCGTTGCTGCTCTTTTAAGCCTACTGGGAGGGGGCCAATCATTTCCTGGCCTTACTCCCGAGCTGTCCTTTTTGCTTTAGCTGCTCTTGCCTTCTGGCAGCTCTTCGCATGCGTGCACTAGGAACAGGCTCCTCGTCTTCCTCTGCCTTTCTGCTATCCACCTCTGGAGGCTCCGGAGTCCGCGCATCGCTCCCACATGGCCCTGGCCCCATCTCTGCGTCTGACGCAGAGCCCTCATCTGGTCCTTCCCTTGACTCCAGGACTGGCCCATTGTCCTCCCCAGCCTCCTCACTGTCCAACTCCGCTGCCAGCTCCGCCGGCTGCTGGAGGACCACAATAACTTCTACTGCCACCACTGCCGGTCCATAGAGCCAGAAAATTTGGGGACCACTGTCCTACAATGAAAAGCTTGTGAAGGAGAATTGGAGATGCTGGCTGGGGAATTTTGAGAGTTGACCCACACATCTTACTAAGGTTGAGAAACATCGGATTAGTATATCAGTTGTTGTTTTTTTATGGCTTCCGATGTTGCGTCTCCCAAATGGGCAGGTGCTTAAACGGAAACATCGGCGCCTAAACATCAATGCGCGTGTACAGCCGCGTGCATTTCCCATGGTGACAAATATAGATTCCCCCCAGTTTGTCCCAATGCCTCTTCCAAAGGAGCTGATGCAATTGCTATTTTCCTAATGCTTTATCGATTGGTGAGTCAACCGAGCAGCTACTGACATCACCGAGCCCAAATTATAACAACATCAAAAGGCTGCACGTTGTCGCTGAATTGGCTGCAAAATTAGAAGAGGGGAAACGATCCATTCAAATCATAATTGCCGACGTGATATTTTTGAAATTCCTTTTTAGATCAAGCTTGATTTGTGGGGTATATAAAAAAAATATTATGCCAGAAAGACATTGTGGCAACAAAGGTAGCCGCATTTGACTTCCCCTCTCGAGTATTATTTCTCGAGCATCCTTAAGGATCCTTAAGGATGTTGATACTCTCAACTGGGGAGACTTCATCAGTTGGGTTCACACAACAAATTGAACCAAGTCAGCTAAAGGCCTTGTGCCTGCATCTGCACAACATGCTGAATTTGAATAAACGTCTATGGAGATTCTCAATCAAGGTGCTTTTTTTAAAAAGAAGGGCAACTGAGCTGTTTTTTTCCTTCGGGAAGAGATGAAAATGTTTCACTTCCCACCCAAAAAGCTTCATCTTGGATGAGAAGCAAAACTCCTTCTCCTTCTCCTCCTCCTCCTCCTCCTCCTCCTCCTCCTCCTCCTCCTCCTCCTCCTCCTCCTCCTCCTCCTCCTTCTCTTCCTTCTCCTTCTCCTCCTTCTTTTCTTTTTCCTTCTCCTCCTCTTTCTCCTCCTCTCCTCCTCCTTCTTCTCCTTCTTTTCCTTCTCCTTCTCCTCCTCCTCCTCCCCTTCCTCCTTATTCTCCTTCTTTTCCTTCTCCTTCTCCTCCTCCTCCTTCTTCTCCTTCCCTGACTCCTCCTCCTTCTCCTCCTTCTCCTCCTCCTTCTTTTCCTTCTCCTTCTCCTCCTCTTTCTCCTTCTTCTCCTTTTCCTCCTTCTCCTCCTTCTCCTCCTTCTCCTCCTCCTTTTCCTTCTCCTTCTCCTCCTCCTTTTTCTTCTCCTTCCCTTCCTCCTCCTCCTTCTCCTCTTCCTCCTTCTCCTCCTCCTTCTCTTCCTCCCTCTTCTCTTCCTTCTTCTTCTCCTCTTCCTCCTCCTCCTCCATAAAAAACACTCCAGTTGCCTTTTTTCAAAAATCACCTCTGAGACCAAACTTAAATAGTGTTAATCTTGGTTTGTGTTTAATAGGCTGAACCCAGCCTATTAACCACAAATTAATTTATGGTTCTGGGTATTGTTTAATCTCAGAAATTGGTTAATTAAAGAAATAGGCTAAACATGTTGCGTGCCTGTTCTGCTTCTGTTACAAAATATACATTATGATTGTTAATCATCCTTTGGGACAGAATCTCAACATTTTCAGCAAAATCTTTCCCAGGTTTAAGCATCATTGACCAATTATCGTTCTTTCCTTCTTTCCCTCCTCCCTTCCTTCCATTCTCCCTCAGCCCAACCCCTCACAGAGTTGCCACTGTGGTGAAAATAGGAGAAAGAAGGAGTATTAGATATGTTCACCACCCTGATTTATTTATAAAAAAAAATAACAGTCAATTCAGTGATGCAGTGGATGTGATGTGCCGGTGCCTGGAGGCCGTGAGGGTCTGGATGGGAGTCAACAGGCTCTGATTTAACCCAGACAAGACCGAGTGGCTGTGGGTATTGCCTCCTAAAGACTATGTTGATTGTCCATCCTTGGTTCTGGGGGGGGGATAAATTGTCCCCCTCAGAATGGGCTCGCAATTTGGGTGTCCTCCTAGACTCACAGCTAAGATTAGAGCAACATCTGTCAGCTGTGGCTAGGGAGACCTTTGCACAGGTTCGCCTGGTGCACCAATTGTGACCCTACTTGGATCGGGAGGCTCTCCTCACAGTCACTCATGCCCTTGTCACCTCACGGTTGGATTATTGCAACGCGCTCTACATGGGGCTACCCTTGAAAAGTGTTCGGAGACTACAGTTGGTCCAGAACGCAGCCGCAAGAGCTATTGTGGGTGCACCTAGATACACCCACATCACACCAATTCTCCGCAAGCTGCACTGGCTCCCTATTGGTGTCCGGGCACAATTCAAGGTGTTGGTTATTACCTTTAAAGCCCTACATGGCTCAGGGCCAGACTATCTTCGAGACCGCCTTCTATCACATAGCTCCCAGGGACGGGTAAGATCCCACAGAGTTGGTCTCCTCCGGGTCCCATCAGCTAAACAATGCCGGCTGGCGGGCCCGTGGGGGAGGGCCTTCTCTGTGGCTGTCCCGGTTCTCTGGAACCAGTTACCTCCTGAGGTCTGGACCATCCCCACCCTATTGGCCTTCCGAAAAGCGGCGAAGACCTGGGTTTTCTGGCCGGCCTGGGGCCGTTGATCTCGCTGTTGCGATCTAGTGAGATCCGGCCGTGAATGGTGTGAATGGGTTTTAATGTTTTAATTTTAAAATGTTTTTATAATGGTTTTTTAAATGCATTGTAAGCTGCCCTGAGTCTTCAGAGAAAGGCGGCATATAAATTGAATTAATAAATAATAATAATAATAATAAATAAATAAAATAAATACAGGTAGCCCTACGACCACAACAGAGCCCCAGATTTCTGTTGCTAAGTGAGACATTTGTCAAGTGAATTTTGCCCCGTTTTGCAATCTTTCTTGCCGTTGTTGTTAAGCGAATCACTGCAGTTGTTGGTAACTCAGTTGTTAAGCGAATCTGGCTTCCCCATTGACTCGTGACCTGCAACCGTCATAAATACGAACCAGTTGCCAAGAGTCCAAATTTTTTATCATGTGACCACGGCGATGCTGCAACGGTCCTCAGTGTGAAAAAGCTTAAGTCAACATTTTTCAGCGCCATTGTAACTTTGAACGGAATGCTGGCTTACATAAGCTCTTGGCCTGATTTAGGTTTTAGACTACTTTTGGATGTTCTTACCCATTTCCCCTGTTTTTCCCATCGTGTTTTGCTTCCTGCCCTGGCATAACAGAGTTCCTTTTCAGCTGGGTTTCGAACTGCATCTGCTCCCCTCTTACAAAAACAACAACAACAACAACAACAAAACGAACAATTGCAGTCCTGTGCTGTATTAGTCATCCAAATTAGTAGTTTTGCCATGTTTGGCTTAGTCTGCATCTCACAGTAAAAAGAGCCGAAAGGGACAGGAATCGTTCCTTAGCTTCTCCTCCGTGTGGCTACGACATTTTTATTTTATTTTTTTAATTTTTAAAAGCAAAGACAGTAAGAAAAGTGGAGATCTCGAGGGACTGAATCCTGCATAGAAAACTCTTCCGTTTAGGGGACAATAAAAATATCCAGTGTGTTCCACCATCTGGAAGGCTGCCAGATCAATTCGGTGGTTGTGGAATAGAGAAATGGAGATAGCTGAATTTTATACCATAATCCCGGCTGGGGAATTCTGGAAGTTGAAGCCCTCACAGGTTAAAGGTGTTGAGGTTGAGAAACCCTGCAGTAAAGTCTCTAATCACCCATGGTTTCCCTGACCTCAACTAGAGTTCTTGTCTTCCTTCCTTCCTTCCTTCCTTCCTTCCTTCCTTCCTTCCTTCCTTCCTTCCTTCCTTCCTCATTTATCTCCTTCCTTCCTCATTTATCTACTCCCTTTCTCCTTCCTTCCTTCCTCATTTATCTTCTTCCTCACTCCCTTCCTCTCTTGTTTATTTCCTCCCTCCCTTCTTCCTTTCTTCTTCCCTCCCTCCCTGCTTCTTCCCTCCCTTCCTTCCTCATTTATCTTCTTCCTCCTTCCCTCCCTTTCTTTCCTTCTTCATTATATCTCCCTCCCTCCTTTCCTCCTTCCTTCCCTTTCTCCTTCCCTCCCTCCTTTCCTTCCTTCCTTCCTCCCTTCATTTATCTCCTTCCTTCCTCATTTATCTACTCCCTTTCTCCTTCCTTCCTTCCTTCCTCAATTATCTTCTTCCTCACTCCTTCCCTCCTTCTTCCCTCCCTTCCCATTTATCTTCTTCCTCCCTCCCTCCCTTCTTTCCTTCTTCATTATATCTCCCTCCTTTCCTTCCTCCATCCTTTCCTCCCTTCCTCCCTTCCTTCCTTCCTTCCTTCCTTCCTTCCTCATTTATCTCCTTCCTTCCTCATTTATCTACTCCCTTTCTCCTTCCTTCCTTCCTCATTTATCTTCTTCCTCACTCCCTTCCTCTCTTGTTTATTTCCTCCCTCCCTTCTTCCTTTCTTCTTCCCTCCCTCCCTCCCTGCTTCTTCCCTCCCTTCCTTCCTCATTTATCTTCTTCCTCCCTCCCTCCCTCCCTCCCTTCTTTCCTTCTTCATTATATCTCCCTCCCTCCTTCCCTCCCTCCCTCTTTTCCTCCTTCCCTCCCTCCTTTCCTTCCTTCCTTCCTTCCTCATTTATCTCCTTCCTTCCTCATTTATCTACTCCCTTTCTCCTTCCTTCCTTCCTCATTTATCTTCTTCCTCACTCCCTCCCTTCTTTCCTTCTTCATTATATCTCCCTCCTTTCCTTCCTCCCTCCTTTCCTCCCTCCTTTCCTTCCTTCCTTCCTCATTTATCTTCTTCCTCCCTCCCTTGTTGATTTCATCCCTCCCTTCTTCCTTTCTTCTTTCCTCCCTCCCTCCTTCTTCCCTCCCTTTCTTCCTCATTTATCTTCTTCCTCCCTCCCTCCCTCATTATATCTCCCTCCCTCCCTCCCTCCCTCCCTTCCTTCCTTCCTTCCTTCCTTCCTTCCTTCCTCATTTATCTTCTTCCTCCCTCCCTTGTTGATTTCCTCCCTCCCTTCTTCCTTTCTTCTTTCCTCCCTCCCTCCTTCTTCCCTCCCTTTCTTCCTCATTTATCTTCTTCCTCCCTCCCTCCCTCATTATATCTCCTTCCCTTCCTTCCTTCCTGGGTTACAAATGTCCATCTAAAGAGCCGCAGTGGCGCAGTGGTTAGAGTGCAGTACTGCAGGCTACTTCTGCTGATCCCCAGCTGCCAGCAATTTGGCAGATCGAATCTCACCAAGCTCAAGGTTGACTTACCCTTCCATCCTTCCGAAAGTGGGATTGTTGGAGGCAATATGCTGACTCTGTAAACCACTTAGAGAGGGCTGTAAAAGCACTGTGAAGCGGTATATAAGTCTAAGTGCTATGGCTATCTATGTCTTTATGCATGTTGAAGACTCTGTGCCCAGGGCTGCAGGCCTATAAAATGTAGGGAATATGTTGCCTCCATAAATATGTTGCCTCCAAGAGCTTTGGTAGTACAGTGGTTTAAAGCACCCTGTTATTAAGAACAGCTGCCTGCAATTACTGCAGGTTCGAATCTCGCCAAGGCTCAAGGTTGACTCAGCCTTCCATCCTTTCTAAGGTAGATAAATTGAGGACCCAGTTGTGGGGGCAATAAGCTGACTTTGTATAAATATACAAAAGGATGAAGGCTATTGCTTAGCATATTGTAAGCCGCCCTGAGTCTCCGGAGAAGGGCGGCATATAAATCAAATTAAAAAAAAAAAAAGTATTTTCCCACTTAGTTTAGGGATCCGCAAGCTCGTGGGTTTGATCATCACTCTACGTATCAGATGTTGTTTAATAACTTCTAGAGGTTTTTTTTTTAAAAAAAAAAAAAAAACTCTTTCCCCAGATCTCCCTGAGCAAGCAAGTGGGAGAGGTAACGGGATCTTGCTGAAGAGTCCCTAGTCAGTTTTCCACCCGAATAAATACTTTGATCTTGACTAATGCAAAAGTCTAAAAAAAAAAAAAAGATCAAAGAGAAATAAATGCTGATTCTGCTGGGGGTATCTAAGAAGCAAAAGTGGAGATGAAAGTGCAGTCGAAAGCCTGCACTTGTGATCTGCAATGCGTGTGGCAAGAGTGTTTTCCTGCCTAAAAACATCCTGAGGTATATTTGCAACAAATACAAGCTTGTAACCATCTTTGATGAAACATTCAAAGGGCTTCAGCAGCACATGGGCATCCTTCAACTGGAGAAGAGGATAGTGATTTATCATTTCAAAGAATGGAATGGAATGGAATGGAATGGAATAGAATAGAATAGAATAGAATAGAATAGAATAGAATAGAATAGAATAGAATAGAATAGAATAAGAATAAGAATAAGAATAGAATAGAATAAGAATTAGAATAGAATAGAATAGAATAGAATAGAATAGAATAGAATAAGAATTAGAATCAAATCGAATAAGAATAGAATAGAATAGAATAGAATAGAATAAGAATTAGAATAGAATAGAATAGAATAGAATAGAATAGAATAGAATAAGAATAAGAATAGAATAGAATAGAATAGAATAGAATAGAATAGAATAGAATAGAATAGAATAGAATAGAATAAGAATTAGAATTAGAATTAGAATTAGAATTAGAATTAGAATTAGAATAGAATAGAAGAATAGAATAGAATAGAATAGAATAGAATAGAATAGAATAGAATAGAATAGAATAAGAATTAGAATAGAATAGAATAAGTATAGAATAGAATAGAATTAGAATAGAATAGAATAGAATAGAATAGAATAGAATAGAATAGAATTAGAATAGAATAGAATAAGAATAGAATAGAATAGAATAGAATAGAATAGAATAGAATAAGTATAGAATAGAATAGAATTAGAATAGAATAGAATAAGAATAGAATAGAATAGAATAGAATAGAATAGAATAGAATAGAATAGAATAGAATAAGAATTAGAATAGAATAGAATAGAATAGAATAGAATAGAATTAGAATAGAATAGAATAAGAATAGAATAGAATAGAATAGAATAGAATAAGAATTAGAATAGAATAGAATAGAATAGAATAGAATAGAATAGAATAGAATAGAATAGAATAGAATAGAATAGAATAGAAGTGGAGTGGAGTGGAGTGGAATGGAGTGGAAACTGGAAAGGACCTTGGAGGTCTTCTAGTCCAACCTCCTGCTCGAGCAGGATACGTTCCCAGACAAATGGCTCTCTGTTCTGTTCTACTCTACTCTACTCTACTCTTAAAAGAAATGAAGCACTTATAATTCTGGAGGCAAACTGTTCCTCTGATGAATTGTCCTCACTGTTAGAAAGTTTCTCCTTAATTCCAGGTTGCTTCTCTCCTTGGTTTACTTTCCATCCATTGTTTCTTGTCCTGCCCTCTGCTGCTTTGGAAAATAAGTTGATCCCCTCCTCTTTGTGGCAGCCGCTCAAATACTAGAAGACTGCTGTCATGTCCCTCCTAGTCTTTCTTCTCTCTAGATTAGCCAGACCCAATTCCTGCAATTCTTCTTCATATGTTTTAGCCTCCAGGCCTTTAATCGTCTTAGTTGCTCTTCTCTGAACTTTTTCCAAAGTCTCAACCTCTTTTTTGTAATGTGGTGCCCAAGACTGGATGCAAGTATTCCAGGTGTGGCCTTACTAAGGTTTTATAAAACGCTACTAATACTTCACATGATTTTGATTCCGCAAACGAACGTCTAGCACAGAAAATAAGATAAATCACATGTCTCCATCAGATTTTTGGAGAACCTTGCTTTGGTCAGATCCAGTGGTAGGATTCAAATAATTTAACAACCGGTTCTCTGCCCTCATGACCGTCTGGGTGGGCGTGGCCAGGAGGTGTGACAGGCAGCACCCCCCGGGAGCAAAAACAGGCCGTGGGGAGGGAAGTGCCACTCCCCCTCGCGCCACGTTTTGGGCCTAGTAGGCCTGTCCGCAGCCTCCTGGGAGCGAAAATGGGCCGCGGGGTGGGTGGGCGCGCTGTCTACCCTGCGCCCCATTTTGGGCCTAGTAGGCCTCTCTGCACTTACCTGGGAGCCAAAATGGGCCGTGTGGGGGACTCCTGGAAGGGGCGGGGCAGGGCAGCCAGAAATTTAACTACCTATTCGCCCGAACCAGCCCGAACCGGCTGAATCCTACCACCAGTCAGATCCCAGCTTGAGTGGTGCGTCTGGTTTTTGGTACCATATTTAAAAAAAAAAAGATTTTGAGAAATTGGGTCGTGTTCTGAGACAGACAATGACATCGGTCAGGAAATTAGGAATTGAGAACGCTTTCAGTCTTGAGGAAAGAGTGAGGGCAACTATTGGCTCGCATTTGCAGTTATCTCTGAATATAACGGAGAAGGACAGAAAGCTAGCCAGTTCTCTGCAGCACCATTGTGTGCGCAGCTCAACTTTGCCACAATCCTTGTAACAGCCGTTTGGCCTTTTGGAGGAACAAGCAGAGTTACATGTCATGCGCAGCAGGGGGTTAGGGGAAATAACTGCACACTGCAACAATTCGTAGTGGCGGTTGCAAGTGCTGTGTGCCAACATTTGAAAGGCAGCTGTGCCTGACCTCCTAAGCAGAATAAAGAAGGGGGACACCGGTTTCATTTGCATTGCATTTGCATTAGCACCAGAGGTTGCTGGGAAAAATAGCTCACCAGAAATTTAAAAGAACTGGGACTGTATCCAGTGGATCAAGCTAGTTACAGTAGAACCAGTGGTGAAATCCAATTTTTTTTAACTACTGGTTCTGTGGGTGTGGCTTGGTGGGAGTGGCAGGGGAAGGATACTGCAAAATCTCCATTCCCTCCCCACTCCTGGGGGAAGGATATTGAAAAATCTCCATTTCCACCCCACTCTGGGGCCAGCCAGAGGTGGTATTTGCTGGTTCTCCGAACTAGTCAAAATTTCCGCTACCGGTTCTCCGAACTACTCAAAATTTCCGCTACCAGTTCTCCAGAACCTGCTGGATTTCATCCCTGAGTAGAACTTTTGGTCACAACCATAATTTGTTCCATAACTTTGGTCACAAACCGATTTGGTTGTGACCTGAACCTAATTTTGGAAATTTGGCGCTTACAAAAAAAAAAAAGACGCGGAAGGGGAAATCAGCCACGGGAAAAAATAGTTGTGGATTTTTTAGATCGGAACCCGATTTGGTCGTAGTCAGAAGCGTTTGTGACCAGATGATTCGACTGTACTTGGGAACTGAGTCACTATTTCAATTTGCATTGCATTTGCATTGCACTAGAAGTTGCTGGGAGGAGTGGCTCACCACAACTTTAAGAGAACTGGGATTTTATCCAGTGGATCAAGCTAGTTACTTGGGAACTGAGTCACTGGTTGCATTTGCATAGCACCAGAATAACCAGAGTCGGAAGGGACCCTGGATGTCTTCTAGTCCAACCCCGTCTGGATTATTTCAAAAACATTAGAGAATTATCCTATTTCAAATTCTCCCACTCTGTGGATCCAGAAATGGTTGACTTTGCCCAGCACGATGAGGTGGAAATCAAGCTTAACGCGCCAAGCAAGCTTAGCGTGCAGGCGAACGTGTCTCCTAATCTTTATCTGATTCGCTTAAACACAGCTGCGTATTGCTTCGCCATCTGTCTTCGGTCCATAAAATAGATTCGGTTTGCTTCCCTCTGCAGAATCCATGATCTTGCTAGGATCCGTGGACCGTACTCAGATTGGCGCCCTCCTCCGCGACCAGCTGAGCTACGTTCGCCGCCGGCAGTTTATGCAGGAGAAAACCGAGCTGGAGCACCGGGTCCCTGAAAAGAGCCAGGAAAACAAGGAACCGCACCACGTACCGGACACAGGAGTGCGCTTTCAGGTACACCCACGGTGTCTCTGCCAACAACTTTCGTCTTGTAAAGCAGTGGTCCCCAACCCCCGGTCCGCGGACCGGTGCCGGGCCGTGGAGTACCTGGCACCGGGCCGCACAGCGGCCGGGGGACATGAACGCTGCAGCGCAAAGGCTCCTGGGCCGTGCGCAAAAGCTCCTGGGCCGTGCGCAAAGGCTCCAGGGAAGAGAGCCCCGCGCAGGTACGCACGTGTGGCCCAAAGCCCCCACCCCTGCGCGCGCTCAGCGGGCCACGGTAAAATTATCAAAGGCTGATTGGTCCACAGCGATAAAAAGGTTGGGGACCACTGTTGTAAAGAACTCAAAACCTGTCGAACGCCAGGGAAATCGGGAGATTCAGGCAGCTCCGAGGAGTGTAAAGATTTTTTTTGCAAGCTTAAGCGCTCTACAAAAATCTGAGCTACTAACGGTCAAGGGAAATGAAGGCATTCATGATGGGCTGGGTTTAGATCTCTTGTGGGCATGCAGGGATTCATGACTGATGACGCGTTTGATCCCTCCCTCGCGCTCAGCCTGGTTTTCTCCTAAAAAAACCATTGGAAAAAGAGAAACACACAGTCACCTTCTGTCATCCTATTAGGTTGCAGAGTAACTGTCAGGCCTCCTGGGTAACCCCGACAGGAGATACAACCAGATGAACTAATTCTACTTTAAAGCAGTCCTCTAATTATGACCATCATGAAGCCTGCCCGTCACCATCATAATGAAGGACAGTTGTAAATCAGGTCACCCATGTGACTGACCCAATCTTATGACCTTTCTTTGCAGGGGTCGTTAAGCAAACACGGCAGTCATTAAGTGAGCTAACAGTTTGCTACAGGCCGGTTTTGCCAAAACCCAGAAGCTAATGCCAGTTTTCAGCCAAACCGTCGTAATTGTCCGTAAACCGCCTAGAGTTGCTGTGAGCGAGTAGGCGGCTGTATAAATACACTAAAATTACAAACTATTCTAAAAATACAAGTTCCAGGTATATTAGTAAAAAAAGAAGCAGACATACTGCGAACTCCGGAACTTAAGATTTTAAAATTTAGTAAATTAAAATAAAAGAATTTTATTTTAATTTACTAAATTAAAATAAAAGAATTTAGTAAATTAAAATAAAAGCTTAATAAAGCTTAGTAAAATAAAATTTTAATTCTTTTAAAATTTTAAAATCTTAAATTCCGGAGTTTGCAGTACGTCTGCTTCTTTTTACACACTAAAATAAATAAATAAATTAAATAAATAAGTAAAATGCTATCATATGACCGTGAGACACTGCAAATGGTTTTAAATATGGCCTGGTTGCCAAGTGCACAACGTACGGTCATACGACCTCAGGGAGAGGGGCAGCCATTAGAACTTTGAATCTGGATGGTAAGTACCCCCCCCCCCAAGGAGGTCCGTCATAAGCCGTCATAACTCTGAACGGTCGCTAAGTGACAAGTTAGAAGTCGAGGACTATCTGTCTTGCAAAGCTAAGAGGATCTTGCAAATCTGAAGGTACAAATCTCCTGTCTCCATTTTTAAGCACCTGAACAATTAGATGCTTCTATCCTACCGTGTTCCCCCGAAAATACAACCTACCCTGAAAGTAAGTCCTAGCTTGATTTCTACACGTGTGCCCAATATAAGCCCGACCCTCGGTGGTCCCATGTAACACCGTTCCTGTGCGAGCTGCACTGGCTCCCAGTGGTCTTCCGGGCGCGATTCAAGGTGTTGGTTGCCACCTTTAAAGCGCTCCACGGCATAGGACCTGGATATTTACGAGATCGCCCTCTGCCTCCGATAGCCTCCCACCGACCAGTACGCTCCCACAGAGAGGGACTCCTCAGGGTGCCGTCGGTTAGACAGTGTCGACTGGCGACCCCCAGGGGAAGAGCCTTCTCTGTGGGGGCACCTGCCCCCTGGAACGAGCTGCCCCCGGAGATTCGTCGGATTCCCGACCTCCGTACCTTTCGCCGCGCCCTTAAAACGCTATTATTCCATCAAGCAGAGCTGGCCTAAAATTTTATGGGAATGGGTTATTTTATTTTAGATGATTGGCCAAACTATTGAATAATTTTAAATTGTTTTTAACTTTTATATTGTTGGTTTTTATTTTGGCTGTACACCGCCCTGAGTCCTTTTCGGGAGAAGGGCGGTATAAAAATTTAATAAATAAAATAAAATAAATAAATACCCTCAAAATAAGCCCTAATTAAGACCCTGCCCACTCCAGGGTGCATGGCAGGGGTGAAATGCTCCCGGTTCAGACCAGTTCAGAGAACCGGTAGCGATGGCGGTGCGACGCTCCGCCCACCCGCCCGGTCGTCATTACTTCCTGTTTTTAACCAGGAAGTAACCAGTTTTTTGCCTTCTGCGCATGCGCAGAAGGGTTTGCACATGCACACTTCCAAACTGGTTGGGAAGGTAAATAGATTTCACCCCTGGTGCATGGATAAAAATTAAGCTAGGGTGGAGATGATGGGGTGGAGCTGCCTTACTACTTACCTTCAGACAGTTACAGCCAGGCCTTGTACACCTCGGCCCATTTCTTCTGCAGCTGGCAAGGCCTTCCTGAAGGCCTCTGCAGCTGATAACAGAGCTCCGGATCGAGGCCTTCAGAATTATTTATTTATTTATTTATTGGTTCGATTTATATGCCACCCTTCTCCGGAGACTCAGGGCGGCTTACAATGCGTTAAGCAATAGCCTTCATACTTTTGTATATTTATACAAAGTCAGCTTATTGCCCCCACAAACTGGGTCCTCATTTCACCTACCTTAGAAAGGATGGAAGGCTGAGTCAACCTTGAGCCTTGGAGAGATTCGAACCAGCAGAAATTGCAGGCAGCTGTGTTAATAACAGGGTGCACTAAACCACTGTACTATCAAGGCTCTTTCCCCCCCCCCCCCCAAGTGGTGTTCTTTTTTATATACCAAGTCAGCTTATTGCCCGCACAATCGGGGTCCTCATTTTACCTACCTTGGGAGGATGGAAGGCTGAGTCAACCTTGAACCTGGGGAGATTTGAACTTGCAGTAATTGCAGGCAGCTGGTGCTACTTAACAGCACTTTAGTCCACTGCGCCACCAAGGCAGAAGAAGTTCCTGAAGGCCTCTGACGGTGAAAAGGAGGCCAGGGGCGATGCACACAAGTGAGGTGAGTCAATGGAGGACATCCTTCCCCCACCCAAAAATAAGACCTGGTGCCTTTTTTTGGTGGCAAAAAAAATTGATAACACCGGGTCTTATTTTCGGGGAAACACAGGGTGAGTTTCTTCCTCTAACCATCAAGCCACTGAGGGCTCCTCTCCCTCTTATCTGACTAGGTGGCTCAACGGCTAAGACACCAAGCTCGTCGATCAGAAAAGTCGGCAGTTCAGCGGTTCTAATCCCTAGTACAGGTCTCCTGCATGGGCAGGGGGTTGGACTAGATGACCTCCAAGGTCCCTTCCAACTCTACTGTTACCGTTACATTCTCTTATCTGATTATTTTCCTGGGGAGCTTCTCTTTCCCTCATTCCTCAGAGTCTTTCTCACAAACCATTAAGCATCCGAGCTTGAAGTCGTCTCCCTTGCTAATTTCTTCTTCTTTTTCTTCTTCTTCTCCAACCAGATTGGGCCAGAGGAATCCTCCTCCTTCCTCCCTCCGCAGAGTGAACCTCGTAAACCCCTGAAGCCGGCTCTGAAACGGGTCCCCAGCACTTTATCAGACAATCCTTCAGGTGACCGAAAAAGCCCTTTTGCTCTATTCCCCTTGAGTTCTCCACATTTCAATGTAAACTCCCTCTCCTTACTGGAGCACTGGTGTTGTTACCTACTTAGGTAATGAAATGTCTGCGAGAAAACAACCAAGCTCAGAGGGCACCAAGGAACGCTTGTGTCAACCCTGAGCTACAAATATTCCCCTTTTTTTGGTGCAATGCAAACTGTTCGGTTTTCTCTTAGAGCAGTGGTCACCAACTGGTGATCCGTGGACCACTGGTGGTCCCCAAGAAAATTTTGGTGGTCCGCAGAAAAATTATTTGCATTTTTGATATTGCACTAAATCAGGGGTCCTCAAACTACGGCCCCTGGGCCGGATACGTGCAATGAACGTTTGCATTGCTGTGGAGAGTCTCCCCCTTCAGGGTCTTTTTGTGTGGGTCGGAGTGGGGCAGAATTTCCGACTTGGGGTCTGCTTCGGCCTCCTGGTGCAGGGCTTTGGGCGAAGGCTGGAGGGAAGTGCCGCTGGTGGCGAAGAGCCGGAGACCCTTGTTCCAGTGGGGCTGCATCATGGCCTGGAACTGGCTGACCATCTCAGCCCACTGAGCCTCCAGGTGCCGGTATCTGGCCTTGCACTCCCGCAGGCCTTCCCTCTGCTTGGAAAGCCTATGCTCCTAGTCCTCAGTGAGGTGCTTCTGCTGAGCCTCCTTCTCGGTCAGATCCAATTTGAACTGAGCTGTTTTGCCAACTCTTTCTCGTGGTGGCTGCTTAGCTCCAAGAACTGCTTCCTGTTGGGGCACTAAGGAGCCCGGGTGGGCAGGCAAGGAATGGCTGGGAGGGGAGGGGTGAGTAGAGGCTGGCGAGGCGCCCCTCGACGTGAGTGACATCGAGTTGACCACACCCACCCAGTCACATGACCACCTAGCCACACCTACCCAGTCGATCATTAGGCAGATCATATTAGTGGTCTGTGGGATTTAAAATTATGAATATAGTGGTCCCTGAGGTCCAAAGGGCTGGAGACCCATTTTAGAGGGTTTTCTCTTAGTCTGGTTCCCAAACTGCCCTCATTGCATTGGTCTCTAAAAGTGGGCTTCAGGTTTCTAGTCCTCTGCACAATACAGGTAGTTCCCGACGTACAGCAGTTCCTTTAGTGACTGTTCGAAGTTACAACGGCACTGAAGAAAGTGACTTATGGCCGTTTTTCACACTTAACGACCATTGCAACACGACCGGTCATTGTGATCAAAATTATCGACGCTTGGCAACCGACTCATAATTATGACGGCTGCAGTGTCCCGGGGTCATGTGGTGATCTCCTTTTTGCGACCTTCCAACAAACAAAGTCAGTGGGGAAGCCAGATTCACTTAACAACCGTGTTACTAACTTAACAACTTCAGTGATTCACTTAGCAACTCTGGCAAAAAAAGCTATAAAATGGGGCGAAACTCATTTAAGAGATGTTTCACTTAACGACAGAAATGTTGGGCTCACTTGTGGTTGTAATTTGAGGACTACCTGTATGGCATTTGGGTCCTCCCCCAGGTACTCTCTGAATAATTATGAGGTCTCTCTCTTTCTCCCTCCGTCCCTCCCGCTTTCTCTCTCTTTTTCTCTCTTTCTTTCTTTTTCTCTCTCTTTCTCTTTCTCTCTCTTCCCCCTCTTTTTCTCTCTCTCCCTCTCTCTCCCCCTCTCTCTTTCTCTCTCTCTTTCTCTCTCTCTCTTTCTCTTTCTCTCTTCCTCCCTCTCTCCCTTCCTCTCTCTTTCTCTCTTTTTCTCCCTCCCTCCCTCTCTCTCTTTTTCTCTCCCCCCTCTCTTTCTCTCCCTCTTTCTCTCTCTCCCTCTCCCTCTCCCACCTCTCTTTTTCTCTCTTTTTCTCTCTCTCTTTTTCTTTCTCCCTCCCTCCCTCTCTCCCTCCCTCTCTCTTTCTCTCTCTCCCCCCTTCTCTTTCTCTCTCTCTCTTTCTCTCTCTTTCTCTCTCTCTTTGTGGACAGCTGGAACAACCGAGACGGCAGGGATGACCTTGCGGAACCTTTTTTGCGCCAACGCCTCAACAGCAGAGTCCGCGGAGGTGAGTCCCCGTTTTTAATCCTCCCATCCTTCTCTCTATCTTTGAGCCAAAAAAACCCCACCATCTTTACTTCCCAGGCCGCTGCTCGCTCCCTAACATGGCAAACTCCGCTGTTCCCCTCCTGAAATTATGTTCTCTCTCCCTCCCGTTTGTTTTGTTCCCCTGGTAAAAAATTAAAAGGAGGAGAATCCGGGGGCATCCGAAAAGCACAAGTCGAAACGCGTCCGTATTTCCGTGGTGGTAAGTGTGGGCCAGCCGCCCCGTATCCGTTCCTCTCCTCTCCTTCCAAAAATCACAGGAACTAAAAACTAGAGTGGCTATAGAGGATTAAAACTGTGCTGAAGGTTGGGGGGGTGGGGGGTGTTTACAGGATTTATGAACACCCCAATTCAAGACAATTTGGCTTCTGGGATTCACACATGCCTAACTAGGCGACTTAGAAAAAAATCTGCCTGTTTATCCGTATAAACTCTTTTGGCAAAGTTTAGTATTAACCTTGTATTCTTTCCGACCTTCGATCTAAACCAGTGTTTCTCAACCATGGCGACTTTCAGATGGGTGGACTTCAACTCCCAGAATTCCCAGCCAGTTTGGTTGACAATGCCTCATTTTTCTTGCAAGAAACATATGAAAGAGATTTTTTTTATTTATTTTTTTTAATTTTTTTTTTTTTATTTATATACCGCCCTACTCCCGAAGGACTCAGGGCGGTGAACAGGCACAAGTTAAAACACATAGAATACAAAAATTTAAGAGCAGAAGTAAAATCGAATTAAATCAATTTAGCCCAAGACAAATTTAAAACCCCAGGTTAAGAACAAATTAAAATTTACATTAAAATTTACATTAAAAAGAAAATGGGAGAGGTTAGGCCAGACCAGCCTGGTGAAATAAAAAGATCCTGAGAGTGCGGCGGAAGGTGCGTAGATCCGGGATCCTCTGTATCTCCGGGGGGAGCTCGGGCCCATGGAATGTATTTTCCAGAAGAGCTCAGTCTTTATTATGATGTAGACCAAGGGACTCCAACCTTGGCAACTTTAAGCCTGGCGGACTTCAACTCCCAGAATTCCCCAGCCAGCTTTGCCTGGAAGACTTCAATTCCCAGGATTCCCCAGCCAGCTTTCCCTGGAGGACTTCAACTCCCAGAATTCCCCAGCCAGCTTTGCCTGGAGGACTTCAACTCCCAGAATTCCCCAGCCAGCTTTGCTAATGCAACCTTCGGCTGTATTGACGGAAGCCTGGACTTCAACATCCAGAATTCCCTAGCCAACATTCTTTAAGATGGGTGGACTTCAACTCCCAGAATTCCATGCTGGCTGGGGAATTCTGGGAGTTGAAGTCCACGCATCTTAAAGTTGTCACGGCTGAGAGACCCTGTTCTATATTACAGATCTTTGTTCGCAAATACGTTTAGTTGTGCCTTTGGTTCTTTGTACATCCTGGCCAACCCATCCTTAGGCTGACTGGTACTATCCTTATCATTAGAAGAAATCTGGCATATGGCATAGTTGTGTTAATTTTGATAAGACCTTCCTAAAGTTTCCGAGGTTGAAAATCACTGATATTATAGATAATAACGTGCCGATTAACGTGAGCCCATATCTTATCTTCAGATTAACAAGCACACACAATGCACACTTAATTATGGCATATAAATAGGACTCAGAGTACATATACAGTAAAGCACCTAATGTTGGAAAAAATCCACCTGGTTTGAGCTTTCAAAAAGCATTGAGTTCAGTGGTGGGTTGCCCCCGGTTCGGACCGGTTCTATAGAACCGGTAGTAAAACCGGAGGGAGGCTCCGCCAGGGGTGAAATGTAATATTTGTTATTACTGGTTCTGTGGGCGTGGCTTGGTGGTGGTGGGGTAATGTGACTGGGTGGGCGTGGCCAACTTTTTTTTTTTTTTTAACTTTTCAAAGCATTTTTTCTAATGCTTTGAAAAGCCTCTGCCGATCAGGCAACTCAGCCGGGATCGTCACAGAGGCTTTTTAAAAAATGCCTCTCTGCTGATCAGGCAACTCAGCTGGGATCGTCAGAGACTTTTCAAAGCATTTTGTTTACCACCTCTTCGGCCGAAAAGGTTGTAGAAAAAATGCTTTTAAAAGCCTCTGACAATCCCAGCTGAGCCGCACGATCATCAGAGGCTTTTTTTTTTTTTTACTTTTAAAAGCATTTTTTCGGCCGAAGAGGTTGTAGAAAAAATGCTTTTAAAAGTAAAAAAAAAAAAGTCTCTGATGATTGTGCTGCCCAGCTGGGCATGAGGGGGTGGGCAGGGATTTTTGCTGCCGGTTCTCCGAACCATCCGCCTCCATCGCTACCGGATCGGGCAATCCGGTCCGAACCGGGAGCTTTTCACCCCTGCCCTGATGTCATCAGAACGCAACCGTGCCTGCGGCCCCCTTGCAAACTGGTAGTAAAGGTAAGTAGAACCCACCCCTGATTGAGCTATCCAACCTTTCGTTGACATTCTTTGAGCTGATTTTCTGGGACAATTTGTACAGGAAATCCAAATTCAGCATTGTTTAGAGAAAAATATAAACTTCCCCTAATATGCTGCCTTTTAGCTCAGGCGACTTCAAAATGTCTGGATTTAAAAATCTCAGAATTCTGGCACGGGAATTCTGGGAATCGAAACCCAGCCATCTTAAAAGCAATCGAGAAACGCTGTTCTAATGTACAGGCGGTCCTTGACTTATGACCCACAATTGAGCTCAACGTTCCAGTCGCTAAGCTTGTTAGGTGAGTCTTGCCCCGTTTTATGACCTTTCTTGACACCGTTGCAAAGAGAATCACCGCCGTGGTTAAGTTAATAACTCAATTGTTAAGCAGATCTGGCTTCCTCATTGCCTTTGCTTATCAGAAAGGGATCACGTCACGTGACTCCGCCCGGGACATTGCGACCGTCATAAATAGGAACCGGTTGCCAAGCGCCCGGATTTTAATCACACGGCCACAGTCGTAAGTCGTACGCTGCAATGGTCGTAAGTGTGAAACACGGTCATACGTCACTTTTTTCAAGTGCTGTTCTAACTTCGAATGGTCACTAAATGAATGGACGTAAGTCGAGGGCTAGCTGTATGGCCACAGTCCAGTACCTTCAGCACAGTTCCGCCTCTCGTTTTGATTGTGTTTTGGTGTTAGCGGTAGCTCACAACAATCCGCTCCCTTCCTTTGACAAACCAGTTGATTTATTAAAAGCTACATCCTTTGGAACAGCCAATCCTAAACATTGCTTGCCTTCATCCCTGCCTCCGAATTGCTAGCTTCCCTGCCTCGATTCTATCTTTCTCTCCTCAAAATAAATCTGGATCGTGAAAGTGATTTTGGGTGTTTCTCTGCCGGTCTCTTAAGAAGATACAAATTCCAAACTCGATTGCAAAAAATACGACTTCAGCAACAGAGTGGTCAACGCCTGGAATGCACAACCTGACTCTGTGGTTTCTTCCCCAAACCCCCAAAACTTTAACCTTAAACTGTCTACTGTCGACCTCACCCCATTCCTAAGAGGTCTGTAAGGGGCGTGCATCAGTGGTGGGTTGCTCCCGGTTCGCACCGGTTCGCAACAACTGGTAGTAAAAATTTGTAGTAGTTTGGAGAACCGGTAATAACATTGGCTGGCCACGCCCCCGAATCCGGTCCGGTCGCCGCTCGCTTACCCTGCCCACCTCATCAGAGGCTTTTTTTTAAAAAACTTTTAAAAGCATTTTTTCTACAACCTCTTTGGCTGAAAAAAATGCTTTTAAAAGTTAAAAAAAAAAAGCCTCTGATGATCGTGTGGCTCAGCTGGGATCGTCAGAGGCTTTTAAAAGCATTTTTTTCTGCAACCTCTTCAGCTGAAGAGGTTGTAGCAAAAAAAATGCCTTTAAAAGCCTCTGGCGATCCCAGCTGAGTTGCCTGATCGCCAGAGGCTTCTAAAAGCATTTTTTTCTGCAACCTCTTAAAGTTGTAGAAAAAATGCTTCTAAAAGTTAAAAAAAAAGAAGTTGGCCACGCCCACCCAGTCACATTATCACCCCACCAAGCCATGCCCACAAAATAAGCCATGCCCACAGAACCGATAGTAAAAAATTTTAGAACCCACCCCTGGCGTGCATAAGCGCACCAGCGTGCCTACCGTTCCTGTCCTAATATTCCTTTTTACTGACTCTTTTCATGTATTCAAATTATGTTTATACTTTTTAGTTTATTTGATTTATATACCGCCCTACTCCCGAAGGACTCAGTAATCTTGATTACCTGTAATCTTATATATGCTTGACAAATAAATAAAACTTAAACTTAAATAAACTTAAACTTAAGATGGAGAAAGAAAGGGGGCTGAAATAGAGACAATCCCGCTTGGTGAATGTTGGCCTTTTAAGGGCTTTTTATTCCCCGTTTGGTTGACGAGGTTGCGTTTTTCTTGCAAGAAACATAAGAAAGAAATTTCCGGGCTCACGGAATGTGTTTTCCAAGGAGAAATCAATTCAACAAGCGTAGCTCTTTGCAGCTCGGCCTTTATTGTGATGTACACAGTGACGCAACAGTAACGTTGCTCAAGATGCTAAAGCAACGTTAGGCCGTATTGACAGAAGCATCAAGGAACACAGCTGCAGTCCTGGATTTTGCAAAAGTCCTACATATGATTCAAGGCACAGGTGAAAGCAGGGAGGTGAAAGCCTCTGTACCTGGGAGGAGATAAAGAGTCAGGGGGTCCTTGCGCTACATTCACAGGATATACGTAACCTGGTTATTGATTTAATCCAATGGTACTGGCGACCTGCGGGTGTGCCCCAGTGGTGGGTTCCTCCCGGGTTCTGCCGAGCCAGTAGCGGTGGAACCGGTTCAGTTCTGCCCCCCCACCTCCCCACACGTTATTCTTACCTTTTATTTGGCCCCACCCCAAATCTATTGCTGCCTCCTGAGTCCCAGCTGATCGGCTAGAAGGAAAAAATATGTTTAAACTCTTGCCGTGGGGCTTCAAAGGGCCACCCTACAGCTGATCAGTGTTAAAAGACAGTGTGGTGGTAGACCGGTGCCTCCAAAAACAAATGAGTAGACCGGTGCCTCCAAGAACAAATGGGTAGACCGCTACAGCTCTGCAAGCAGTTAAAAGCCTGGTAGACCAGTACCTCTGCTAAATCCTAAAGAATTGTCACATGACCATCAAGCCACGCCCACAAAATAAGCCACCCCCACAGAACCGGTAATAAAAAATTTTAGAACCCACCCCTGGACCTGCAGGTGTGCCCCAGTGGTGGGTCCCAACCGGCTTTACTACCAGTTCTCTTCATTCACGCGCTTCGCGTACGATCGCCACACGCACGCACGCTTTGCATGCATGTGCGCCAAACCTGCGCTCCACGCAAGCGCTTTAGGAATCTGCCCAGTTGAGGTGTAGCAATCCACTCTGCCTCACCTATCAGCTGGGCTAAAAAAGAAGAAATAAAAGGTAAGAATAACGTGGGGGCGGGTGGGAGGGCCCAGCTCCCGGACAAAGAGAACTGGTTCGGTGACGTCATATTGTCACCACTACTGACTTGGCCGAACCTGGAGGAACCCACCACTGGTGTGCCCGCCCCGGCACTATGCCATCCTATTTAGCCGTGTTTTCTAAGGCACACGCATGCACAGAAGGTACACGCATGCACAGAAGGCGCTCACTCACGTTTTCAGTGTGCGGCAAACCGGTTGTTAAATTATGTGAAACCACCTCTGATTTAATCTAGGGGTGAAATCCAAAATTTTTCCCTGCCAGTTCTGTGGGCGTGGCTTGGGGGGCGTGGCAGGGGAAGGATACTGCAAAATCTCCATTCCCACCCCACTCCAGGGGAAGGATAATACTGCAAAATCCCCATTCCCTCCACACTCCTGGGGAAAGGATATTGCAAAATCTCCATTCCCACCCCACTCTGGGGCCAACCAGAGGTGGTATTTGCCGGTTCTCCAAACTGCTCAAAATTTCCGCTACCAGTTCTGCAGAACCTGTCAGAACCTGCTGGATTTCACCCCGATTTAATCCATAATGTGGGCTTGCACAGTGCATTAAACCATAAGCTAACCAAACAGCTGGGGACTTTGCACAACAGACTAGTGCAAGTCCGCACTGACATGTAGGCCTCGTCTTACAACCACAAATGAGATCAGAATTTCAGTTGCTAAGCAAGGCAGTTCGTAAGCGAGTCCCACGCCGTGTTACGACCTTTTATGCCACGGTTGTTAAGCGAATTACTGCTGTCAAGTGAATGGCATTCTTGGTTTTATAAACAGAGGCATAGCGTCAACATCAGGTGAAGTATTAGTACCGCTTTATAAAGCTTTAGTAAGGCCACACCTGGAATACTCCCATCCAATTTTGGATGCCACGTTACAAAAAAGATGTTGAGACTTTGGCAAAAGTGCAGAGAAGAGCAACTAAGATGATTGAAGGCCTGGAGTCTAGAGAAAAGAAGGACTGGGGGTGACATGATAGCAGTATTCCAGTAGTTGAGGGGCTGCCACAAAGAAGAGAGGGGTCAAATTATTCTCCAAAGCACCAGAAAGCAAGACAAGAAGCAATGGATGGAAACTAATCAAGGAGAGAAGCAACCTGGAATTAAGGAGAAGCTTCTAACAGTGAGAACAATTAACCAGTGGAACAACTTGCCTCCAGAAGTTGTGAATGCTTCAACACTGGAAATTTTTAAGAAGGGACTGGACAGCCATTTCTGGGGGAGGAATGCAAGGGTGAAAAATGTTCCTAAATTGCTTTTTTTCAGTGCCGTTGTAACTTTGAACGGTCACTAAACGAACTGTTATAAGTCCAGGACTTCCTGTAGTTCTCTTGCCAGCTCCTGATTCTCCTCATTTGACTGCAGTCTCTACTCCTTTGTCACCATTTTGGTCAGCTGGGCCTCTCATCCTTACGCTGCCCGGTCACACCCTGTGTCTCTTTTCCCACATACCTGAGGTAAATATCCCTTCTTTCCTTGTTTCTCTTGCAGGAGGAATTTGATCCGGTTAGCGAGATGACTCCAACTGAGGTAAGATTCTGGTAGTCCCCCATTTTGTCTGAGATGCTGCAACTTTGAATGGAGAGGCACTCCTGCCACCTCCTTAGCAAATGCTCACAAAAATAAATCTAATTTGTGACTGGATAGCCAGGGACAGGCTCTTCTTCTTCTTCTTCTTCTTCTTCTTCTTCTTCTTCTTCTTCTTCTTCTTCTTCTTCTTCTTCTTCTTCTTCTTCTTCTTCTTCTTCTTCTTCTTCTTCTTCTTCTTCTTCTTCTTCTTCTTCTCCTCCTCCCTCTCCTTCTGCTTCTCCTTCTCCTTCTCCTCCTCTTCCTCCTCCTCCTCCTCCTTCTTCTTTCTCCTCCTCCTCCTCCTCCTCCTCCTCCTCCATCTTCTGCCATATCCATCATCGGACGTTGGCCATCATGTTGGCAATCCTATCAACAGCCGCACGAAAAAGTGCTACTGAGTTTTGTCTAAACCAGTCCCTTAAAATTTGAAGCCATGATGTTCTTCTTCTGCCTGGACCTCGCTTGCCTTCATTGGAAGAAATGTCCATCTAGGTTCAGTTCCAAGTCGGGAGAAAGACACTGGAAACATGGAGATTGATTTAATGGTAGACAGGACCACGTGGTTTTGAAGTCCTGGGCAAAAAAGGCACATGGGTGAGAGAGAGAGAGAGATTTATACCCTCTGTTGGGCTTTGAATTTGAGCTTGTATTCTGATTGGTTGTCAGACTCCCATGGGGCCATGCAGGGCTAACTTTGTAGGTTGTCTGTATCCCAGGCTTGGTTGAGCTTTGCTGGGTGATGATGTAATGAAAGGGCTTTGGGCAATTCCTAGTATGGCTCTGACTGAAGGAGGTAGATCTTTGTTATGTAGAATAGACTGGCCCAGGCCTTAATGGCCCATTGACAAAGGTGGGGGGGCTGAGTTTCTGCCTCCCTTTTAGGGGAAATATTCTGCCCTTTTAATATTTCCTAAAATACCTCATTTTCCTAGGAGAGGGGTGGGTGCTAACTTCCTACACTTGCAAAATTGTGCTATTATATTTCAATAAAGTATAGTTTTAGTCTAACCTGTAGAGTTGATTCTCAGGTCTAGTCTACCTAGGTGGGGCTGACAGCTTTTAATTAAATCAACCCAGTTGTTGTTTTCTAGCATCTGGAGGGGGGAGGGGTAAAGGACTTTATTTCCACTTTCTTGATCTTTCCTGAAGTGGAGAGGGTTGCAATTGAACCTTGGACCATGTGCAAAACAGGCCCTTTGCCATTGATGGAGCATGAGATTGCTACAATTGCCTTAATCAAGAAGTACTGGGAACGATCTGATAATGTTCTATCCATAAAGATCTCCGATACCTAGCAAATAATTAACAAGCAGAAGCCTTCGAGCTTCTGGTTTGACTTATCGGTTGCTAAGAGCTGGGAAAAAAGCTTGCCTGTGGTTGCTGCCAGTTTGGCTTTCTCTTAATCACCTATCTGCTTTAAATTATTCGCACACTGGCTGCGATCAAACAAAACACTTAGCCAGATAAAGACCTTGTAGATAATTCACCCGACTTGCGAAATGTGATTAGAATTGCTTTTTCAAGAAAAAAAAAAAAATTCTACAGCTTCACATCTGTGTGTGATTAGTTCGTTATTCCAAAAATTATGAAAATCCCAAATAGGTTAACTCTGGAACCAAAAGGAGCCTGGATAGCTCAACAGACAGAAGCACTGTAATTTAACACCAGCTGTCTGCAATTAAAGTAAGATCGAATCTCGCCAGGCTCAAGGTTGACTCAGCCTTCCATCCTTTCTAAGGTAGGTAAATTGAGGACCCAGTTTGTGGGGGCAATAAACTGACTTTGTATAAAAATATACAAAAGTATGAAGGCTATTGCTTAACACACTGTAAGCCGCCCTGAGTCTTCGGAGAAGGGCGGCATATGAATCAAATTTTTTAAAAAAAGAAAAAGTGAAGCATATTATCTAGAAAGAGTCACGTCTTCCAAAGTCAGTGTGGTGCAGTAATTAGGATTTTAAAATTAATACAAGGGAGATTCGGGTTTTAGATCCCTTCAGGAATGATTTTCAGACTTTAGGCCAGGCTGTAGCACTTCCCTTAATATGTTAAATGTTAGACCCAGGTTAACAAATCTCAATTGTAGCCTTCTGTAGCATGTTCTATGGAATCAGACACTATCTCTACTGAAAAATAAGAATAAGAATAAGAATAAGAATAAGAATAGAATAGAATAGAATAGAATAGAATAGAATAGAATAGAATAGAATAGAATAGAATAGAATAGAATAGAATAGAATAGAGCTGTGATGGTGAACCTATGGCATGTGTAGATCGGTGCCATATCGGTGGGCATGCGAGCTCAGCTTGGGCCTTCTGGGCCCACCAGAAGTAGGGAAACAGGCTGTTTCCTGCTTCCGGATAGCCTGAGGCGGTGGGGAAGGCCCGTTTTTGCTCTCCCCAGGCTCCAGAGCCTCTCTAGGAGCCTGGGGAGGGTGAAAATGGCCTTCCCCACTCGGGAAGGGTAGGACTGGAAGTCAGCAAACAGGCCGTTTGCGGCCTCCGGGGTGGGGGAGGCCTTTTCGGCCTTCCCAGGCTCCTAGAGAGGCTCTGGAGCCTGAGGAGAGCAAAAAAACAAGCCTACCAGGCCCACTGGGCCATCGTGTGCCAAAAGCAGAGGGAGTGCGGGGAAAAGGCGCGCGTGCATATAATTATGGGTGTGGGCACACGTGTGTGACACACACACACACACCTATGCTCCCCCCGCCTTTCGCACGTGATGGCAAAAAGGTTAGCCATCACTGGAATAGAGAATGGAATGGAATGGAATGGAATGGAATGGAATGGAATATTCTTTATTGGCCAAATGTGATTGGACACACAAGGAATTTGTCTCCAGTGCAGAAGCTGTCAGTGTACAGTACATAAAAGCAACAAAAATGATAAATCATCAATCATAAGATACTGTCATAAATCATAAGATACAAACGACAGTGATAGTCATAAGCTATCAATAGGAGTAGGAAATAGGAAGGATGAGAAAGATAATAGCAATACAACCCTATTACATAGTTAGATATCCTTAGGCATAAGACAATGCTGTGGGAGTTAGGTGTTTAGCAGAGTGATGATATGGGGTGGAGGAGAATTGTCTCTCTGTCTTCGTTGTTTTGGCATGCAATGCCCTATAGCGGCGTCCTGCGAGAAGACGTTGAAAGAGTTTATGTCCAGGATGTGAGGGGTCCGTAGATATTTTCTCAGCCCTGCTTTCTGATCCTTGGAAGTATACCGGTCCTCAATGGAAGGCAGGCTGGTTGCAATTGTTTTTTTTTTTTTTTCTGCAATCTTAACTATCCATTAGTGCAGGGAAAGCGCCTCAGAGGGAGACCACAGCTGCGATATAAGGATATCTGCAAGAGGGACCCAAAGGCCCTGGGAATGGACATTAACAACTGGGAAACCTTGACCTCCGATCGTTCAGCTTGGAGGCTAAAGACGCAGCATGGCCTTCTCCAATTCGAAGAGACACTTGTTCGGCAGGCTGAGGCAAAGGGGCAGCCCCGGAACCAGCAAAATCTGGAGGCTGGGCAGGGGACCGAATGTATCTGCCCTCCATGTGGAAGGGATTGCCACTCTCAAATTGGCCTTTTTAGTCACACCAGATGCTGTTTTAGGACCTCTTTCCAGAGCACGATACCATAGTCTCTTGAGACTGAAGGATGCCAATGAACTATCCATTGAAGTCTGTACTGGTTCTGTTTGATTGCTGTACCAAACCAGATAGTTACAGAAATACAAAGGACGGACTCAATCATTCCTCTGTAGAACTGTATCAACAGCTCATGGGTCAGTCTTAATTTTCTGAGTTGACACAGGAAGAACATTCTTCGTTGTACCTTCTTAATGATGGTTCCGATGCTAGGTGTCAACACCATTTCAAGTCCTGGGAGATTACAGAAGCCAGAAACTTGAAGGCCTCAACCATTGTTGCCTTACATCAGGGATGTCAAACTCAATTTCATTGAGGGACGCATCAGAGTTGTGTTTGTCATGGGGGAAGGGGTGGGGGGGACATGGTCAGGGTGGCCGTGGCCAGCTCGACGTCACTCGTGTCGGGGGCACTTATGGTGGCCCAAGCGCTCTGCCAGCGAAAGCGAGCTCCCGGACTCCTTTTTTTTTTATTTATTTATATGCCGCCCTTCTCCGGAGACTCAGGACGGCTTACAGTGCGTTCAGCAATAGCCTTCATACTTTTGTATATTTATACAAAGTCAGCTTATTGCCCCCACAAACTGGGTCCTCAATTTACCCACCTTAGAAAGGATGGAAGGCTGAGTCGACCTTGAGCCTGGGGAGAATTGAACTCGCAGTAATTGCAGGCAGCTGGATGTTAAATGCTGCCTTAGGAGGCATTAGCCTCCTACGCCACTCAGGCTTTTCATGGCAAGAGGCGCTGCAGGCCAGTCCTTCACTGTTTTCAGGGTGGCTCTGTGGCCCAGATCTAAGCACGCTGCGGTCCGAATCTGGCCCCAAATCTGGGGCCTTGAGTTTGACACCCCTGCTTTATATCATAAGAAGTGGTAGAAGAGGAAAAATCTACTAAAATTTCTCTTAAAAATCTACTAGCATCTCTATAGTTTTAAGCATGTTCAGCTTCAGCTCCAGATTGTTCTGGCCTCACCACAGGGCCAGTTCAACTTCCTGTCTATATGCAGACTCATCACCTTCTACAATAAGAGAATCATTTTATTGGTGGAACTTTGTTGAACGGTTGACATTCAGGGACAAATATTGAAGATATACTGTTGTGGCCCGTACGCGGCCTGTGCAGCTAGTAGCTGATTCCGACAGCGAGGAGGCTGGTGTGGTGCTGCGCCAGCAGCCTGTGCAGCTGGCACTCAAGTCAGACAATGAGGAGGCTGGAGAAGATGTGGTGCCAGAGGCAGGGATTCAGCCAGGGCCTTCAGAACCTCCAGAAGCTCCCTTAAGTGAAGAGGACGAAGAGGAGGAGCCTCTTCTCGATGCACGGGCGTGCAGAGCTGCCAAAAGGCAGGAGTGGCTCCTCAGGAGGAGGACTCCTTGAGAGTAAGGCTTGGGGCTAATTGGCCACACCCTTAGCCTATTTAAGGAGGAACGCCGACTGAAGCAATTTGCAGGGAACAACTTTTTTCCCATATCTCCGTGTCTTGTCTTGCTTATCTTATCAGCTTCCTGCAAATTGCTTCTGGGCATTCTGCCAACCACAGTAAGCAATTCTTGGCAGCTGTTAATGCAGTTAATTAACAGCCATTGTTGTAAAAAACTGGTTTATTTAGTAAACTAAGGTTTGAACTGACTTCGTGTGTGCTGCGTTCTTTGGGATCCGTAGCTGGGGCAGAACATATACCGTAAATGCAATAAAAAATAAATAAATGTGAACTGGCCTGCTGCATTTAATGCATCTCCTGAATTTGCAGGTGATGGAATGGGAGGAGCGACAACTCGATCAGTTGGTCAACTTCAACAACTGCAAGATTGACCCGGCTCCCTTCCAACTGGTAGAACGGACTTCTTTGCACAAGGTAGATGTTTAGCAGAATGATGGCAGGAGGGGGGAAAATTGCCCCTGCGTCTAGTGGCATTTTGACCCCTCTGCACTCACGTTTAGTTTTAATAGATATCTGTATTTGTTAACACTGCAAGAAGAATGGAAGTCCACTATTCTCTCCAAATTTTACACAGCATCCAAGATTTTATGACTCTTATTCACAGAGAAGGAGAGGGAGGGGGAGAGATGCATTGTTGGCATCAGTGTGCCATGGACAAAGACCTCTTTTACATTGACTTGAAGATGTGGATGGAGCTTGTGGGTGCCATTTTTCTGTATGTTGTGATGCCCAGCTGGGATGTTTCCATCTCTTCCAGACACACACCATCTTCTCTCTCTTGGGAGTGGACCAAGCTTACGTCACCAGCATCGGGCGCTTGATTGGCGTGGTGTCCCTCAAGGAGGTGAGTAGCACTTAGAAGGGTCACCCCAAGAATCCTGACCCTTCAGAGGTTCGCCTTGATTATGTCCAACGTCGTGCCATATCCTATACGCGGCAAAGAAATGTCTCTTAAGCTTGTCCTATATCCGTGTTTTCAATTTTGGCAAGTTTGATATAGATGGACTTCAATTCCCGTAATTCTAATATTAGAATCATTAAATATCATTTAAACAAGGATTTTTCTCACGGGAAACAGGTGTCAGTTTTCATAACGTTATTCTTGGCCAAGTTATTATTCCTTAACAGATACGGCATAGAATTTATACCAATTCAAATCCAAATCCTTCACTTTCTTGTCACAGCACTTGCCCTCATGAAAAAAAAAAATCAGATTTTTCCCCCCCAGTTGTCCTGTGTCTGTCCTATGAAGACAGATGCATCTCATATTCTTTGCATTTCTGTCATCTCGTTAGCCAATGCTCACAAAAATCAGTTTGGTGAAATGTAAAATTTGTTACTACCGGTTCTGTGGGCGTGGCGTGGTGGGGGAGGGGGTAATGTGACTGAGTGGGCGTGGCCAACTTTTTTTTTTTACTTTTTTTACCTCTTAAAAGCCAAAGAGGTTGTTAAAAAATGCTTTTAGAAGCCTCTGACGATCCCAGCTGAGCCGCGCGATCATCAGAGGTGTGTTTTTTTTTTTTTACTTTTAAAAGCATTTTTTCGGCCGAAGAGGTTGTAGAAAAAAATGCTTTTAAATTTTTTTTTTAAAAAAAGCCTCTGATGATCACACGGCTCAGCTGGGCATTGGGGGGGGGCAGGGATTTTTGCTACCAGTTCTCCGAACCACCCGCTGCCATCGCTACCGGATCGGGCGATCCGGTCCGAACCGGGAGCATTTCACCCCTTATCTAGTTTGTTATAGGGTAGCCACTGATAGGCTCTGCACAGGTATAAAAAAGCAAGATTCGATTCCTGATAATAAAAATTCCCTTTTTATTAAAGGGAATAATTATTCCCTTTAATAAAAAGCAGGAGATTTTAGGTGGAGCCTTGATTTTTCACAATCTCTCTTCCCCACCTAGCTGTTTGCTAGGGACTAGAATTTTTTTTATTATTAAATTGATAGCAATAGCACTTAGGCTTATAAAGCGCTTCATAGTGCTTTATAGCCATCTCTGAGTGGTTTACAGAGTCAGCATATTTCCTCCAAATATTTGGGCCCTCATTTTACCGACCTCGGAAGGATGGAAGGCTGAGTCAACCTTGAACCAATCAGGAATCAAACTCCTGGCTGTGGGCAGAGTCAGCCTGCAATACTGCATTCTAACCACTGCGTCACTACGGCGTCTAAATTTATGTGCTGCCCATCTCACCCAGAGACAACACTGGACAGCTTACAAAGCTCAGCTAATACAATTTTCACCCAGTAGCAGTCCCCATTCTGATCTGGTTCGATTGAAGTCATAATCCAGCAAGTTTTATGACCATCTTTCTTGGAAAAGGCTCTTAGGATGACAGTTTCTGGTCAAAATAGGTAAGCACAGGTAGACCTCCATTTACGACTTCAGTTGAGGCCAAAATTTCTGTCGCTAAGGGACAGTTGTTAAGTAGGTTTTGCCCCGTTTTACGAACTTTCTTGTCCCAGTCGTTAAGTGAATCACTGCGGTTGTTAACTTAGTAACAGTAACAGGGTTGGAAGGGACCTCGGAGGTCATCTAGTCCAACCCCCTGCTCACGCAGGAGACCTGTACTAGGGATTCGAACCGCCGGACTGCCGACCTCTCTGATCGACAAGCACAATGTCTTAGCCACCGAGCCAGCTAGTCAGGCAACATAGTAACATGGTTGTAAAGTGAATCCGGCTTCCACATCGACTTAAGATCGCAAAAGGGAATCGCGTAACCCCGGAACGCTGCAACCGTCATAAATATGAGTCAGTTGCCAAGGGTCCGAATTTTGACCCCGTGATTTCCCACGTAAGTGTGGGAAATGATCCTAAATCCCATTTTTTTTCAGGGCCGTTCTAACTTCGAACGGTCGCTAAACGAACGGTTGTAAGTCAAGGACTACCTGTACGGATTGGGCGAATGCTGCTGTCGCCCTTCATCCCTTCCTCTCTTCCTCTCTTCCAGCTGCGCAAAGCCATTGAGGGTTCGGTCACCGCCAAAGGGGTGAAGGTGCGCCCCCCGCTGGCGAGCTTCCGGGATAGCACAACCAGCAGCAGCGATATAGAGGCCACCGAAATCCACCAGCTGTGGGATCGGCGGCAACGACACTCCATCCCTCGCGAGTTCAGCCCCTCCGAGAGCGACGACAAGTGCCAGTGACGTCGGGCACGGAAAACCTGCCAACCGAGAGACGGTTCATCATTGCCATGCCTTGGCTGTTGCTCTGGCAGCTGGGCCTCTTCTAAGGATGCCTTCAACATTCCAGCTTTGGAGACTTCAAGAGGACAGTCCGTTCCTGGAATAACTGGAGAATTGCCATCCAGAACCTTAAAGCTGGGCCCCCCTGGTGCCCCGTTAGCTCCATCCTTGGTCTCAGGGTTCATTTAAGTCTTTCCGTTCCCATTTTCCCGTCGTCCCACTCTCCAGCAGCTCAGCTCCACGAGAGCTGGTCAGATGAGGAGAAGGGAGGCTGATCGAGACAGGGGAGGATACGCGCGTGGGTCTTTTCAATCACTCATCTCAACTTCTCTGTACAGGGGTCCTTCCTTGTACCCCGAGGCTTGGGCATCTCACTCGGGCCGCCTCCGAGCGTAGTTCAAAGACTTCCTTGGTCCGTTCTCGGCAGTTTTGCAGGTGGGCAGTCCACCTGGAAGGAAGCTGGTGAAGCATCTGTCTTCCTCGCGGTCTCGTCACTGTGCCCCCCTTTTTTTCAGGTTTGAAAGGAGGAGGAACTTTTCGGCATGGGTGGATGCCCTCCTGGCGTCTGTGGGCAGCTGTGGGTTTCTCTCCCCGTGGCCTGAATCTTCCCCCTCAAATCTTCAGCGCTGACCCAGCCGTGCTGTGTACGGCGACCTCCCCCCCCCCCGTAGGAGGAATCCTAAATAACAGATAGGGTTTGTGGGGGTTGTTGGTAGGGCTTGTGGGGCCCAAATAAAACCGACACTGGATTTCTCGGACTACTGAACCAGGCAACCCCCTCCCCCTTCCTCCCTACTGCCAGATCCTGGAATTCTTCCCTTCCGCCTTCCTCTCTCTGTGGAACCCACTCATGCTCGAATCCACAGGCAGAGGAGAGGGAAAGAAGGAAGACTGTCTGTACATACCGAAGATTTTTATACATATATCTATCTATATTAATTTAATTGCAGAAAAGAATACAAATAGAGTTATATTATTAACCAAGGAGTGTCTGGTGTATATCTAAGCCATAGACGGTTGTGGGAACCGAGCCTGGTTTGTTCATTGACATGGTCCAGATCACAACTAGGGTAAAGAGAAGGATGGGTGTCAGTATGAGCCGGTTTAGCCTAAAGGTTAAGGCACCAGGCTGGCGATCATGATACTATGAGTTCTAATCCCACTTTAGACATGAAAGTCAGCTTGGTGACTTGGGCCAATCGCTAGGAGATTGTGAGTTCTAGTCCTGCTTTAGGCATGAAATCCTGCTGGTTGCCCCTGGCCAATGACCAGGAGACTGTGATTTCTAGTCCCACCTTAGGCATGCATGAAAGCCAGTTGGATGACTTTGGGCCAATCAGCAGGAGACTGAGTTATAGTCCCATTTTAGGCATGAAATCTGGCTGGATGACTTGAATCAATCACCAGGAGACTGTGATTTCTAGTCCCACTTTAAGCACGAAAGATTGGAGCGTTCAATCCTAGGTAGCAGCAGATGTTTCTCTCCTACTGCACAAAGAGAAAATATCTGCTGTGAGCTCTGTGTGGTGTCAGGAAGGGGATCCGGCCAGTAAACTCTCAGCCTCATCCAATCACCCCGATTCTATCCCGAATTAAGGGATTACAGAGTCGTAAAAAGGGAGGGTTTTTTTTTTTTTTTAAATTCATGGTTAGATGGCTTTTATGTTGTGCAGACCCAGCTAGGCTCCAATTCGGTCTATTGTGAGAACCCAGGAAGTGGGTTAAACTGATAACCCAGGTTAAAGATATTATGTGAATGCTCTCAATGTCTACTTTTCTTTTTGGGGGGAAAGAAGGGGGGAAGAAACTCAGGATCCTTTTCAATAAATTATTTCTTCTCATCTCGGATTTCCTCCATAAATTGGTCTAGCCAGCCAGATCTTTCAGATAACCCCTCCCCCCCAAATATCCCAGTTGGTGCAAGCTAGTTAATAGTAGGTGGAAGATGTCCAGAAATCCCAGATTTGGGGGGGGGAAATATTGCTGAAGAATATATTTGCAAATTCCCTCCATACATTTCAGGGGTGGGTTCTACTTACCTTTACTACCGGTTTGCAACGGGATCGCGCATGCGCAGATCGCCGATGATGACATCCGGGGCGGTGGGCAGGACTTCCTGCCGGTTTTACTACTGGTTCTTGCGAACCGGTCCAAACCGGAGACAACCCACCACTGAGACAGTTGCTGGAAAAAAAGCCAAAATGAGTGTATCCTTGTAATCTCCCAGAATCACAGAGTTAAGACAACCTGATTGTTCCAGCATTCCTAAACAGATGTACTTCCAGTTCTGAAAGGAGTCCAGAGTCCACTAGAGATAGGTGGCCAATGAATATTTATTAACAATAAGAATGGGTACAGTCCCCAAACATCTGGAGCATCACTTGAACACCTTCGGTATTGACAAAAAAATCGCCATCGGTCAATTGCAAAAGGCAGCTTTACACTTTAACAGCTTACATCCTGAGACCAGAGGTGGGTTTCAGCAGGTTCTGACCAGTTCTGGAGAACCGGTAGCGGAAATTTTAAGTAGTTCGGAGAACCGATAGTAAAAATTCTGACTGGCTCCGCCCCCATCTATTCTCTGCCTCCCAAGACCCAGCTGATTGGTAGGAAATGGGGATTTTGCAGTAACCTTTCCCTGCCATGCCCACCAAGCCACGCCTACCAAGCCACACCGACAGAACTGGTAGTAAAAAAATTTGAAACCCACCACTGCCTGAGACCATTCCCTTAACACAGGGGTGAAATCCAGCAGGTTCTGACTGGTTGTGGAAAACAGGTAGCGGAAATGTTGAGTAGTTCGGAGAACCGGCAGCAGAAATTTTGAGTAGTTCAGAGAACCGGCAAATACCACTTCTGGCTGGCCCCAGGAGTAGGGAGGGAATGGGGATTTTGCAGTATCCTTCCCCCAGGAGTGGGGTGGGAATGGAGATTTTGCAGTATCCTTCCCCTGCCATGCCCACCAAGCCACACCACGTCCACCAAGCTGCACCATGCCCACAGAACTGGTAGTAAAAAAAAAATTGAATTTCACCAATGCCTTAACACCATCAAACAATACCCTATGCCTATCCCAGGTCCTAGCCCACCCCCCCTTTTTTTAAAAAATTTTTAAATTTATTTTTTTTAATTAGATTTATATGCCGCCCTTCTCCGGAGACTCAGGGCGGCTTACAATGCGTTAAGCAATAGCCTTCATCCTTTTGTATATTTATACAAAGTCAGCTTATTGCCCCCACAAACTGGGTCCTCATTTCACCTACCTTAGAAAGGATGGAAGGCTGAGTCAACCTTGAGCCTTGGCGAGATTCGAACCTGCAATAATTACAGGCAGCTGGTCTTAATAACAGGGTGCTTTAGACCACTGTACTACCAAGCCCTTGATAGGTAGATTTTAAAAAGACAAATCCAGTCTGAATCCTGGCTAATTGTGCATTAACCATAATAACCAAAATCTTTTGTTCACTGAAACTGGCAAAGGACTTCTGTGCTTCCTTGGGATCTTTCTGGAAACTGGCTAATCCCGGCTAGGATTTAAAAGGATTTTTTAAAAAAACAAATCATCCAGAATGTGTTTGCTCTCAGGTTTTTTTCTTCAAACTTTTAATACGGAGAATGCCAAGTTTCTTTTAAATAATTTCCCATGTTAGGTGAGATTAAATTGCGGGGAAAGGAAAGATTTAACAATACTGCATTCTAACCACTGCGCCACCACAGCTCCTAAATTTATGTGCTGCCCATCTCATCCAGAGACAACTCTGGACAACATACAAACCAGTGGTGAAATCTAAAATTTGTTACTACCGGTTCTGTGGGCGTGGCTTGGTGGGGGGTGGTGGTAATGTGACGGTGGGCGTGGCCAAATTTTTTTTTTTTTACTTTTAAAACCATTTTTTAGAGGTTGTAAAAAAATGCTTTCAAAAGGCTCTGACGATCCCAGCTAAGTTGCCTGATCGGCAGAGGCTTTTTTTTTTTCTTTTAAATGCCTCTGACGATCAGGCAACTCAGCTTGGATCGTCAGAGGCATTTAAAAGAAAAAAAGGGGTTTTTTTGTTTTAAAAGCCTTTGATGATCCCAGCTGAGCCGCGCGATCATCAGAGGCTTTTTTTTTTACTTTTAAAAGCATTTTTTAGAGGTTGTAAAAAAATGCTTTCAAAAGGCTCTGACGATCCCAGCTAAGTTGCCTGATCGGCAGAGGCTTTTTTTTTCTTTTAAATGCCTCTGACGATCAGGCAACTCAGCTTGGATCGTCAGAGGCATTTAAAAGAAAAAAAGGGTTTTTTTTGTTTAAAAAGCCTTTGATGATCCCAGCTGAGCCGCGCGATCATCAGAGGCTTTTTTTTTTACTTTTAAAAGCATTTTTTCGGCCAAAGAGGTTGTAGAAAAAATGCTTTTAAAAGTAAAAAAAAAAAAAAAAGCCTCTGATGATTGTGCGGCTCAGCTAGGCATGTGGCGGGGGGGGGCTGGGATTTTTGCTACCGGTTCTCCGAATCACCCGCCTCCATTATTACCGGATCAGGCGATCCGGTCCGAACCGGGAGCATTTCACCCCTAATACAAACCTCAGCTACAGGGGTGAAATCCAGCAGATTCTAACAGGTTCTGGAGAACTGGTAGCGGAAATTTTGAGGAGTGGGGTGGGAATGGAGATTTTGCAGTATCCTTCCTTTGCCATGCCCACCAAGCCACACCCACAGAACCGGTAGGGAAAAATTTTGGATTTCACCCCTGCTAATATCCCTTTTTTGGGAAGTGAATGGAGTGGAATGGAATGGGGTAGGGTAAGGTAGGGTAAAATTAGAGCAGAGTAGAATAAGAATAGAGTAGAATAGAATAGAATTAAAATAGAAAATTAGAATAGAATAGGGTAGGGTAGGGTAGGATAGAATTAGAGTAGAGGAGAATTAGAGTAGAGGAGAATAAGAATAGAGTAGAATAGAATAGAATATTCTATTCTATTCAGCCTGGATAGCTCAACAGACTAAAAGCCTGTTATTAACATTCATCTGTCTGCAATTATTGCATGTTCGAATCTCGCCAAGGCTCAAGGTCGACTCAGCCTTCCATCCTTTCTAAGGTAGGTAAATTGAGGACCCAGTTTGTGGGGGCAATAAGATGACTTTGTATAAATATACAAAAGGATGAAGGCTATTGCTTAACGCATTGTAAGACGCCCTGAGTCTCCGGAGAAGGGCGGCATATAAATCTAATTAAAAAAAAAAAAATTAAAATAGAAAATTAGAATAGAATAGAATAAGGTAGGGTAGGGTAGAATTAGAGTAGAGGAGAATTAGCGTAGAGGAGAATAAGAATAGAGTAGATGAGAATAAGAATAGAATAGAATAGAATAGAATAGAATAGAATAGAATAGAATAGAATAGAATAGAATAGAATAGAATAGAAATATTCTTTATTGGCCAAGTGTGGTTAGATACACAAGGAATTTGTCTCCCTCTCTTTTCCAGCTCTTCCCAAGATCTCTCTGTATTTTCTCTCTTTGCACTTGAGTCTTTTGGGTGATCCTGAAACGCATCTCCATTTGCAGGAATTTTAGTAGCTCTCTGGCATTATTTTTTTTTTTTCCTACGTGGGCCCCAAAGCAAAACCCAGCAATCATCTGCAACGGGTATTGGAAGACAAAAACCAGGGATTGGTGGCAAGAATAAAACCGCTGCCTCCATAGCTCCTTTGCTCGGTTATGAAGTCACAAGATTCAGTAGCACAATTCCCAGAAGAAAAAAAAAAAAAAAAATCAGCGGGCAGCCTTGCTTTTAAATAATTTCAATAGGTCTCTTTTAAAGGGTTGATTGAAAGCTTCATTACTGTAATTTTCAATGCTAATCCACCCCCACTCCCATTCTTTATATACATAAACTTTCTGGATTTCTTCCTTGAACCAAAAGAAGCACATAAAGGTTTCCTGATTGGATCACGCCCATAGAACCGGTAGGGAAAAATTTTGGATTTCACCACTGCTTACAACCACGGCTGAGCCCAAAATTTCGGTTGCTAAGCAAAGAAAGCGATGTGAGTTTTGCCCCCGTTTTACAATCTTCCTTGCCGCCGTCGTTAAACGAATCACAGCCGTTAAGTTAGGGTCCAATCAAGAAACCTTGGGTCCTTGTTTTGGTTCAAGGAAGAAATCCACCCTTTAAAAGAGACTTATTGAAATTATTTAAAAGCAAGGCTGCCCGCTGATTTTTTTTTGGGGGGGGGGGGGCGGATTGTGCTACTGAATCTTGTGACTTCATAACCGAGCAAAGGAGTTATGGAGGCCTAACTGGTCAGAAACCCTGCTGAAACCCACCTCTGGTGCTATGATATGGCATGGCATGGAGAAAGGATGCCCACAAACTAAACTAAGAATCGATCACATCTAAGGGAGCTTGAGGGTGTGGATCGGGTGAGAGAGGGCTACTCTTAAAGCTTCACCTCCGTACGATACAGAGGCGATGGGGACAGCTGACGCCTCCTAGCCGTGATGATCAACTTGCCAGCGTCGTTCAGGGAACAACTGACGGACAGAGGATCCATGTCTGTTGGCAGCTGACACTTATGGGTGAAGGTGTTGGAGACAATGCCATCTTCGGCCATCTGCAAGGCAAGCAAACATAAGTGGGTGAGCCCTTTCCCCAAATATCTTCCGGAATTTTCCACCGTGGTGTCTCTTAAGGCACCACCAATGTTGGCTTAAGACAGGGGTGTCAAACTCAAGGTCCGCGGGCCGGATCCAGACTGTGGGGTTCTTTATTTATTTATTTATTTTATTGGTTCGATTTATATGCCGCCCTTCTCCGGAGACTCAGGGCGGCTTACAATACATTAAGCAATAGCCTTCACACTTTTGTATATACCTGCTTAATAGGGCTTTTTGCCCCCCCTAAGCGGTGTTTTAATATATATATATATATGTATATGTATATATATATACATACACACACACAAAGTCAGCTTATTGCCCCCACAATCCGGGTCCTCATTTTACCTACCTCGGAAGGATGGAAGGCTGAATCAACCTTGAGCCTGGTGAGATTTGAACTCGTGGCAGCTGGCAGCTAAGTGCTATTTAACAGCACTTTAGTCCGCTGTGCCACCAAGGCTCCTTAGATCTGGCCTGCAGGAACCCTGGAAACAGCGAAGGACCAGCCTGCAGTGCCTCTGCCAGCAAAAATGGAGCTTAGGAGGGCCGCACGTGGCCCTCCCGAGCTCCATTTTCGGCTGTGGCGGCATCCTGCAGTCCTCCGCCAGCAAAAACGTCCACTTCCATCCTGGCCAGGGGTGAAATTCACTTACCTTCGCTACCAGTTTGCAAATGTGAGCACATGCCTCCTCCATGCATGCCCAGAGCCTTCAGCACATGCGCAGAGGGTCAAAAACAGGATGTGATGACGTCCGGGCGGGTGGGCGGAGCCTCCCACCGCCAACGCTACCGGATTGCGTGTGTCAAGTTTCCGAAAGATGCCCTAATTAATTCATGAGCCATGATCCAAACTTCAAAGGAAATATAGTCATTTATTAGGAGCACCATTCCGGCAATACTGGGATGCAGTTAGGACTGATCCTGCGTAGATTTACGTTCCCCTATGACCCTGTCTCTGCCCTCCTCTCTGGCCATGTCATAAATCACATTCTCCAATTAACCACTTTGGCTGGCTGTGAAACCTAACACCCTCCTTCTGATTGCGGTCAGGAAGAATGTATGGAATTCCCTTCAGTTCTCCCTCCCTCCTGCTCATGGCAACTTGAAAGCTTTGCAAGTTGACAGCGTGGTCCGGATAGATCCGGCTGAATTTCACCACTGATCCTGGCCATGTCAATCCTAGCCATGCTCCCCCTGGCCCCCCGAGGTCAAACACAACCCTGATGCGGCCCTCAATGAAATTGAGTTTGACATCCCTGGTTTAAGAGCTTAGCTTGAGTTTTTCAAAGGAGTCTCGTCGGGAACGTTCACACAAGCTGCCTGACCTGGTTACCCAGTTACTGTCATTCATTTTCTGGATGTACTCAATACATATTTGCTGAAATTTGACCAAAGGAAAGGATGCGGGTTTTATCCCGGTGTTTCTCAATCTTGACAACTTTAAGATGCTTGGACTTCAACTCCCAGAATTCCCCAGCCAGCATTCAAGGTTGAGAAACACTGGTTTAGCCTGAAGGTCATCAAGAATACAGGTAGTCCTTGACTTATAACCACAATTCAGCCAGGGGTGGGTTCTAAATTTTTTTACTACTGGTTCTGTGGGTGTGGCTTATTTTGTGGGCGTGGCTTGGTGGGGGTAATGTGATGGTGGGCGTGGCCAACTTTTTTTTTTTTTTACTTTTAAAAGCGTTTTTTCTACAACCTTAAGAGTTTGCAGAAAAAAATGCTTTTAGAAGCCTCTGATGATCAGGCAACTCAGCTGGGATCGCCAGAGGCTTTTAAAGGCATTTTTTTCCCTACAACCTCTTCGCCCGAAGAGGTTGCAGAAAAAAATGCTTTTAAAAGCTTCTGACGATGCCAGCTGAGCCGCACAATCATCAGAGGCTTTTTTTTTTTTTTTACTTTTAAAAGCATTTTTTCGGCCGAAGAGGTTGTAGAAAAAATGCTTTTAAAAGTAAAAAAAAAAAAAAAAAGCCTCTGATGACGTGGGCGGGTAAGCGAGCGGGGGACCGGTTTTAGGGGCGTGGCCAGCGAATCTTATTACCGGTTCTCCGAACTACTACAAATTTTTACTACCGGTTCTTGCGAACCGGTGCGAACCGGGAGCAACCCACCACTGAATTTCAGCCCAAAATTTATGTTGCTAAGCGAGACAGTTATGTGAGTTTTGCCCCATGTTATGACCTTTTTTGCCCCAGTTGCTACTGTAGTTGTTAACCCTATTTGGGTGTTGATGACTTCAGCGAATAGAACATCACTGAAAACAGCAGCAGATAAACAGAATTAAAACTCGAAAAGACGGACATCCAGCTTTCCTTTTTTATGGCTACCTCCTACTTCTCTCCTTCTTGCCTTCGATCCATGTCCTGCTTTTCCCTCTCATGCTCCCCCACAGCCCCTTCCCACTCTGGGACTAAGTTTATGCAACCATTTTAATTCAGATCAGGCGAAGAATGCATTTGCGTAATAGAAGAAACTTGACTGCTGTTAACCTCGACTAGGGGTTTTGTTCAGGGTATGGTACAAACTTTAAAAAAACGAGTCCATTCAGTAATCAGGTTAAGTGTGCTGTTTGAAAACAGACGGCGCACTGAGACCAAGAAATGGATTTGTTTTACATTAGCTTAGGCAATTGGTAAGATTTGAGCAAACGTAATACATACGGCCAGTTACTTAGCAACTGTTCAAAGTTACAATGGAGCCCCGAAAAACTAACGTATTTTTCGGAATATAAGACGCACCGGAGTATAAGATGCACCTTAGTTTTTGGGGAGGAAAATAAGAAAAAAGCTGATTGGCAGGTGGATCTTCTTCTTCTTTATCTTTATTTGATTTATATACCGCCCTACTCCCGAAGGACTCAGGGCGGTGAACAGCCAAACGATAAAATACATAAATACAAAATTTAAAAAAACAGCATAAAACCGAATTAAACAATTTAGCCCAGACAGATTTAAAACACCCCAATCATTTAAAAAACAGATTAAAATTTTCATATTAAAAAGAGCCTCCCGGAATACTCCCTATCAGCTATTCCAAGAGGTGAATTTTAGCAACAGGTTCCTTGGTTGTGAGCTCTGTGCCTTGCTTTTTTTTTCTGCCTCTGAAACTTCTGAAACTTCTTTTCAGAAAAAAAATTTTTCCTGCCTCTGAAAGCCTCCGAAACAGCTTCAGAAAAAAAAGCCTCTGAAGCTCTGTTTGGAGGCTTTTTTTTCTGAAGCTTCGTTTCTGATGCTTTTTTCAGCCTCCGAAACCTCCGTTTGAGAAGCTGGGCGGGGCTACATTTGGAGTATAAGACGCACCCAGATTTCCACCCTATTTTTTGGGGGGGAAAAGGTGCGTCTTATACTCTGAAAAATATGGTACTTACAGCCCAGTTATGAAGTTAACAGAATAATAGAGCTGGAAGGGACTTTGGAGGTTTCTTAGTCCAACCCACTGCTCAGGCAGGAGATCTTATACCATTTCAGACAAATCTCTTTCTAAATCTCTTGATGGGTTGACTTCAGTGGTGGGTTCCTCCCGGTTCAGCCCGGTTCAGCCGAGCTGGTAGCAGTGACGATATGAGGTCACCGAACCAGTTCTCTTTGTTTGGGAACTGGGCCCTCCTCCCCCCCCATGTTATTCTTACCTTTTATTTGGCCCCACCCCCCAATCTATTGCTGCCTCCCGAGTCCCAGTTGATCAGCTAGAAGGAAAAAAACTGTTTAAAACTCTTGCTGCGGGGCTTCAAAGGGCCGCCCCTACAGCTGATCAGTGGTAAAAGGCAATTTGGTGGTAGACCGGTGCCTCCAAAAACAAATGAGTAGACCAGTGCCTGCAAAAATAAATGGGTAGACCAGTGCCTCCAAAAACAAATGAGTAGACCGATGCCTGCAAAAAATAAATGGGTAGACCAGTGCCTCCAAAAACAAATGAGTAGACTGGTGCTTCCAAAAACAAATGAGTAGACCAGTACAGCTCTGCAAGCAGTTAAAAGCCTGGTAGACCAGTACCTCTGCTAAATCCTAAAGAATTGTCACATGACCATCAAGCCACGCCCACAAAATAAGCCACTGACAGATTTGATCTCCGTGCAGACTGCAGCCCAGGTTCAGCCATCGAGAGAGATGCCAATCAACACGGAAGGTGGCAGGTTTAGGGATTCCCATGGCACAAATGTCTGCCAGTTAGCTTACCCTCATGAGTGACCGTGCTGCTAATTTTAACAATTGAGTGATCTGTTCAATGACCAGAGCAACTCATCCATCTTGACATTCCAATCACATATGAATTCCACCCACCCCACCCCCCTTGATTGGGTTTTAAACGTGTTGTGGGAAGGGGACCTGGGGTATTCGGTTTCTTTTTCATCCCCTCTGCATATCTCAGCCCTGACAGGAGCCCCCCCACCTTCTTACCTTCTCAGCTTGGATGACGATGCAGTAGTTGTAGGAAGTCACCACGATAT
>NW_027256886.1:5384045-5456979 GCF_029215685.1 Pituophis catenifer annectens | reverse complement strand
CTTTCCTCCTTTCCTTCCTTTCCTTTCCTTTCCTTTCCTTTCCTTTCCTTTTCCTTCCTTTCCTTTCCTTTCCTTTCCTTCCCTTTCCTTTCCTTTCCTTTCCTTTCCTTTCCTTTCCTTTCCTTTCCTTTCCTTTCCTTTCCTTTCCTTTCCTTTCCTTTCCTTTCCTTTCCTTTCCTTTCCTTCCTTCCTTTCCCTTCCCTTCTCCTTTCTTTTCCTTTCCTTTCCTTTCCTTTCCTTTCCTTTCCTTTCCTTTCCTTTCCTTTCCTTTCCTTTCCTTTCCTTTCCTTTCCTTTCCTTTCCATCCCATCCTATCCTATCGGTGTAGAGTTTTGCTTTCCCGCCGCCTTTTTTCTTCTGTGTGCCCTGTGGGTCCTGTGATTTACCTCAGGATGCTCCTGTTTGCCTGAGTACCCTGTTTGCTGAAAATATGGATATAAAATATATTTATTGATATAAAACTACCAGATCGTGTCAGTGTCTCTGACTTCATTTGGACACCTGCCGCCCAATTCCCTGACACCTTCCCTCTCTTAGTCACCCCCCACCCCCCATTTCTCACCCAATGACCAGCAGAAAAAACAAAACGCCCTTCCTCTTTTATTTATACCCCGGTTTCCCATTTTTGAGCTACAGAGTTTGGGGGTACACAGGCTCTACAAACCACAGGGAACGGATCCTGGAGACCATCGATTGTGGCTTATGAGCAGGGGTGGGCTTCAAACATTTTAGCAAGGGGTTCTCTGCCCGGTTGCTGGGTGGGCGTGGCCATGGTGGGCGTGGCCTAGTCAGCCTCCTGCACCACTGCGGGGCGGGGGGGCGTTTTTGCCCTCCCCGGGCTCCGGAGGCTTTCCTCGAGCCTCCAGGAGGGCAAAAACGGCCTCCCCAGGCTCCGGAGGCCCTCTGGAGGCCGGAAATGGGCCTGTTTCTGGCCTTCCCAAATTTCCAGTAGGCCTGTTTTTCACCCTCCCCCAGCCCCTGCACACACCCTGCACTTACCTGCATCCAAAACGGGTGACGTGAGGACTCCTGGGAGGGGCAGGGTGAGCTGGGCGGGGCCAGCCAGGAGTGGGATTTGGGGGGGTTCTCCGAACTACAAAGAATCTTAGCTAGAGGTTCTCCCGAACCCCAGCAGCCCACCCCTGCTTATGAGTTGCAACGGGAAACGGGACAGGCGGAGGAAATAAGTAAACCGATGACCAGAGAGTTGACATATGAATGCCGTTTTAATGTTAATTACACAGAAAGGAAATCAAATGTAATTTTCATCCTGGCTCCACCCTCTCTGGGGAATGCAACATTTGCAGGCCATTGGAAAACCAATTGTAGGCTTTCCGTTGCAGACAGGATAATGGCCCCCGAAGTCAAGATGATGGACCAAACGTCAGGATGACAATCATCACAGTTGTCATCTTGACATTTTTGGACCATAACCGGTGGACGTCTCTGCTTGCAGAGCTTGGATTGCAAGACAACACAAGCACAGTTCCCTTAGGCATGGAAGTGGAAAGTGTTCAGATCCACCAGCCTCAGCCAAACTGAATGACAGTACATTAACAAAAAAAGAAGAACAAAAGCAGATACCAAACACTCATAATAGATACAGGTAGTTCTTGAGTTACGACCGCAATGGAGCCCCAAATTTCTGTTGTGAAGTGAGACATTCGTTAAGTGAGTTTTGCCTCATTTTATACCGCCTTTCTTGCCACGGGTGGTTTAGCGAATCACCGCAGTGGATAAGTTAATAACACGGTTACTAAGTGAATCTGGCTTTCCCCATTGGTTTTGCTTGTCAAAAAGTTGCAACAGGAGATCACGTGGCCTTGGGGCACACAGCAACGGTCATAAGTACGAGTCCGTGGCCAATGCTTAATGCATTGTAAGCCGCCCTGAGTCTCCGGAGAAGGGCGGCATATAAATCAAATTTAAAAAAAAAAAAAAGCGTCTGAATTTTGATTCACGCTCCCAAGATCGTAAGTGTGAAAAACGGCCATAAGTCACTTTTCCCCCCAGTGGCGTGGCAACTTTGAACGGTCACTAAATGAAATGTTGTAAGTCGAGGACTACCTGAACTCCGAAAGACATCCGGGAAGGCAGGGATGGGAACGAAACAAAGCTGTCGGAAGCAAAGGCACAGAAAAGAAGGAACAAAACACGGCCCCGAATCGGGTAGAACCACCTTTTTAATGAATTTACAGATACAAAGAAAACGAAACAGACAATCGTACCAGGCCGGGCTATACATCAGGAACAAATCGGGTGAGAAATAGTGACACACAGAAACAATACTGTGCATTTGGACCGGGACACAAGAGTGCAAGGATCAGAGAGATTGGGAGGAAGGAGTAAAGAAGAGGGTGATGCCCTTGGCTCTCTTTGGGCAACAAGGGGGAGGCAAGACAGGAGTCAGCACAGAGATTTTGGGGAGGGGAAGGGTAGGGAGGGGTACGTGCGACAGTGCCACCGAATGGACTGGTTTTGCACAGGCGATGCAGGAGAAGATGGGCTTAGCAAGGGAAGTTCTCGAATGAGACATGTTGTTTTCGTTCCCTCCCCATCTCACCCTACTTCCTAGTGGCCTTCGGGTCTTCCGGTGAAGAGCCCCTACTCACCCATGATCACCTGACTAGGTCTTGCTGCACTCCAGATGGATGAGTCAGGATGAGACTCAACTCTCCTACCATCCCTGAGCCAATCGAAAGATCCCCAGCCGTATCAGATGGTTGGGAAAGAAATCACCGTTCCAAATATCTCCATGACATCTCAAGAGTCCCTGGAATGACTGAGACACTAAGTCCTCCCCACAACTAGTTATTTAACCACTAAGACTAGTTGATTTATCCACGACTTCTCCTCCCCCTCAACATCATCCCTACACTCTGTTCTCTCCTTCCTCTCCAACCTCTCCTTCCTTAGAAGAACGTCAACTGTTGGTGATAGACCAGTCCGTGATGGTCCTCCTGTTAGTCACATTCATATCAAAAGAACTATTTGAAACCATCTGCTCTGAACCCAATGAGATGGGGCTGCCACAAAGAAAAGGGGGCCCAACCGAGTGGTGGGATTCAAATAATTTAACAACCGGTTCTCTGCCCTAATGACCGGCTGGATGGGTGTGGCCATGGTGGGCTTGGCCAGGGGATGTGACAGGCAGCAGTCAGCCTCCTGCACCCCCCTGGGAGCGAAAATGAGCCATAAGGGGGCCACGCAGCACACACCCCCATGCCCCATTTTGGGCCTAGTAGGCCTTCCTGCAGCCTCCTGGGAGCAAAAATGAGCCACAGGGGGGCCACGCAGCACACACCCCCCGTGCCCCATTTTGGGCCTAGTAGGCCTCCCTGCAGCCTCCTGGGAGCAAAAATAGGCCACGGAGGGCCCGCGCCACACCCCCCCATGCCCCATTTTGGGCCTAGTAGGCCTCCCTGCACTTACTTGGGAGCCAAAACAGGATGTGTGGGGACTTCTGGAAGGGGCAGGGAGGGCGGGGCCAGCCAGCAATTTAACAACCGGTTCGGCCAAAGTGGTGCGAACCGGTTGAATCCCACCAGTGGGCCAACCTATTTTTCCAAAGCACCTGAAGACAGAACAAGAAGCAATGGATGGAAACCAGTCGAGGTGGGGACCAACCTAGAACTAAGGAGAAATTTCTTGACAGTGAGAACAATTAATCCGTGGAATGGCTTGTCTTCAGAAGTTGGGGGGGGGGGGTTCCACCACTGGAAGTTTTTAAGAAGAAATTGGACAACTCCTTGTCTGAAATGGTATAGGGTCTCCTCCTTGAGTAGAGGGGTGGACTAGAAAACCTCCAAGGGTCCTTTTCCAACTCTTCTGTTATTCAGCTCTGGATTGTACAAAATTCAGTAACCCCACCTTGTGGAAACTGCAATTTACAAAGAATTGGGCAATGGCCAGAATAAAATTAGGACTAATCCCCAATGTCTTTCTAAGACAGGCTTCCCAAACATTTTCCGACTTTATACAAAACCCCATTTCAGAAAGTTCTTTTTACTGTTGATCAGAGAGTCCTTAGTTCAAGGTCCCTTGTTATGTCTGGGTAAGAGGTTTGTGTGTCATTATTCCACCCAAGTTTGAGTAATTTAGCCGAGTTTGGGAAGCGCTGTTGCTAGAAGCTGAGACTGCATCTACGGTCCAGTCAAGGGTGTCTTCAGGATGTGATTGTCAGCACTTCAACCTGCATTTACTCTAGTGCTGACATAAGAAGGAGAAGCGGAGGCGTCTGGAAAGGGACGTTTGACTTTTCACCTACTTATTTTCCCTGGAGATAATATCCCCTAGGAGATAAGATGGGAGGGGGGAATTCCTTTGAGCTAGAGTAGTTTACAGGTAGAATGACTTGGAAGATGGCCAATGAGTGCAGGGGAGTGGGGAACGGAAAGGGAGGGTTTTGGGGCTGGAAATCAGTGTTGGCTTCATTTGGAGTCAGGTTAGAATGTCGTGCTTAATAAATAGGAGTTTTTTCTTCAAAGACTTTGTTTGAAATGCAATTTATTTGAGACGACCTCGAAACTTGACAGTGATCTCAAAAGTCAAGAAGGCCGCTGCTTGGGTTTATGTCCATGAGGTCAGAAAAAATCAAGATGGCAGCTGCAAGGACATAAACAAATCTGATCTTCAATAACAGCAAGGTTGCCGTCTTGAATTTTATGACCATACACTGCAGACAGCGCTGTTGTTCAAATCTTTTTATCCAAATCAGATGCATGAATATGGGTGCAGATGGGGCTGGGAAAACATGCCCTGTAGGTCTCAAACTGATTTAATTGCCCTTCTGTCTGCCCCCCAAAATAACCTTTGCTAAAGCTGGTGTGTGGACAACCTTAGAACTTTCATCTCTGTGTCCTCAACCCTTTTACCAAACTACAATTTCCAGAAACTTTTGAAAGAAGCTTTGACAATTACATCAGGATAAAAACCAGTGGTGGTATTCAGCCGGTTTGGGCTGGTTTGGGAGAACCGGTTGTTAAATTGCTGGCAGCCCCTGCCCCTTCCAGGAGTCCACACGGGCTCTGTTTTTTGCTCCCAGGAGGCACAGGGAGGCCTACTAGGCCCAAAACGGGACACTGGGGGGGGGGGGCGGCAGTGTGGCCCCCATGTCCCATTTTTGCTCCGGGGGGGGTGCAGTAGGCCGAGTGCTGCCTGTCACACCCTCTGGCCATGCCCACCATGGCCATGCCCACCATGGCCACACCCATGGTGTGATCTTTCCTTCACCGGATGCTCTTTATAGCAGGGGTCTCCAACCTTGGCCATTTTAAAACTTGTGGACTTCAACTCCCAGAATTTCTCAGCCAACATGGCTGGCTGAAGAATTCTGGGAGTTGAAGTTCACAACTCTTAAAAGTTGCCCAGGTTGGAGACCTCTGCTCTATAGAGTTCGGAGTTGAGGAACCTAACTCCCCCAGATTCCCAACCAGCGAGGTCAAAAGTCCTTTGTTATCTCAAGATCCAAAGGAGGCCCGATCCCAGCAAACCATGATGCAGATAAGACCATCGGCACCATCTCTGAGACGATGACTCAACATGTGTGACGTCATTACGGCTTGTGCCACACAGGTTGGTGATGTTGCACCATCCAAATCCGCTTAACCTGGGCCTGGAGAAGAGGTGAGGCCAGAAGAGGCCATATGGAAGAGAGACACTCGTGTTTCTCAACCTCAACCACTTTAAGATGCGTGGACGTCAACGCAACCACTTTAAGATGAGTCCACGCATCTTAAAGTGGCTGAGGTTGAGAAACGCTACCTTAGGGCAAAGGGGTACAGGATAAAGATTATAATATTCCCAACCCAGGTGGGCCACGGTGGGAGAGCAGAGCAGGGGATAGGGCACCCTATGGAAATCCATCCGTGTGAGGGGTACCAAATCCCGGAAAGACAGAACATGGAGACACACGTACAAAACGATAGAAAAGATCTGGAACAAGGTCATGTGGACTCACTTGTGCTCTCCAATTCCTTTCCGAAGAGATGGGGGAAGGCAGGAATGGAGCATATTAGCACACACCGGGGCACCCCCCCACCCCGCTTACCCTCCCCACTTTCTTCCAAGGAGTCCACAGTATAAAATCTGAGACAATAAAGCCAAGGATTGCCCCTCGGGCCGGGGTGGATATATATTTTTTTTCTTGGGTTTTTTTGTTTGTTTGTTTTGTTTTTTTAAAAAAAGCATAACAAATCGCACATTCTTGTTGCATTTTCACATCCTGTTTCAGCTCTTCGCCACAAAACCACAGGAGCCGGGATGGGAAAGGGGACATACAGGTAATCTCAAAAGTCTGTCGAGTTTCATAGTCTGAAGAAGAGAAATGATTTTTGTCTTGAAAGAGTGTTAGCCATGCCACCTGGAGAGCGAACGAGGGCACCTTTGGTTCCCGGGGCACCACGATTGGGTTTTGCCCGAGGTCCCCCGTCCCCGAGTTGTGATGACTCCCACCAGCGTCGCCCTTCTTCCGATAGTTTGCTCGGCATCCTCACCCTGCACCCCAAAGACATTCCCATGCAAAGGAAACAAAACAGGCCACGAGAGAAAGAGAGATAAAATGCAGCAGGCAAAACCCACAGAGCCATTAAGCAGCTCCTGAGGCTTTAATGGTGGCATCGGATGGCACGGTGGAGCTCAGGAAGGCCTGGGAGGGGAGCTTTCGAACCCGCCACTCCTGCCCATGCTGCCTTCCTTCATCCAAAGGGGGAGGAGGAACCATCCCGCTGAGACAACTGATGGGCCGTGGAGCTGGGTAGACGAAAGGTGCCACGGAGCAGGGCAAAATGGCAGGTGAAGCATGCCACGGAACAGGAAGGGGGATTCACGGCTGTTCGGCGTCCTCTAACTCCTCCTCCTCCTCCAGCTCTTCTTCAACCTCGTCATCTTCGTTGTCGTCGAGCGACACCACGCCGGAGGACGCCACATCGGAGACCTTTCTCCGGACCTGGCAACTGTCCCCATGGACTTTGTAGTCCTTGCACGGAAGGCCCTCCTCCTCCGTGGGTGAGAGGCAGGACTCGGTGAAGGACATGGAGTACATAGAGTCCTGGCACTCGAGTTGTGCCAGGCTCCGGAAGGCACATTCTCCGGCAGTTTGTGTGGTGGGCAACTTGGAGATCAGCATGTCCTCCCCGCCGGATACGGAGCCTAGCAGTTTGGCGGCAAGTTCGGACGGGGAGCCCAACTCCTTGAGAAGGAAGCTGTCGTCAAGGCTGCAGAGACTGGAGCACAAGGTCTCCGGGGAGATGGTGGACTGAGAAGAATCGCTTTCCGGGTCACAGGAACCTTGCCGGGAGCTCAGGTGGCACAGGCGGCTGTGCAGGAAACCTTTCAAGAGGGTGTTACTCGGGAGCTGGCCCACTGCGTCTGCAACACAACAACCAAGAGGGAAGAGGTTAGTAATGCAGCATTTCACTTCAATGCAAAGAAGGATTTGGGGTGACATGATAGCAGCGCTCCAATATCTAAGGCAGCGGTGGGTTGCCTCCGGTTCAGACCGGTTCTATAGAACCGGTAGTAAAACCGGAGGGAGGCTCTGCCCACCGACCCCGACGTCATCAGAACGCTTCTGCGGATGCGCAGAAGAGCGGGCACGCACACTTCGCTCACACGGACACGCGGGCCCGCTGCGAACTGGTAGTAAGTAGTTTCCATTTATTTGATTTGTTTATTTGATTTGTATACCGCCCTACTCCCGAAGGACTCAAGGCAGTGAACAGCCACAAGATAAAAACACATAAATACAAAATTTAAAACAGGATAAAACCGAATTAAACAATTTGGCCGAAGACAGATTTAAAACACCCCAATAAATTAAAAACGAATTAAAATTTGCGTTTTAAAAAGGGAGAAATTAGGCCAGGCCAGCCTGATGGAATAAAAAGGTCTTAAGAGCGCGGCGGAAGGTGCGTAGATCTGGGATCCTCCGTATCTCCGGGGGGAGCTCATTCCAGATAGTAGGTGCTCCCACAGAGAAGGCTCTCCCCCTGGGGGCTGCCAGTTGACATTGTTTGGCCCACGGCATCCGGAGGAGCCCCTCTCTATGAGAGCGTACCGGCCGGTGGGAGGCTACTGGTGGCAGCAGGCGGTCTCGTAGAACCCACCCCTGATCTAAGGGGTTGTCGCAAAGAAGAAGGGGGTCAATCTATAGCCTGACTAGGTGGCTCAGTGGCTAAGACCCTGAGCTTGTCGATCAGAAAGGTCGGCAGTTCAGCAGTTCGAATCCCTAGTACAGGCCTCAGTGCATACTAGGGATTCGAACCTAGCTTTCAGGTCCCTTTCAACGCTATAGTTACTGTTTTAACTATTCTCCAAAACACCCGAGGACAAAACAAGAAGTAACGGATGGAAACTCATCATGGAGACAAGCAACCTAGAAATAAGGAGAGTTATGGGAAAGGAACTATAAACTAACAATGTCCACTGCATATAAAGAGAATCAATATCAAATGTTTTATAGATGGCATATGCCTCCGAAAAAATTGGCAAAAACGTTTAAAGGCAAATCAGCTAAACGTTGGAAATGCCATCAAATACCAGGATCTTATTATCACATGTGGTGGACGTGCCCAGAAGCTAGAGAATATTGGAGCAGAATTAAGACATGGTTAGAAAAAAATGATCCAACAACACATTGATTTAAAACCTGAACTGAACCCAGAATTCAATGTGACCCACCCCCCCTGTGCATGCGTGCGCAACACCCTCCCCACACTCTTGGCATGCGATGGCCCGGTGGGCCCGGTAGGACTGTTTTTCTCCCTTCCCAGGCTTCAGAGGCTTTCTGGGAGTCTGGGGAGGACAAAAACAGCCTTCCCCACGCCCCTGGAGGCCCTCCGGAGGCCGGAAATGGCCCGTTTCCTGACTTCCGGTGGGCCCAGAAGGCTTGAAAATCAGCTGGCCAGTGCGCACATGCGCACTGGAGCTGAGCTAGGGCAACACTTGCGTGCCCACAGATATGGCTCTGTGTGCCACCTGTGGCACGCGTGCCATAGGTTCGCCATCACAGGTGTAGGGTTTCCTGCTTCAGCAGGGGTTGGACTAGAAGATCTCCAAGGTCCCTTCCAACTCTTTTATTGTGACCACCATCCTAAAAATCTCAAGGTTGGCTGCATTCCATAATATGTTGCCTGATCTTAGCCTCTCTTAAGAATAAATAAGGCCATTCAAAAATGTAGGATCTAACTTACAAGAGCTCATTCCTAAGCTTGGAATATATCTCGTAAATATGTTTGGCTGGCAGCTTCACAGAACTTGGACAAAGGGGTACTTAGATTTCCAATCTAATCGGTTGTAGATCCAACGACAGCTCCTTTCTACAGCAGCCTCTTTGCTCTGCTCCCTTTCCAGTCAAACTAGACTAATGGTGAGAGTTGAATTTCAAAATGAGATTCGGGGGAAGCTTTTTAGATTAGCACTGAAGGTGTTAGCTAGATTGGGTAATGAAATGTCTACAACAAAACAACCAAGCTCAGAGAACACCAAGGACTCCTCCCTTCTAGATTATTTCCCCTGGCTAATTTTGATGACATTGTGCTAATATTCTCATTTTTTCAAAACACCTTCAAACCATGAGCCAAGCTTACCAACATCCTATTTTTCTGGTGGGAATTTTGCCAGAGCAAAGACCCACATCCCTATCAGGTACACACCCCACAGCTAGAAAAGGGCGTGGGCTGATGGGGGTTCGGGAGAACCTCTAGCTAAGATTCTGTGCAGTTTGGAGAACCCCCAAATCCCATTCTCGGCTGGCCCCTCCCACCCCACCACGCCCCTCCCAGGAGTCTCCATGCAGCCCATTTTGGATGCAGTTAAGTGCAGGGCATGCGCAGAGGCTCGGGGAGGGTGAAAAATGGGCTTACCGGAAGTTTGGGAAGGCCGGAAACAGGCCTGTTTTGAGCCTCCAGAGGGCCTCTGGAGCCTGGGGAGGCCATTTTCGCCCTCCCGGAGGCTCGACGAAAGCCTCTGGAGCCTGGGGAGGGCAAAAACACTCCCCCCGCCATGGTGCAGGAGGCTGACTAGGCCACGTCCACCATGGCCACGTCCACCCAGCAACCAGGCAGAGAACCCCCTTGCTAAAATTTTTGAAGCCCACTCCTGGATTTAGGGGGTCTCATCCAGACACCTCCTCGGTCTCTTGCCTCCATATGATAGAGATGATTAATTTGAATTGTCCTTAGAAGTTACACTGGCAGATTACGGCTCACTTTCTTTGATATGTAAATGGATCCAGATTTGTCAGCAATTCATTGAAAGGAAAAGAAAGCTTTTGTCTGCCCCCAAAGTATAGAGATTACACACTTTGTCAACACACATGTGGCCAACTGGGAGGGCTCTTGGTGGACACAAAAGGTTCTTTTTCTTTGTTTTTTTACAAGATACATATATATTAATACAAACGACAATACATAAAAAGAAAAAGTGACTTTGGTCACACATCCATTATCTTATTCACGGTGCATATTTGTTAATTATTATTATCATACAAAATTTTTCATTTACTCTCATTTCTGCGAGTTATCCAATCATACCACCTATTCCACGCTGTATATAACGTTTTGAGTCTACCTTGTCCTTCATTTCAAATGTTAGTTTGTCCATTTCTGCGCAATTATAGATTTTTTTGGATATCAATTGATCTGTTGGCAATTGGTCAGTTTTCCAATTGGCGAGCGCCAATCTGGCTGCAGTGACTATCTGTAATATTAAATACTTTTTTTTTTAAATTAGATTTATATGCCGCCCTTCTCTGGAGACTCAGGGCGGTTTACAATGCGTTAAGCAATAGCCTTCATACTTTTGTATATTTATACAAAGTCAACTTATTTTAATTGCTGTTTTGTCTGTGTTTTTAAATAGGCTGTACACCGCCCTGAGTCCTTCGGGAGAAGGGCAGTATAGAAATAAAATTATTATTATTATTATTATTATTATTATTATTATTATTATTATTATTATTATTATTGCCCCCACAAACTGGGTCCTCAATTTACCTACCTTAGAAAGGATGGAAGGCTGAGTCAACCTTGAGCCTGGGGAGATTCGAACTTGCAATAATTGCAGACAGCTGAATGTTAATAACAGGCTTTTTAGTCTGTTGAGCTATCCAGGCTCCTATTTCTTTATTTCTTTCCTATAGTTTTCTTTAATCATCCCTAGTAGGAAAATCTCTGGTTTAAGTTCTATTTTTTCCGATGTTATTTCTATTAGCCAAATTATTACTTTTTCCCAATTCTTCCTAATTTTGGGGCAAACCCACCAAAAATTGCCCGAAAATTAGGACACAAAAGATTCTAAAAGGCCCAGAAGTCCTTCATGTGCAACTTGGCGGGAGCAGCCGAGAGAAGGTGGATTTACACGCTTCTCTGAAAGGGGCAGCTGGAGTGCTAATCAGAGTATCCTAGTGGGTAGATCCATATTTAGAGCTTGTCTCTGCTTGCACCATGCAAGTCCTTGAAATATCTTTATCTTTTTTTTGCTTTTTCTTTTGTCCTATCTCCAGCCCACGAGCGAGAGGGGTGACTTAGTCATCGTGGAACTGGATAGAGGCAGTGTACTGTGACATGACGTGGCCCTCCAAAGGGGACGAGCTGGCCTGGTAATGGCGCAAAACTTGGTGTGATCATTTTGCAGGATGGGTCTTGTCCTCTGTCATTTCCTCCTCCACCTCATCTCCTTCTCCTCTTCTTCCTCCCTCTTCCTCCTCCTGTCCTTCTCCTCCTCCCTCCTCATCTCCTCCTTTCTCCTCTTCTTCCTCCCTCCTCCTCCTCCTCATCTTCTCCTCCTTCTCTTCTTCTTTCTTTCCTCTTCTTCCTCCTCATCTCCTTCTCTTCTTCTTCCTCCCTCCTCCTTCTGTCCTTCTACTCCTCCTTCCTCATCTCCTTTTTCTCTTCACCTCTCCCCCTCATCTCCTCCTTTCTCCTCTTCTTCCTCCCTCCTCCTCCTTCTTCTCATCTTCTTCCTCTTCCTCTCTTCTTCCTCCTCATCTCCTTCTCTTCTTCCTCCCTCCTCCTGTCCTTCTCCTCCTCCCTCATCTTTCTCTTCATCCCTCCTCATCTCCTCCTTTCTCCTCTTCTTCCTCCTCCCTCCTCCTTCTCTTCTTCTTCCTCCTCTTCCTCCTCCTCATTTCCTCCTCCTCTTCTTCCTCCTTCCTCCTCCTTCTCATCTCCTTCTCTTCTTCTTCCTCTCCTCTTCTTCCTCATCTCCTTCTCCTCTTCATCCCTCCTCCTCATCTCCTCCTTTCTCCTCTTCTTCCTCCCTCCTCCTCCTCATCTCCTCCTCCTTCTCTTCCTCCCACCTCCTGCCCCCTTCCCCCTTGAGACTGCTTTCTCAGTTAAGAGGAACTCATTGGCAATCTTCCGTCTCAAGAGACTATGGTATCGTGCTCTGGAAAGAGGTCCTAAAACAGCATCTAGTGTGACTAAAAACACCAATTCGAGAGTGGCAATCCCTTCCACACGGAGGGCAGATACATTCCGTCCCCTGCCCAGCCCCCAGATTTCACTGGTTCCGGGACTGCCTCTTTGCCTCAGCCTGCCGAACAAGTGTCTCTTCTAATTGGAGAAGGCCATGCACCGCATAAGAGGAACTACAGGAAGAAAAAATACATTTTCCCTGCAAATGAAAACATCTGGAACTCCGAAGAGGTCCAATTGTGCAGGGGCTTAAAAGAGGTTCCAAAAATGCCAAAATGGCCTCTCTGTGTTGCCTGAAAAGAGACCCTCCCTCTTTCAATCTGAAGGTCAGGTTTGCAGTCATAAACTAATCGGGCAATCTCCTGGCCTTGAGGGGCACTCCTGAACTAATAGGATACAAATCGTTGGAAGAAATATCCTTCTGGGTTCAGTTCCAAGTGGGGGAAAAACCACTGGAATTATGGAAGATGCTCGGAAAGAAGGTTTTTGGATGAACAGGATCACATGCCTTGGAGATCTTGGGTAAAAAAAAAGGGCAGAAATGCTGAGAGTGCCTGGGTTTTATGCCCTCTGTTGGGCTTTGAATTTGAACTTGTCTTCTGATTGGTTATCAGACTCCCATGGGGCCATGCAGGGGTAACTTTGTAGGTTGTCTGTGTCCCAGGCTTGGTTGACTCTTGCTGGGTGATGATGTAATGAAAGGGCTTTGGGCAATTCCTACTATTGCTCTGCCTGAAGGAGGTAGATCTTTGTTATGTAGAATAGACTGGCCCAGGCCTTAATGGCCCATTGACAAAGGTGGGGGGGCTGAGTTTCTGCCTCCCTTTTAGGGGAAATATTCTGCCCTTTTAATATTTCCTAAAATACCTCATTTTCCTAGGAGAGGGGTGGGTGCCAACTTCCTACAATAGTCTTAAATGCAACCGGGCCTTTCAGAGCAACCGTAATGCTGATGCCGCCTTCAATGAAATTGAGATTGACACCCAGAACCTACAGCGTGCTGGTATTGCATTGAGACCTAGATTTTGGAATAAAGTAAGTGGATTGGTTCAGGGGTGGGTTCTAAATTTTTTTACTACCGGTTCTGTGGGCGTGGCTTATTTTGTGGGTGTGGCTTGGAGGTCATGTGACTAGGTGGGCGTGGCTAGCTGGTCAGAGTCATTTCTGGAAGGTCCTCACACTTACGACCCCACTCATTTGTTTGCTTTTAACACTGATCAGCTGTAGGACGGCCCTTTGAAGCCCCGCAGCAAGAGTTTAAACAGTTTTTTTCCCTCTAGTCACCAGCTGGGACTCAGGAGGCAGCAATAGATTGGGGGTGGGACCAAATAAAAGGTAAGAATAACGTGGGGGGGTGGGAGGGCGGGGGGAGAGAACCGGTTCAGTGACGTCATATCGTCACCGCTACCGGCTCGGCCGAACCGGACCGAACCAGGAGGAACCCATCACTGAATTGGTTCTTTTTCTTTCTTTTCTACCTAGTTCAGCCTCCTGTTGGTTTTCAACCTACCAGAAACGCCAGCCGTTCTCACTTACCAGCTGCCTGGGCAGTTTCACCCGAAGTGGGAAAATCTTCGTCGTAAGACTCATCATTGGAGTCATCCCCTTCCACCGATGACCAAGCTCTGAGTTTGGCCTCAGCGATGGCAAACTGTTCGGCTACACCTGGGGAGAAAGGAGTGTTGTTACGCAGAGGCGGTGAAACACAGGGTGGTGGAAATCACTGTGGAAGAGGTGCCAACCCTAAGGACCGTCATGGAAGTCAGAAATCCAAGCTTTGTATCAGGGGTGAAATCCAACATTTTCCCCTACCGGTTCGGTGGGCGTGGCTTGGTGGGCGTGGCAGGGGAAGGATATTGCAAAATCTCCATTCCCACTCCATTCCAGGGGAAGGATACTGCAAAATCTCCATTCCCTCCCCACTCTGGGGCCAGCCAGAGGTGGTATTTGCCGATTCTCCGAACTACTCAAAATTTCTGCTACCGGTTCTCCAGAACCTGTCAGAACCTGCTGGATTTCACCCCTGCTTTGTACTTTACCAAACTGGAGTGACAAGCTGGGGAAAGATTAATCTAGTAGATTTCAGACCTTCAGCTGATTGATAAAGGTTGGGAAGTCACCTGAGGAAAAAATGTTCCATAATATAAGTGTCAGGATTCGGTGTTGTCTCAAATAAACTGCATTTCAAACAAATAGTCCTTGATCAAAATCTTTCATTTATTAGGCACAACAATCGAAACTCCGACTCAGTTGCAGCCAACACTGACTTCCTGGTCCAAACCCTCCCTTTCCTTTCCCCACTACTCTGCTTCTCATTGGCCATCTTCCAAGTCACTCTGCTGTTATCTACTACTTCAGCTCAAAGGAATTTCCCCCCTCCCAACCCATCTCCTAGGGGGATAGTATCTCCAGGGAAAATAAGTAGATGAAAAGTCAAGCGTCCTCTTGCCAGATGCCCCCACCTTCTCCTTCTTATGTCAGCACTGGAGTGAATGCAGCTTGGAGTGCTGACAATAAGTCTATAGAACATAAAACAATAGAGTTAGGAGGGACCTTGGAAATCTTCTAGCCCAACTCCTTGCTCAAGCAGGACACCCTATACCAGTGATGGCGAACTTATGGTATGAGTGCCAGAAATGGCACACAAAGCCATCTCTCCGGGCATGCCACACCGGCCAGCCGGTTGCACACGCATGCACACCAGAAACTGAAAGATTAGGTGACCAGCACGCATGCACAGGCCGGAAACCGGAAGCTCAGCTTCCCCACGCGCGCATGTGCACCAGGGAACTGCTCTTCCGGTTTCTGGTGCTCCCTTGCACGTGCGCGCATGCTCCCATTTCGGCACCCGGTGCCGAAAAGGTTCGCCAACACTGCCCTATACCCAGGGGTGAAATCCAGCAGGTTCTAACAGGTTCTGGAGAACCGATAGCGGAAATTTTAAGTAGTTCGGAGAACCGGCAAATACCACTTCTGACTGGCTCCAGAGTGGGGAGGGAATGGAGATTTTGCAGTATCCGTCCCCTGGAGTGGGGTGGGAATGGAGATTTTGCAATATCCTTCTCCTGCCATGCCCACCAAGCCACGCCCACAGAACCCGTAGGGAAAAATTTTGGATTTCACCCCTGCCTATACCATTTCAGACAAATGGTTGTCCAGTCTCTTTTTGAAAACTTCTAGTGATGGAGCACGCAGAACTTCTGAAGGCCGGCCATTCCATTTTGTTGACTGTTCTCACTGTTAGGAAATGCCTAGGTTGCTTCTCTCATTGGTTAGTTTCCATCCATTGTTTCTTGTCTTGCCTTCTGGTGCTTTGGAAAAGAAGTTGACCCCCTCGTCTTTGTAGGAGACCCTCAAATATTGGACCACTGCTATCATGTCACCCCTTAGTCCTTCTTTTCATTACACCAGACATACCCAATTCCTACAATCGTTCTTCATGTGTTTTAGCCTCCAGCCCCCTAATCATCTTTGTTGCTCTTCTCTGCACTCTTTCCAGAGTCTCAACATCTTTTTTACATCGTGGCGACCAAAACTCGATGCAGCATTCCAAGTGTGACCGTATTAAGGCTTTATAAAGTGGTACTAATACTTCATGTGAAGTTATCCTTTGCTTATGTAAGAAAAAAAAGACAAGCTGATCTGGAAGGTGAAGTTAAACATGTCATCAGTGTGAAATCATTGCATTGCCCCGAGAGACCTAAGCCCAACCTTACCCCCATGAATACCGTTGACCGTTATCTAGCGCCCATTTAGATTTGACCAGTGGTGGGATTCAAATAATTTAACAACCGGTTTTCTGCCCTAATGATTTCTTCCAACAACCAGTTCGCCAAACTGCTCAGAAAGTTAACAACCGGTTCACCCGATGTGGAGTGAACCGGCTGAATCCCACCACTGGATTTGACCATTAGTTCTTGGATTAGAGGTAGCAACAGTAAACTCTTCTGTACCTTGAACTCAACAAATGTTCTTGGTTATTTGCACCTGGCATTAATCTAGAAGAGAAGAGTTTAGAATAGAATAGAATAGAATAGAATAGAATAGAATAGAATAGAATAGAATAGAATAGAATAGAATAGAATAGAATAGAATAGAATAGAATAACAGAGTTGGAAGGGACCTTGGAGGTCTTCTAGTCCAACCCCCTGCTTAGGCAGGAAACCCTACACCACTTCAGACAAATGGTTATCCAACATCTTCTTAAAAACTTCCAGTGTTGGAGCATTCACAACTTCTGGAGGCAAGTTGTACCACTGATTAATTGTTCTCACTGTCAGGAAATTTCTCCTTAGTTCTAAGTTGCTTCTCTCCTTGATTAGTTTCCACCCATTGCTTCTTGTCCTGCCCTCAGGTGCTTTGGAGAATAGCTTGACTCCCTCTTCTTTGTGGCAGCCCCTGAGATATCGGAACACTGCTATCATGTCTCCCCTAGTCCTTCTTTTCATTAAACAAGACATACCCAGTTCCTGCAACCGTTCTTCAGGAACAGTTTATTGTTGCTATCTCTAATACAAGGGTTTAGTCAACTATCGGTCACAGAGGGCTGGACTTCAATCTCTCGGGGCAACTCAATGACCCCAAACTGATGACATGTTTAACCCCATCTTCCAGCTCAGCTTGCTTTTCTCCTACACTTCTTTTTTGCTTTGACAGTTTTATCAGCTTATAATATAAAATACAAAAATACAAAAGCAAATAGAAAAGAAGGGGGAAAAAGGCGCAGACTTCCAATTCCCTCTGGTGCAATAGAATAAGGAATATATATATTTGCAGTCATTTAGTTAGAAATGCAGGGACACGGTGGCTCAGTGGCTAAGACAAGCTGAGCTTGTCGATCGAAAGGTCGGCAGTTCAGCGGTTCGAATTCCTAGTGCTGTGTAACGGGGTGAGCTCCCGTTACTTATCCCAGCTCTGCCAACCTAGCAGTTCGAAAGCAGGTGAAAAATGCAAGTAGAAAGGTAACAGCGTTCCGTGCGCCTTTTTTTTTTCTTTAGATTTATATGCCGCCCTTCTCCGGAGACTCAGGGCGGCTTACAAGGCGTTAAGCAATAGCCTTCATACTTTTGTATATTTTATACAATGTCAGCTTATTGCCCCCACAAACCGGGTCCTCATTTTACCTACCTTAGAAAGGATGGAAGGCTGAGTCAACCTTGAGCCTGGTGAGATTTGAACTTGCAGTAATTGCAGGCAGCTGGAAGCTAAACACTACCTTTAACAGTAGCATTAGTTTGCTGTGCCACTCAGGCTCCTCAATGCCTTTGGCATTGAGTCATGCCAGCCACATGACCACGGAGACGTCTTCGGACAGCGCTGGCTCTTCAGCTTTGAAACGGAGATGAGCACCGCCCCCTAGAGTCGGGAATGTGCGATGGGAACCTTTACCTTTACCTTTTATTTAGAAATGCAAAGTACAAGATGATCAGAAGGACAAACTTGTTCCAGTGTTTAGGGAAATTGGGCTGCAGAAAAAGGCCAATTTATCTGGGAAAGCTCTCCTAAGGAATAGGAATACTGGAGGAAACAATGATAATAATTACGGTTTAATTATTATATAATTATAATTTTATCATTATAATAATAAAGGCCAATAAAGTAGCTTTTTTTTTCCTTAGCAGGGCTTATGTGCCTTTAACTAAAAGCTTCCTGCTTGGTGCCTTTCAATTGCATTGGTAACATAATTTGAATTCCTGCCAATGGCCCAGTTGTCTGTGAACTCGGATTGTAAATATGTATTATCTTTTATTACATTTTTTAAAAAATCTTTCTTAATTCTATTATCTACTTTTTGAGTGCTTCTTAGAACATACATTTAATCGCCGTAGATCAACTGCGGCAACATACAAGAATGACTAAATAAATTGAACTTCAATTGTTTTTGAGACGGCGGTCGAAGCTGCCGTCTCCGAAACAGACGGCAATGCTGCTAGGGGGGGCATTTTTTTTGTTGTTTTGTTTTTTAAATTTGATTTATATGCCGCCCTTCTCCGGAGACTCAGGGCGGCTTACAAGGCGTTAAGCAATAGCCTTCATACTTTTGTATATTTATACAAAGTCAGCTTATTGCCCCTACAAACTGGGTCCTCAATTTACCTACCTTAGAAAGGATGGAAGGCTGAGTCAACCTTGAGCCTGGTGAGATTCGAACTTACAGTAATTACAGACAGCTGGTGTTAATCACAATGCTATCAGTCTGCTGAGCCACCAGGCCCTTTTGTTCTGGACGCACTAATTAAAAAAATAGATTCCTCTTAATTTTTTTTTCCCCTCAAGCTCTTTTTCTGAGTATCCTCATTTCCCTTCTGCGCATAAGATTTCCCTCACGCCTGAATTAAATCTTCACATCTCAACATCGCTTAGCTCGGGGGTGTCAAACTCGATTTCATTGAGGGCCACATCATGGTTCTGATTGACCTTGGGGGGCGTGGCCAGAGTGGGCGTGACCAGCTCGACATCACTCCTGTTGGGGGCGCCTGTGGCGGCCCGAGCGCTCTGCCAGCAAAAACAGGCTCCCGAGCTCTGTTTTCACTGGGAGAGGGTTGCAGGAGGCCGTGGTAGCCGAAAACGGAGCTTGGCAGCTCGTTTTCTCTAGCTGGACCTTCGCTTTTTCCAGGGTGACCCTGCGGGCCGGATCTAAGTACCCCATGGGACAGATCCTGCCCCTGGCCTTTGAGTTTGACACCCCTGACTTAGAATATTTCTCCTTCTGAATAATATTGTGGGCCATTTGAAAGCCCTTCTTTTAAAAAAACAAACAAAAAAAAAACAATTCCCAGCCCAAACCACTGGTGGAATTCAAATTTTTTTACTACCAGTTCTGTGGGCGTGGCTTGGTGGGCGTGGCAGGGGAAGGAAACTGCAAAATCCCCATTCCCTCCCCACTCCAGGGGAAGGATACTGCAAAATCCCCATTCCCTCCCCACTCCAGGGGAAGGATACTGCAAAATCTCCATTCCTACCCCACTGCAGGGGAAGGATACTGCAAAATCTCCATTCCTACCCCACTCCAGGGGAAGGATACTGCAAAATCTCCTTCCTACACCACTCCAGGGGAAGGATACTGCAAAATCTCCATTCCTACCCCACTGCAGGGGAAGGATACTGCCAAATCTCCATTCCCACCCACTCCAGGGGAAGGATACTGCAAAATCTCCATTTCCATCCCACTTCAGGGGAAGGATACTGCAAAATCTCCATTTCTACCCCACTACAGGGGAAGGATACTGCAAAATTTCCATTCCTACCCCACTCCAGGGGAAGGTTACTGCAAAATCTCCATTCCTACCATCCTCCAGGGGAAGGATACTGCAAAATCTCCATTTCCACCCCACTCCAGGGGAAGGATACTGCAAAATCCCCATTCCCTCCCCACTCCAGGGGAAGAATACTGCAAAATCTCCATTCCCTCCCCACTCCAGGGGAAGGACACTGCAAATTCCCCATTCCCTCCCCACTCTGGGGTCAATCAGAGGTGGTATTTGCCAGTTCTCCGAACTACTCATAATTTCCGCCCGGTTCTCTAGAACCTGTCAGAACCTGCTGAATAGCACCCCTGCCCCAAACCTTTCCTTGTAAGGCAATTTTCTTTTATGGCTTATTTTTATCTTTATTTTTTTCAATGGTGGGATAAAGACCAAGAATGAATGGCAGGATCCAATCTGGACCAGTTACCAGGACCAGAGGTTTAGTCTTCCGAGCTTTCGGACTTGCCTCAGGGTACTTCTCTCTCGCCAGAATATGTGCTGTGTGCTTATCGCCAGATTTCAAGAACGCAAGTGAGCGGTTAGACGAGGAGACCCAAATTCATTGGTAGCCTCACATTGCAGTGAACAAGGACATACATTCAATTTCACCCCTACTAAGATTGTTGGACGAGTAGGCACAAAATCAGCCAGGGAAATGTTTGGAGTACTCATTTCTAAAGAACGAAGTGCCCGAGCCCACTGTAACAGCATTGCTAAAAAGGCATTAAGAGTTGTTAACCTAATCTTGCGTAGCTTCTTCTCTGGTAATATTGTACTGCTAACTAGAGCATACAAAACATTTGCTAGACCAATTCTCGAATACAGCTCATCTGTCTGGAACCCGCACTGCATATCGGACATTAATACAATTGAGAGAGTCCAGAGGTATTTCATGAGAAGAGTCCTCCATTCCTCTATCCGCAGTAAAATACCTTATGCCACCAGACTTCAAATTTTGGGCTTAGACAACTTAGAACTACGCCGATTTTGGTCTGACCTAAGTGTAGTACATAAAATTATCTGCCACAATGTCCTTCCTGTCAATGACTACTTCAGCTTCAACCACAACAATACATGAGCAAATAATAGATACAAACTCAAGGTAAACTGCTCCAAACTCAATTGCAGGAAATATGACTTCAGTAATAGAGTGGTCAATGCCTGGAATGCACTACCTGACTCTCTGGTTTCTTCCCCAAACCCCCAAACCTTTAACCTTAAACTGTCTACTGTTGACCTCACCCCCTTCCTAAGAGGTCTGTAAGGGGCATGCATAAGTGCACCAGGGTGCCTACCAACCCTGTCCTAATATTCCTTTTTACTCTTACTCTTTTCATGTATTCAAATAATGTTTATACTTTTACCTGTTATCATATATATGCTTGACAAATAAATAAAATAAATACATAAAAAAATAAGCCTGGGAAAGGAGCCACTTATCAGTCAACAGGAGTGATGATTTACCACCAGATTGTCTAGTACTCAGGAACGGAGGATTTGGCAGCACAAGGAAACAACAGGCAATAACCGGCCATCAACACCCCAATCAACAACTAAAAAGCTACACACAGCCAGGCACCACATAAATACTATGCATAGAATAGCCCAAAGCACACATTCTGGTAGAGAGAAATTCCCTGAGGACAGGCTTCAGCCTGAGTCCGAAAGCTCGGAAGATTTTTTTTTTAATTTGATTTATATGCCGCCCTTCTCCAGAGACTCAGGGCGACTTACAATGCGTTAAGCAATAGCCTTCATACTTTTGTATATTTATACAAAGTCAGCTTATTGCCCCCACAAACTGGGTCCTCAATTTACCTACCTTAGAAAGGATGGAAGGCTGAGTCAACCTTGAGCCTGGCGAGATTCGAACTTACAGTAATTGCAGACAGCTGGTGTTAATCACAATGCTTTTAGTCTGCTGAGCCACCAACTTCTGGTCTTAGTGACTGACCCAGGTTGGATCCTGCAATGTGGGACATGTATATTTGCTTTCAGTTGCGAATGAATTGTTTAAACCAGGGGTCTCCAACCTTGGCAACTTTAAGCCTGGTGGACTTCAACTCCCAGAATTCCCCAGCTATCTTTAATGGTTCTATTAAGTATGTGTGTATAGGTGTTGGAGCCACTTTCTCGATTCCCCAAAGTATTTGTTTCATGGTACAGAATAGAGATGCGATCACCTGGGGTCCTCTTTTCCATCTACAACTGCTATGAACACAAAAGAGTTAAACCTAGAATAAGTCAAGGTCAGTCCCTTTGGAAATAGCCATGCTAATCAGCTGCAGTATTGCTTCTGTAGAGGTTTACGGTTTTTTGACATATATAAATATATAGAAAACTAGCTGGACGTCCGTGCTTCGCTACGAAACTATGTGCTCGGGCTTGATAAATTGACACTTGCAGCCTGAAACTTATTGTAGAATGTGTAACTCCATAGCATCAGAGTGTGTTTGTGTTAATATAATGCAACTGGCAGTTGGAACAGACCGGGAGGGGGAGTAGAATGTCCCAGCCTGCAGCATCCATCGGTATTCATCTGGCTAGCATCCTGTCAGTGTGTGAGAGAGAGGTGAGGGGTATTTGGAAACTAAAAAAGTATTTGCTGTGTGAGCAAGAAGGAGACAGGAAGGAGGCTGGGCATGGCTTAGCTCAACTGTTCTGTAGTAAAGCTGCTTGCTGCTGTGAAAGTAAAACTGAAAGTGAAACTCCTCTCCTCTGCTTGTGTTTTGCATTTGGAACAGATTTCTTTTGAGGTGGGGAGTGGGAGTAAAACTCCTTTGCATCAGACCGTGTTAGTAATAATATAGGAAATACTACCAAGAGCCTTGGTAGTACAGTGGTCTAAGGCACCCTGTTATTAAGCTGGTTATTAAAACCAGCTGCCTGCAATTACTGCAGGTTCGAATCTCGCCAAGGCTCAAGGTTGACTCAGCCTTCCATCCTTTCTAAGGTAGGTAAATTGAGGACCCAGTTGTGGGGGCAATAAGCTGACTTTGTATAAATATACAAAAGGATGAAGGCTACTGCTGAGCACATTGTAAGCTGCCCTGAGTCTCCGGAGAAGGGCGGCATATAAATCAAATTAAAAAAAAATACTAATGCTCTGATGGTCATTTTGAAAAATCCTTTCTTAGTGAGCACCTAGAAGCCAAGAGGAACATACATGGCAAATTTCGAGTTTGTAGGCGTTACGGTTCTGGAGATTTCGTGATTAATGCGTGAGTGGTTTTCGCTTTTATATATATAGATATAAATTGTTGCCTATTCCACTAGAAACCACTAAGTGGTGTTTTTTGACACGACTGTTACTATCTACTGTAGTGGTAGACCAGATCTGGAGTTCCTTGGGGGCTTCTCCTCCATCTCATCCTGTGCAGAAGCTCAGGGTCTGAGGCAGGGGTCCCCAAACTTGGCAGCTTTACGACTTGTGGACTTCAACTCCCAGAATTCTCCAGCCAGCTGACTGGAGAATTCTGGGAGATGAAGTCCACAAGTCTTAAGGCTGCCAAGTTTGAAGACCTCTGGTCTGAGGCTTTCAACTGAACCACATTAACGTGTCTGCTGATCTGACCTGCCATTAGGCAGCTGAGCCCGTCCTAAACTAGGGGTGCACCACAGGCAACTAATTTGGAGCTCACAGCTGCCTGTGGGTGTCACTTCCGAAAGAGAGAGAAAGAGAGGCAGTCAATGGCAGCTTTCAGCACCAGCCTTTATCATTGGCTCCGAACTGCCTGGCAACCTCAGGATGAATCATACAACATGCGGAGCTGTGGAGGGGCCCAGCTGGAAGATCCAGCGTGATTTATTTGGAGATTTTTTTTCCCTGCTGCAATTCTAAATTTTAGAGTCGCTCAAAAGGAAGATGACCCTGCACTTAAGCCTAATTGCTTCTCAAGGAAGGAAGGAAGGTGAAAGTAGGGAGGGAGGAAGCAAGCAAGGAAGGAAGAAGGAAGGAAGGAAGGAAGGAAGGAAGGAAGGAAGGAAGGAAGGAAGGAAGGAAGATGAAAGCAGGGAGGGAGGGAGGGAGGAAGATGGAAAGGTGGAAGGGAGGGAAGGAGGGAAAATGAAAGCAGGAGGGAGGAAGATGGAAAGGAGGAAGGTAGGGAGGAAGGAAGGAAGATGAAAGCGGAGAGAGAGGAAGCAAGCAAGGGAGGAAGATGGAAAGGAGGAAGGAAGGAAGGAAGGAAGGAAGGAAGGAAGGAAGATGAAAGCAGGGAGGGAGGGAGGAAGATGGAAAGGTGGAAGGGAGGGAAGGAGGAAGGAAGGAACATGAAAGCAGGGGGAGGAAGATGGAAAGGAGGGAGGGAGGAAGGAAGGAAGATGAAAGCAGGGAGGGAGGAAGCAAGCAAGGGAGGAAGATGGAAAGGAGGAAGGAAGGGAAGGAGGGAAAATGAAAGCAGGAGGGAGGAAGATGGAAAGGAGGAAGGTAGGGAGAAAGGAAGGAAGATGAAAGCGGAGAGAGAGGAAGCAAGCAAGGGAGGAAGATGGAAAGGAGGAAGGAAGGAAGGAAGGAAGGAAGATGAAACAGGGAGGGAGAGAGGAAGATGGAAAGGTGGAAGGGAGGGAAGGAGGAGGGAAGGAAGGAAGATGAAAGCAGGGAGGGAGGGAGGAAGATGGAAAGATGGGAGGGAGGGAGGGAGGGAGGGAAGGAAGGAAGGAAGGAAGGAAGGAAGGAAGGAAGGAAGGAAGATGAAAGCGGGGAGGGAGGAAGCAAGCAAGGGAGGAATATGGAAAGGAGGAAGGAAGGGAAGGAAGGAAGGAAGATGAAAGCAAGGAGGGAGGAAGATGGAAAGGTAGAAGGGAGGGAGGGAGGGAGGGAGGGAGGGAGGGAAGGAAGGAAGGAAGGAAGGAAGGAAGGAAGGAAGGAAGGAAGGAAGGAAGGAAGGAAAAGGTTCATCCTTCTCTCTCAACCCAACTCACCTCACGGGATTGTTATTATGAGGAAAGTATAAGATATGTTGGATATGTTCAAAAACAATAAAAACACGGGAGAAATAAACTAAACCAACCAACCCACCAGGCAAAGGTTCAGGGCCTGAGAAAATACCTTTCATTCTCCCACAATGTCTCCCAGAAAGAGAAATTTTATCTCCTCCAAGCAAGAGGCCTCTGGGCCAGCCGGTGTGATAAGAGAGCAGGAATTTGAGGAATGTTAAGCATTGTTTTCTGGGCAAGCGATGGAGCAATGGAGAACTGAGGAGCATCTCCCCCACTTCCTTTGTGGCCTCCAGAGTAGGGGTCTCTAACCTTGGCAACTTTAAGCCTGGTAGACTTCAACTCCCAGAATTCCCTAGCCAGCTGGGGAATTCTGGGAGTTGAAGTCTGCCAGGCTTAAAGTTGCCAAGGTTAGAGACCCCTGTGTCCAGAGCATCTTTGGAGTGAGTCAAGTCAAACATTGGAGTGTGTGTGTGTGTGTTTGTGTGTTGAAAAGTTAAAACAGGGGCCTTCAATCTTGCAGAGGCTCAAAGCACCCTAGAGGGAGTCCTCCACTTACAACCGGAAGGGAGTCTGCTCATCAGGTTTGTCATTTGTGACAGTTGTAAAGAGGGTCGCCCACACGACGGGCCTGATTTTTCACAACACGCTTTGTCACGGCGGTTGTGAAATCATCACGGTTCTTAAAGCGACCGTGGCAGTGGTTAAGCGAACGCCGCGGTCGTTAAACGAACCCACTGTTTGCGACGGGTCGGTTTTGTTGCAAACCGGAAGTAAATGCCGGTTTTCAGGGAAAGGACATCTTAAAATGAGGTCATGGGACTATAGAGTGCTACACTCCTGCGTGAGCAGGGGGTGGGACTAGATGACCTCCAAGATCCCTTCCAACTCTGTTACTGTTGTTATTGTTATTATTATTAAACAGGCATAAGCTGGTTCCCAATTGCCCAAAATGTGATCATGTGACCATGGTGTGGGAGGAGGGGAGTTGTTAGAACCCTGTTGGCGAACTTATGGCACGCGTGCCACAAGTGGCACATGGAGCCATATCTGTGGGCACGCAAGCGTTGCCCTAGCTCAGCTCCAGCACGCATGTGCATGCCGGCCATCTGATTTTCAGGCCTTCCGGGCCCATCAGAAGTCAGTAAATGGGCCCTTTCCGGCCTCCAGAGGGCCTCCGGAGTGGTGGGGAAGGCCGTTTTTGCCCTCCCCAGGCTCCAAGAAAGCCTCTGGAACCTGGAGAGGGCAAAAAACGGGCCTACTGGGCCCTCCGTGCCATCGCATGTCAAAAGCAGGGGGAGTGCAGGGGGCGCGCGCGTATGCACAGGGGAGGTGGGGCACATTGAATTATGGGTGTGGACATGCGCGCACGTGACCCCACCCGCTCCTCCCGCTTTCGGCACGCGATGACGAAAAGGTTAGCCATCACTCTGTTTGTTGTGACAGACTCCTGAGCCTGTCCTAACAGAGGAAGAGGACTCAGAAGGTGATGGGGAGGAACTGATAAGGCCTCCCTCTCCAGGACCCTCCTCTCTGGCAATGCCTCAGGTTCCATCCGAAGGCCAGAAGGAACAGCCTGGGATGTGCCAGGAGGAAGGCATATCGGAGCACCAATTGATAGGGAGCGAGGATGATGAATCCTGGCTTGATCCCAGGCAGCGTCGGAGGGAGAAGTGTGCGCAGCAACGGAAGAGGCGTGGGAGGGCCAGAGATTGAGCTGAGTCACGGAGCCATGCCCCACCAGGAATAAAAGTGGGTGGGATTGCTCTTCAGGCTTTGTGACGGACAAAGTTAAACCTGAAAGTCACAGCGTGATCTCTGAAATTCGGCTTGGATATATTTTGGACTGAACATTGACTAAACTCTTGTCTCATGGATAATTTGTTGCTCCTGGAACAGACTGAAGATAAATCCTCTTCTGCTTTATGGGAGTGAAAACGGTCTTGGCAGGCATTCAGCAGTTTGCTGCCAAAACCTTGGTCTGCCAAGAATTCTAATCTGTTTACCTAATAAAATATTGGCAGGCGTGCTTGGTATTACGTTTGCCTGTGTGAGGAAGGGGGACAGAACAGTGTTAGAACTTCTGCACTGACTAATGAATACCCCTTTGGAGGTCCACAGTAAATTTGACCGGTTACTAAGCAACTGTTGTAAATCGAGGATTACCCATATTGCACCATTTAATTCCAAACACAGATAGTAACAGAATAACAGAGTTGGAAGGGACCTCGGAGGTCTTCTAGTCCAGCCCCCTGCTCAAACAGGAGAGACTCTGCACCACTTCAGAGAAATGGCTCTCCAATCTCTTCTTAAAAACCTCCAGTGTAAGTCCTTGACTTATGACCGCAACTGAGCCCAAAATTTCCATTGCTAAGTAAGACAGTTGTTAAATGACTTTTGCTCCGTTTTACGACTGCTCTTGCCACTGTTGTTAAGGGAATCACTGCAGTTATGAACCTGGCTTCCCCAGACTGACTTTGCATGCCAAGAAGGTTGCAGAAGGGGATCATGTGACCCCGGGACACTGCGACCGTCATAAATAGGAGCTAGTCGTCAACTGTCCGAATTTTGATCGGGTGACCGTGGGGAGGCTGCAATGGTCATAAGGGCGAAAAGCAGTCAGAAGTCACAATTTCAGTATCGTTGTAACTTTGAATGGTCCATAAACAAAAGGTTGTAAGCCGAGGACTACCTCTAATCAGGTGGATTTGACAGAGAGAGAGAGAGACAGGTGGCTAGGCCCACCTTTTAACCCTGTCAATTGTGTCCCTAACAAAAACAAAATGATAGGGGAAAAAATTGTCTTTTCCTCTCTGATGTTGCTACACAATAACAAACTTGGAAGGGACCTTTGAGGTCTTCTAGTCCAACCCCCTGCTCACACAGGAGATCCTGGCCTACACCACTTCAGACAAATGGTTATCCAACATCTTCTTAAAAACTTCCAGTGTTGGAGCATTCACAACTTCTGCAGGCAAGCTGTTCCACTGATTAATTGTTCTAATTGTCAGAAAATTTCTCCTTAGTTCTAAGTTGCTTCTCTCCTTGATTAGTTTCCACCCATTGCTTCTTGTCCTGCCCTCAGGTGCTTTGGAGAATAGCTTGACTCCCTCTTCTTTGTGGCAGCCCCTGAGATATTGGAAGACTGCTATCATGTCACCCCTGGTCCTTCTTTTCATCAAAGAGCCTTGATGGCGCAGCAGACTAAAGTGCTGTTAAGTAGCACCAGCTGCCTGCAATTACTGCGAGTTCGAATCTCACCAGGTTCAAGGTTGACTCAGCCTTTCATCCTTCCGAGGTAGGTAAAATGAGGACCCGGATGGTGGGGGCAATAAATTGACTTTGTATATAAAAAAGAACACCACTTAGGGAGGGCCGAAAGCCGTACTAAGCAGATATATACAAAAGTATGAAGGCTATTGCTTAACGCATTGTAAGCCGCCCTGAGTCTCCAGAGAAGGGCGGCATATAAATCGAACCAATAAATGAATGAATGAATGAATGAGTGAATGAATGAATGAGTGAGTGAGTGAGTGAGTGAGTGAGTGAGTGAGTGAGTGAGTGAGTAAGTAAGTAAGTAAGTAAGTAAGTAAGTAAGTAAGTAAGTAAGTAAGTAAGTAAGTAAGTAAATAAATAAATAAATAAATAAATAAATAAATAAATAAATAAATAAGACATATCCAGTTCCTGCAAACTGTACTTCCTATCTTTTAGCTTCCAGCTCCCTATCTTGGTCATTGTTGGGATGATGCCACCCCCTTCAGCCTTCTACAACTTTCTTTAAAAGTTTCCTGGCTGCAGAAAAATTTGCCTGACCCCCCCCCCCTTCCCTTTACCTCTGCCTCCTTTTTGACTCCCCCTTGCCTTGAGTCAATTGTTCCTCTCTCTCCCCCCCAACCCTACACAACCCCCCACCCCACCCCAGGCAGCTAAATGAAGGACAACCAAGTTGGAAAAAAAACAGCCTCCTTTAATGAAGGGAGTAACTGGGGAAATCAGCTCAACGCATCAATCTTCATTTGCTGCTTGACAGGCTGGGGAGGAAAAGGTGGAGCAGAAGAGAGACGGAGCTGCCCCGGGAAAGCACAAAAAAAATAAAAATAAATAAAAGACAACAAATCGACTGCATTTGGCAAGGTTTGAGAACGCTGCCCCCTCCCTCCTCTTTCCCCGGGACTGTAGATAGAGCAGCTGATTCAGAACAGCTTGAAGATAGATAAATCTGTATTGTCCTGGCATGTCATCTGTCCCGCAATACCGGCCTGATGACCTGAGTTTGTCAGGAAGGACCTTGGCTTGAGGTGACTTGGGAAAAAGCAGGGGTGAAATCCTCCAGGTTCTGGAGAACGGGTAGCAGAAATTTTGAGCAGCTCGGAGTATTGGTAGCAGTGGTGGGTTCCTTCCGGTTCGGCCCGGTTCAGCCGAGCCGGTAGCGGTGACGATATGACGTCACCGAACCGGTTCTCTTTGTTCGGGAGCTGGGCCCTCCCGCCCCCACCCTGCATTATTCTTACCTTTTATTTGGCCCCGCCCACAATCTATTCGCTGCCTTCCGAGTCCCAGCTGATCGGCTAGAAGGAAAAAAACTGTTTAAACTCTTGCCGCGGGGCTTCAAAGGGCCGCCCTACAGCTGATCAGTGTTAAAAGAAAACAAATGAGTAGATCGGTGCCTGCAAAAATACATGAGTAGATCAGTGCCTGCAAAAATACATGAGTAGATCAGTGCCTGCAAAAATAAATGGGTAGATCGGTACAGCTCTGCAAGCAGTTAAAAGCCTGGTAGATCAGTACCTCTGCTAAATCCTAAATAATTGTCACATGACCATCAAGCCACACCCACAAAATAAGCCATGCCCACATAACCGGTAATAAAAAAAATTAGAACCCACCCCTGGTGCCAACTGCATAATAAGCAAGAAACTCAACTTCCCATTTCTGATTTATACTATGTGCAAAACTCCAGATAACCAGCAGGTGGCAGAAGTAGTTGCCTAAAACTAACTCTATGCTGCCCTCTAGTGGTGGTCTGGAGCTTTGCAATCTTGGTGCCAGCAGCATAATAAGCAAGAAACCCAAATTATACTGATAACATCTCCCTTTCTGGAGCCTGGTCCAACCACAATCAAGGTTAACAAGCAAGAATGAATAAATGTACATGAAAGCGATAAAAACAGCACATAACATGTTATATTAAAAACAGTTGTACATCTCCTGCGTTTCAAAATATATGGGAGTTCATTGCCTTCATGCACCACCTTGTAAAAAGATTTTCAGGATTCACACAAAACACTGAGAGCCGGGGTCTGCAACCTTAAACACTCAAAGAGCCATTTGGACCCGTTTCCCACAGAAAAGAAAACACCGGGAGCCACAAAACCTGGGTGGGTGTGGCCAACTCGGCGTCACTCACTTCCACCAGTCACATGATCCCCTAGCCACACCTAACCAGCCGGTCATTAGGACAGAGAACAGGTTGTTAAAAAACACCGGGAACCACAAAACCCTTTTGACATCTCTCTCTCCCTCTCCCCCCCACTCTCTCTGTATCTCTCTCTGTCTCTCTGTCTCTCTCTCTCCCCCTCTCTCTGTATCTCTCTATGTCTCTCTCTCTCTCTCCCCCTCTCTGTATCTCTCTATGTCTCTCTCTCTCTCCCCCTCTCTCTGTCTCTCTCTGTCTCTCTCTCTCTCCCCCTCTCTCTGTATCTCTCTATGTCTCTCTCTCTCTCCCCCTCTCTCTGTATCTCTCTATGTCTCTCTCTCTCTCCCCCTCTCTCTGTATCTCTCTATGTCTCTCTCTCTCTCCCCCTCTCTCTGTATCTCTCTATGTCTCTCTCTCTCCCCATCTCTCTGTATCTCTCTATGTCTCTCTCTCTCTCCCCCTCTCTCTGTATCTCTCTATGTCTCTCTCTCTCTCTCTCCCCCTCTCTCTGTATCTCTCTATGTCTCTCTCTCTCCCCATCTCTCTGTATCTCTCTATGTCTCTCTCTCTCTACCCCTCTCTCTGTATCTCTCTATGTCTCTCTCTCTCTCTCTCCCCCTCTCTCTGTATCTCTCTATGTCTCTCTCTCTCCCCCTCTCTCTGTATCTCTCTATGTGTCTCTCTCTCTCCCCCTCTCTCTGTATCTCTCTATGTCTCTCTCTCTCTCCCCCTCTCTCTGTATCTCTCTATGTCTCTCTCTCTCCCCCTCTCTGTATCTCTCTATGTCTCTCTCTCTCTCCCCCTCTCTCTGTATCTCTCTATGTCTCTCTCTCTCTCCCTCTCTCTCTGTATCTCTCTATGTCTCTCTCTCTCTCCCCCTCTCTCTGTATCTCTCTGTCTCTGCCCCGGCTGCTTCTCCATCACCGGTTGCCCTTACCTTCTCAGGCCAGGTGAGGAATGACTGGGAAGGGAGAGCGAGGGGCAGGACCAGCCAGTGGTGGGATCACCCGACAGGGAGCCACAGCAGAGGGCCCAAAGAGCCGCATGCAGCTCTGGAGCCGCAGGTTGCTGACACCTGCATTGAGAGTATACTAAACAAAGAATCAAGGATCTGCCAGCTCATTCATACACATATAATTCAAACAAATAAGGTTAACATTTGCCAAACGTAGTATGTGTATGCACAACAACTAGGTCTTTAACTGAGTGGGTTAAATATGTTGTGTGAATGCCGTCATTCAGCAAGCGCTGAATTGCCCTGTTCCCTGTTCCCTGGCTTTGCATAACGGACTAAGTCAGTGTTTCTCAAAAGGCAAATTTAAAGAATTAAAATCCACTTATCTTAAAGTTGCCACATTTGAGAAACCCTACACTAAACCATGATCTCCCATGTGGGCTGGGCTTGCATTACTAGCTGAGCCGCAAAGCATTAGCCCAGGTTTAAACTAACCAAGTTCAGCATGTAAAAGTCCTGAACTGACTTGATGATAATACTGAGGGTCATTCAGAGCCAGTTTGGTTTAGTAGTTAATGCATCAGACTAGAAATCAGGAGACGGTGAGTTCTAGTCCCGCCTCAGGCATGAATCCCAATTGGGTGACTTTGGACCAATCACCAGGAGATGGTGAATTCTAGTCCTGCCTCAGGCATGAAGCCCAGCTGGGTGACTTTGGACCAATCACCAGGAGATGGTGAGTTTAGTCCCGCCTCAGGCATGAAGCCCAGCTGGGTGACTTTGGACCAATCACCAGGAGATGGTGAGTTTAGTCCCGCCTCAGGCATGAAGGCCAGCTGCGTGACTTTGGACCAATCTCCAGGAGACTGTGAGTTCTAGTCCCGCCTCAGGGATGAAGCCAAGTGGGTGACTTTGGACCAATCACCAGGAGATGGTGAGTTTTAGTCCTGCCTCAGGCATGAAGCCAAGCTGGATGACTTTGGACCAATCACTAGGAGACAGTGAGTTCTAGTCCCGTCTTAGACATGAAGCCCAATTGGGTGACTTTGGACCAATCACCAGGAGACGGTGCATTCTAGTCCTGCCTCAGGCATGAAGGCCAGCTGAGTGACTTTGGACCAATCACCAGGAGACAGTGAGTTCTACTCCCACCTTAGACATGAAGCCCAATTGGGTGACTTTGGACCAATCACCAGGAGACGGTGCATTCTAGTCCTGCCTCAGGCATGAAGGCCAGCTGAGTGACTTTGGACCAATCACCAGGAGACAGTGAGTTCTACTCCCACCTTAGACATGAAGCCCAATTGGGTGACTTTGGACCAATCACCAGGAGACAGTGAGTTCTACTCCCACCTTAGACATGAAGCCCAATTGGGTGATTTTGGACCAATCACCAGGAGACAGTGAGTTCTACTCCCACCTTAGACATGAAGCCCAATTGGGTGACTTTGGACCAATCACCAGGAGACAGTGAGTTCTACTCCCACCTTAGACATGAAGCCCAATTGGGTGACTTTGGACCAATCACCAGGAGACGATGCATTCTAATCCCACCTCAGGGATGAAGCCCAGCTGAGTGACTTTGAACCAATCACCAGGAGACGGTGAGTTCTAATCCTGCCTTAAGCATGAAGGCTGGCTGGATGACTTTCGGCCAGTCCATCTCTCTCAGCTCAACCACCTCACTGGGTGGATATTGTGGAGAAAAAAGTAGGAGGAAGGGATATTAGGTGGGTTTGCAGCCTGTTGAGTTATTTATAAACAAAACTAAAAGCAGGATAAAAACCAAATAAATAAAAGAGCACAATTCAACTATGTCTTTAAGAGGCAGAACTGCATGCAAATGAGAAAGGCAGACAGATTCCACCCCCACCACCCCCGGCTCCTCTGGCCAGGGATGGTCTACCCCGGTGTTTCTCAACCTCAGCCACTTTCAGCTATGTGGACTTCAACTCCCAGAATTCCCCAGTATGGCTGGCTGAGGAATTCTGGGAGCTGAAGTCCACGCAGCTTAAAGTTACTGAGGTTGCGAAACACTGGTCTACCGTCATAAAGCCTGGGCCAGGGATGGGAGCTGCCTTCTCCATCCTGTCCTTATTTATCCCATGGAGATGGCTATTCCTGCCTGTCCTCTTCTCCCCTCAGCTGACAAGCTGTCAAAATGCAAACGGTCCAGCCATTAAAGCCAATGCACAGCTTGGACGATGGCCATAACCCCTGGTGACCCTTTGCTTTGCAAAGCGGGACTTTTTCTCCCCCCGAAAATCAATTGCACGGGCCTTGCTAGGACCAAGTTCTTTGAATTCAGCGGAGGCATCTCTCCCTGGTCTCAGCTTAAGAAGGTCAGGGGAGGAAAGAGTTAAATTCTTCTCTGGCTTTTCCCCCCGAGTTTTGGAGTGACTCAGATGCTGGCCTTGGTGAAGCTCGGCCACGTAAGGACAAGCCAGCCTCTTCAGAATAACAGAGATGGAAGGGACCTTGGAGGTCTTCTAGTCCAACCCCCTGCTTAAGCAGGAGAGCCTATACCTAGAGTGTCAAACTCAAGGCCGGTGGGCCGGATTTGGTCGACGGGGTGCTTAAATCTGGCCCGCGGAGCTGGCCTGGAAATATCAAAGGATCGGCTTCCGCAGTGCCTCTGCCAGCGAAAACGGGCCACGGAGGCCCTGCAAGGCCCCTGCGCAGCCCATGTTGGACCGGCAGAGTGCTGCTGGAGGCCGGGGAGGCCGAAAATGGGCTGCACGGGGGCCTCCGAAAATTACAATGCTGGAAGAAATCCAGTTTGACACCCCTGCAATTTTGGAGAATTGGCTGTCCAATCTCTTCTTAAAAACTCCCAGTGATGGAGCACTCACAACTTCTGGAGGCAAGTCATTCCACTGATTAATTGTTCTGTCAAGATATTTCTCCTTATTTCTACGTTGGATCTCTCCTTGATGAGTTTCCCTCCATTGCTTCTTGTCCTGCCTTCAGGTGCTTTGGAGAATCGCTTGACCCTTCCTTCTTCGTGGCAGCCTTTCAAATATTGGGACATTGCTTATCATGTCAAGTTCAGCTTGCATAGAGAGAGCGAGAGAGAGGCAGGGAGGAAGAGGGACAGAGCTGGTCCAAAATATAGGACCCCCTGAGTCCCCCGACTCCTTGTAGGAAGTTAGCACCCACCCTTTCCTAGAAGAATGAAATATTTTGGGAAATATTAAAAAGGCAGAATATTATGTTTCCCTGGATGAGAAATGGAGAAGCATGTTTTAAAGACGAAGCAGCTCCCATCTTCCTGCCCCCACCCTTTGTCAATGGGCCAGAGGCAGAAACTCAATCTTTGTCAATGGACCATCATCTGCAACACAATAGGACCCATCTAGCAACAGAAACTAACACAATAGGACCCATCTAGCAACAGAAACTAACACAATAGGACCCATCTAGCAACAGAAACTAACACAATAGGACCCATCTAGCAACAGAAACTCACCACATGGCACCTGGGAAGATTACATCAGCCAGCAAGGCTAGCTAAGACTCCCACCGCCTGGGAGTCTGACAACCAATCAGGATACTCTTTCTGGGCCCCAGAAAGTTCAAAGCCAGAGAGGGCATAAAACTCGGGGACTCTCTGTGTCTCGCCCCCTTTTCTGTTCAGGAACTCAAACCATGTGATCCTGTCCACCATTAAACCATCTTTCCAAGCAGTCTCCATGTTTCCAGTGTCTTTTTCCCTACTTGGAGCTGAACCGAGAAGGATATTTCTTCCTACACCCTCACATATTCAAAGGCACCAACCCAGAAGTGGGTTTCATAATCATAATCATAGTCATAAGTTTATTTGTCAAGCATATATAAGATAACAGGTAAAAGTATAAACATAATTTGAATACATGAAAAGAGTAAGTAAAAAGGAATATTAGGACAGGGACGGTAGGCACGCTGGTGCTCTTATGCACGCCCCTTACAGACTTCTTAGGAATGGGGTGAGGTCAACAGTAGACAGTTTAAGGTTAAAGTTTTGGGGGTTTGGGGAAGAAACTACAGAGTCAGGTAGTGCATTCCAGGCATTGACCACTCTGTTGCTGAAGTCATATTTTCTGCAATCGAGTTTGGAGCGGTTTACCTTGAGTTTGTATCTAATATTTGCTCGTGTATTGTTGTGGTTGAAGCTGAAGTAGTCATTGACAGGAAGGACATTGTGGCAGATAATTTTATGTACTATGCTTAGGTCGGACTGAAGTCGGCGTAGTTCTAAGTAGTTCAGCAGGTTCTGACCAGTTCTGGAGAACCGGTAGTGGAAATTTGGAGTAGTTCGGAGAACTGGTAAATACCACCTCTGACTGGCTCCACCCCCATCTATTCTCTGCCTCCCGAGTCCCAGCTGATAGGGAGGAAATGGGGATTTTGCAGTAATCTTCCCCTGGAGTGGGGAGGGAATGGAGATTTTACAGTATCCTTCCCCTGCCACGCCCACCAAGCCATGTCACGCCCACGAAGCCACACCCACAGAACCGGTAGTAAAAAAAATTTGAAACCCACCACTGCTGACCAATCTATTTTTTTTAAAAAAAGAAAAACCTTGATGATTCAAGAGAAGAAACATCTCCCCAGGCAAACGGTGACATTGTTCCGTCTCTCTGGGTGCCAATCGTTCAAACGCAGACCAGCCAACCGCAATGAAAACAAACCTCAGGGATGAAATTGGCAGCTTCGTCCGATGCCCAAAACTCGGTTGATGTTTTGGGGTTGTTGTTTTTTTTTTTTTTAAAGGGAAGTGTCATTTTAACTGTGCTGTGGGTTTGGTTTGCCAAAGCTGCGGCTTCCAAAGAGAGGCTTAAAAATGTGAATGTTAAAACAGCCTCGTTCTTGGAAGTAAGATTTATTGAACGGATGGAAAAGGAAGTGTGTGAACACCACGGCATGAGTGAGGTTCCTTTCTGGGCCCTTGTTTCTGCTTTAAAAAAAATCAGGAGGCAGCGCACTCATTTTCATTCAGTATATGCTCCAAACCTGGGAAAATTTCAGATGGGCTTGGATCGGTGGTGGGTTGCTACCGGTTCTCCCCGGTTCTTGCGAACCGGTAGTGGAAATTTTGAGTAGTTCGGAGAACCGGTAAATACCACCTCTGCCTGGCCCCGCCCCCAATCTATTCGCTGCCTCCTGAGTCCCAGCTGATCGGCTAGAAGGAAAAAAACTGTTTAAACTCTTGCACTTCAAAGGGCCGCCCTACAGCTGATCAGCGGTAAAAGGCAGTGTGGTGGTAGACCAGTGCGCTCCCCCAAAAAAATGGGTAGACCGGAAAGCTCCACAAATAAATGGGTAGATCAGTACAGCTCTGCAAGCAGTTAAAAGCCTGGTAGACCAGTACCTCTGCTAAATCCTAAAGAATTGTCACATGATTATCAAACCACGCCCACAAAATAAGCCACGCCCACAGAAACGGTAGTAAAAAAAATTTAGAACCCGCCCCTGGCTTGGCTGGCCCATCGACTGAGCTAGTATAGAACCAGTGATGGGATTCAGCCAGTTTGAGCTGGTTTGGGCAGACTGGTAGTTAAATTGCTGGCATGGCTGGCTCAGGAATTCTGGGAGTTGAAGTCCACAAGTCATAAAAGGGCCATTGTTCTGTTCTTGCTATATACACAAATTATATGCTGGGGGACATGACAGCCATCGTTTCCCCCCACCCCCACCCCACTCACATGTAAGTGAGTGAAGTCACATGCACCAAGGATTCAGCTAGGTCTGAAATGGAAGACTTTGGATTCCAGCAAGAAGTTAACTACCCTGCATTGTCTGAATGGAAATAAACAGTTCTGTTTGTGTGAAACGCTAGCATTTGAGACAGGGGTGGGCTTCAAAAATTTTAGCAAGAGGTTCTCTGTCTGGCTGCTGGGTGGGCGTGGCCATGGTGGGCGTGGCCTAGTCAGCCTCCTGCACCATGGCGGGAGGGTCGTTTTTGCCCTCCCTGGGCTCCTGAGGCTTTCCTCGAGCCTCCGGGAGTGCGAAAACGGCCTCCCCAGGCTCCAGAGACCCTCCGGAGGCTCATTCTGAACTTCTGGTAGGCCCATTTTTCACCCTCCCCAAGCCGCCACACTTGTCCTGCACTTACCTGCATCCAAAACAGGCCGTGTGTGGATTCCTGGGAGGGGCAGGGTGGCGTGGGTGAGGGAGCCAGGAATGGGATTTGGGGGTTCTCCGAACTGCACAGAATCTTAGCTAGAGGTTCTCCCGAACCCCTGCGATCCCCCAACCGCCCAGCCCTGATTTGAGGCCATGATTTCCCGTGATTTAATGTCAGGTTTTCTTATGCATATTTATTTCTATTTGCAAGCAAAGTTCCCCTGTTATTCATCAGAACCACTCAGAAACAAACCGTAGCTAGGAACCAGTCTTAATGAACTAATTAAGCCTTAATGAACTTCCTCCCAACACTTACTTCTACTAGGATCTGATTAAGGTAGCAAATGAGCAGTGGGAAACATTTATAAAAAATACACAGACAAAATGTAATTAAACAATCATGACTTTGACCTCCAAACATCAGCCTGGAATTCATTTCTCCTTCGGTTTTGGTTCTATCTAGCTCAGGGGTGTCAAACTCAAGGCCTGGGGAACGGATCTGGCCCGTGGGGCAGGGGTGGGTCTCACTTAGCTTTGCTACTAGTTTGCTCTCTCGTGCATGCTCACTTCGCTCACGCGCACACCACATCTGCACATGCGCAGAAGCTTCTGCGCATGCGCAGATTGTATTTCATGACGTCCAGGTGGGGTAGAGCCTCCCGCCGCCGGTGCTACCAGTTTGGGCGAACCAGGCGAACCGGAAGCAACCCACCACTGCCGTGGGGTGCTTAGATCTGGCATTCAGGACCCCGAAGTGGTATTCAGCCAGTTCTGACTGCTTCTAGCGAACTGGTAGCAGAAATTTTGAGTAGGTCGGAGAACTGGCAAACACCACCTCTGGATGGCTCCGCCCCCATCTATTTGCTGCCTCCCAAGTCCCAGCTGATTGGCTGGGTCTTCTTTGGTTGCCCTGCACAGGAGACCGGAGCTGGAAAGCAGGTTAGTGGGGTGGGGAGGGAATGGAGATTTTACAGTATCCTTCCCCCAGGAGTGGGGTGGGAATGGAGATTTTATAGTATCCTTCCCCCAGGAGTGGGGTGGAAATGGAGATTTTACTGTATCCTTCCCCTGGAGTGGGGTGGAAATGGAGATTTTACAGTATCCTTCCCCTGGAGTGGGGTGGAAATGGAGATTTCACAGTATCCTTCCCCCAGGAGTGGGGTGGAAATGGAGATTTCACAGTATCCTTCCCCCAGGAGTGGGGTGGAAATGGAGATTTTACAGTATCCTTCCCCCAGGAATGGGGTGGAAATGGAGATTTCACAGTATCCTTCCCCCAGGAGTGGGGTGGAAATGGAGATTTCACAGTATCCTTCCCCCAGGAGTGGGGTGGGAATGGAGATTTTACAGTATCCTTCCCCCAGGAGTGGGGTGGGAATGGAGATTTTACAGTATCCTTCCCCCAGGAGTGGGGTGGAAATGGAGATTTTACAGTATCCTTCCCCCAGGAGTGGGGTGGAAATGGAGATTTTACAGTATCCTTCCTCTGGAGTGGGGTGGGAATGGAGATTTTACAGTATCCTTCCCCCAGGAGTGGGGTGGGAATGGAGATTTTACAGTATCCTTCCCCCAGGAATGGGGTGGGAATGGAGATTTTGCAGTGTCCTTCCCCCAGGAGTGGGGTGGGAATGGAGATTTTACAGTATCCTTTCCCTGGAGTGGGGTGGGAATGGAGAGATCTTACAGTATCCTTCCTCCAGGAGTGGGTTGGAAATGGAGATTTTATAGTATCCTTCCCCTGGAGTGGGGTGGAAATGGAGATTTCACAGTATCCTTCCCCTAGGAGTGGGGTGGAAATGGAGATTTTACAGTATCCTTCCCCTGGAGTGGGGTGGAAATGGAGATTTTACAGTATCCTTCCCCTCGAGTGGGGTGGAAATGGAGATTTTACAGTATCCTTCCCCTGGAGTGGGGTGGAAATGGAGATTTTACAGTATCCTTCCCCTGGAGTGGGGTGGAAATGGAGATTTTACAGTATCCTTCCCCTGCCACGCCCACCAAGCCACACCCACAGAACCAGTAGTAAAAAAATTTGAATCCCACCACTGCCGGGGCTGCCCTGGAAACAGCGAAGGACCAGCCTCTGGTGCTTCTTTCAGCGAAAACGGAGCTCGGGAGGGCCACTTGCACCCCTCCGTTTTCACTGGCAGAGGGTTGCAGGAGGCCATCACAGCCGGAAATAGAGCTCACCAAAAGGACACTTAAAACTGGATGTGACCCTTCTGGGGAGGTCATCGAATGGCCTCCTGAACTTCTCCAGAAGATCTGAAGGCTGAGAAATTCCAGGAACAAAGCTACGGATTCACCAGTCAAGTAATAGATCCGAGCATCACTTGAGCATACAGAAAATGGGCTCAATTGGATAAGCAATGGTTATCTTCCCCGTGAGTAAGAATGTCAGGAGAAGAACGCAACCCATGTGCCTGTAAATCACCCCATGTGCATCCCGCTACTGGGCAGCTGCTTAGCAGAGATGGGTCTTTCTTCCCCAAACGCACCACTAACCAGCGACTAAATATGGTTTACTACATACAGGAAAATATGCAGCTGTCAAACCACAGGAAAATATTGGTGCCTAGATTTGATGCAAAACCAACACAAAGCACTAGATGGCGAAATAGAATAGAGTTGGAAGGGACCTTGGAGGTCTTCTAGTCCAACCCCCTGCTTAGGCAGGAAACCCTACACCACTTCAGGCAAATGAAAAGAGAAAGAGAGAGAGAGAAAGGACTATTTCTTTGCTTCCAGATAGTATCAGCTTTGGCTCTTGCAGCTCAGATCTGGCATTAAATTTCTGGCATAGTCTAGGCCAGCGGTCTCCAACCTTGGCAACTTTTAAGCCTGGCGGACTTCAATTCCCAGAATTCCACAGCCAGCAAAGCTGACTAGTGTTTCTCAACCTTGGCAACATGGAGATGAGTTGACTTCAACTCCCAGAATTCCTCAACTAACATGTTGGCTCTGAAATTCTGGGAGTTGAAGTCCACACATGCTGACTGTGGAATTCTGGGAGCTGAAGTTCGCACTTGCTGGCTGTGGAATTCTGCGATTTGAAGTCCACACATGCTGGCTGTGGACTTATGGGAGTTGAAGGCCACACATGTTGGCTGTGGAATTCTGGGAGCTGAAGTCCACACTTGTTGGCTGTGGAATTCTGGGATTTGAAGTCCACACATGCTGGCTGTGGACTTATGGGAGTTGAAGGTCACGCATGTTGGCTGTGGAATTCTGGGATTTGAAGTCCACACATGCTGGCTGTGGACTTATGGGAGTTGAAGGCCACACATGTTGGCTGTGGAATTCTGGGAGCTGAAGTCCACACTTGCTGGCTGTGGAATTCTGGGATTTGAAGTCCACACATGCTGGCTGTGGACTTATGGGAGTTGAAGGTCACGCATGTTGGCTGTGGAATTCTGGGAGCTGAAGTCCACACTTGCTGGCTGTGGAATTCTGGGATTTGAAGTCCACACATGCTGGCTGTGGACTTATGGGAGTTGAAGTCCACATGTGCTGGCTGTGGAATTATGGGAGTTGAAGGCCACACATGTTGGCTATGGAATTCTGGGAGTTGAAGTCCACGTATACTGGCTATGGAATTCTGGGAGCTGAAGTCCACACTTGCTGACTGTGGAATTCTGAGAGTTGAAGGCCACACATCTTAATTGAGAAACACTGATCTAGCCTAAGGGACTTCCCTGAGAGAGCTCCCACCCACCCCCACCTGATTTCCCCTCCCTCGCAGTCCCACCTGCAGCAAACCTGGCCTCCTGCTCTCCTTCACTGAGATCCGAATAGGAGTTGAAAGTGCTTTCCAAGGTCGCAGGAGAATCGATGGGTTTGCACCACCCCTTCCACTCGATCAGGTGGGCCACCCTGCCTTGCGCCATGGCGGTGGGCTTGGTCACATGGTCCTTCACCACCTGGGAAATACCTGCAACCGAACAAACAAGACAGCATTAGCTGGAGATACCCTGGAGTTACTGAGATGGTGTGTCTCTTTCCCCTTTTAGGATGCTCCCCAACCTGTGAAGGATGCTGGTGACCATGAATTACATCACTTGGAATTCTGATAATTAACATATTTCATGTTTTAAGGAAGACTCATTCTTCTAAAAGAGCTAAATCCGTGATTCATGGCTTGTTTTGAACTCCCTTCATCCTTCTGTAGGACTGACATGACCTTTGTTAATTAAGATAGGCTTTTGTTTCTGCATGCATTCATATTTTTAATGTTTTCATATTTGCGATGCGGGCAGACAGCATTTGCTGGAAAGGAGAAAAGCCGTTTAGTTTAGGAGGCTATGGAGAAAGAGATTTTAGAGCAGTTGTTTTCCAATCTTGGCAACTTGAAGAATGCCAAGATTGGAAAATCTTGGCATCTTGAAGATGGGTGGGTTTCAACTCCCAGGCTGGGGAATTCTGGGAGTTGAAGTCCACCCATCTTCAAGTTGCCAAATTTGGAAAACAGTGCTTGAGAGGCCTCGTGGATCAGGTTGACCTACAAATAGGGAGACAATCAAAAAACTGCGACGAGAGAAACAAAGCAACAATAGCAGGCTGAAACAAATACATACACGTACTTTAAAACTTTTTAAATTGGTAAAAGATTTAACACAATGGTACAACACAATAAGTATTATAAATAAGGACGTCAACCCTTAAACTATTTGGATTTTCACACACAAAACACATGCACCCTTGGCAGAAATCTTTTTCACTTCAGAATATTTTCCAGTGCCCTTTATAACTGATTTCAGGAGGAAGAGAGATGTACATTTACCCTTGTCCATAAATGGCGATGAGGTGGAGACGGTTGGTAGTTTTAAATTTCTGGGCATTTATATCTCGGAGGACCTCTCATGGACTATGAACGCTAACATCAGGGGTGAAATGCTCCCAGTTCGGACCGAATCGCCCTATCCGTAATGTGATGGCGGAGGGTGGTTCGGAGAACCGGTAGCAAAAATCCCTGCACCCCTCCCCACCATGCCCAGCTGAGCCGCACGATCATCAGAGGCTTTTTTTTTTTTACTTTTAAAAGCATTTTTTCTACAACCTCTTCCAACAAAAAAATGCTTTTAAAAGTTAAAAAAAAAGCCTCTGATGATCACGCGGCTCAGCTGAGATCGTCAGGCTTTTCAAAGCATTTTTTTCTCCAACCTCTTGGCCGAAGAGGTGGTAAAATAAATGCTTTGAAAGAAGAATAAAATATTTTAGGAAATATTAAAAAGACAGAATATTATGTTTTCCTGGATGAGAAATGGAGAAGCATGTTTTAAAGACGAAGCAGCTCCCATCTTCCTGCCCCCACCCTTTGTCAATGGGCCAGAGGCAGAAACTCAATCTTTGTCAATGGACCATCATCTGCAACACAATAGGACCCATCTAGCAACAGAAACTCACCACATGGCACCTGGGAAGATTACATCAGCCAGCAAGGCTAGCTAAGACCCCCGCCCCCTGGAAGTCTGACAACCAATCAGGATACTCTTTCTGGGCCTCAGGAAGTTCAAAGCCAGAGAGGGCATAAAACCCGGGGACTCACTGCGTCTTGCCCCTTTTCTGTTGAGGAACTCAAACCATGTGGTCCTGTCCACCATTAAACCATCTTTCCAAGCAGTCTCCATGTTTTCAGTGTCTTTTTCCCCACTTGGAGCTGAACCCAGAAGGATGTTTCTTCCAACACTTGCTACTTCACTTTCCCTTCAGTCATCAAATCTTGGTCAGACTCTTGTTGAGTCCCATTTCCTGGACTTGCACGCCTCCTCTGAGCCATAAACCAAACCTTGCTAAAGTTAAAACTCAGACGGTTGTGAGAATATGCCTGGCGTCTTCTACCTCTTACCATGCAAGGAAGATCGAGCGAGGGCTGCAATTTCCTGAATGGTCAGCGCTCTCCGGGACTTGGGTAGCATTTCGATGGTGTCTTCAACATTTACCTGTGAAAGAGAAGAAACCAAAGGGGTCAATTAAGAAGGTTCACGTAGAAATGCCAGCGTGCCTCTAGATCAGAGGTGGGAACCTCTGACTTGTGGGCTTCAACTCCCAGAATTCCTGAGCCAGCCATAGTAGGAATTGCCCAAAGCCCTTTCATTTCATCATCACCCAGCAAGGCTCAACCAAGCCTGGGATTCAAAAAGACAACTCCTGCATGGCCCCATGGGAGTCTGACAACCAATCAGAACACAAGCTCAAATTCAAAGCCCAACAGAGGGCATAAAACCCAGGCACCCTCAGCATCTCTTCCATTTTTCTGCCCAGGATCTCAAGCCATGTGATCCTGTCCACTGTTAAAAACCTTTTTTCCAATCAGCCACCATGCTTCCAGTGTCTTTCTCCCCACTTGGAACTGAACCCAGATGGACATTTCTTCCACCACCTTCATCTATATATATATATAAAAGCGAAAACCACTCATGCATTAATCACGAAATCTCCAGAACCTTAAAGCCTACAAACTTGAAATTTGCATGTATGTTCCTCTTGGCTTCTAGGTGCTCACTAAGAAAGGATTTTTCAAAATGACCATCAGAGCATTAGTATTTCCTATATTATTATTAACACGCTCTGATACTAAGGAGTTTTATTCCCCCTCCCCATCTCAAAAGAAATCTGTTCCAAATGCAAAACACAAGCAGAGGAGAGGAGTTTCACTTTCAGTTTTACTTTCATAGCAGCAAGAAGCTTTACTACAGAACAGTTGAGTTAAGCCATGCCCAGGCTCCTTCCTGTCTCCTTCTTGTTCACACAGCAAATACTGTTTTAGTTTCCAAACACCCCTCAACTCTCTCACACACTGGCAGGATGCTAGCCAGATGAATACCGATGGATGCTGCAGGCTGAGACATTCTACTCCCCCTCCCGGTCTGTTCCAACTGCCAGTTGCATTATATTAACACACTCTGATGCTATGGAGTTACACATTCTACATTAAGTTTCAGGCTGCAAGTGTCAATTTATCAAGCCCGAGCACATAGTTTTGTAGCTAAGCATGGGTGTCCTACAAGTAGTAAATATTTGCAAGTTTCGCCTTCAAAATAGTTCCAACAATGTCCATCTCAGCTTATCAGCCAGCCTGCTAGTGAGAAACTTGTTTATATATGTGCTTGTTTATATATGTGCGAGGCCCATTAATAAAGGGCGAGAACCAGAGGCGCCATCTTGGCTTCCATTTTGAATTTTTTTTTTTTTGACCTAATCCTGCAGCTACCCAGACTGGAATTACAGTATGTCACAGAACAGATTGGTCTGTGTAATAGATTAACAGAGTTGGAAGGGACCTTGTAGGTCATCTAGTCCAACCGCCCGCCCAAGCAGGAAACCCTACACCATTTCTGACAAATGCCAATCCAAACTCTTCTTGAAAACCTCCAATGATGAAGCTCCCACAACTTCCGAAGGGAAACTGTTCTATTTGTTGATTGTTCTCATTGCCAGAAAATTTCTCCTTATTTCTAGCTTGACTCCTTGATCAGTTTCCATCCATTATTCCTTGTCTGGCCTTCAGGTGCCTTGGAAAAATAGCTTGACCGCCTCCTCTCTGTGACAGCCCCTTAAATATTGGAAGACTGCTATCATGTCTCCCCTGGTCCTTCTCTTCTCTAGACTAGCCAGGCCCAGTTCCTGTAACCGTTCGTTATATGTTTTCTCCTCCAGTCCCCTAATCATCTTGGTTGCTCTTCTCTGCACTCTTTCTAGAGTCTCCACATCTTTTTTTATAGCAATGGATGGAAACTAATCAAGGAGAGAAGCAACCTAAAACTAAAGAGAAATTTCCTGACAGTCAGAACAATTAATCAGTGGAACAAGTTGCCTCCAGAAGTTGTGAATGCTCCAATACTGGAAGTTTTTAAGAAGATGTTGGACAACCATTTGTCTGAAGTGATGTAGGGTTTCCTGCCTGAGCAGGGAGTTGGACTAGAAGACCTCCAAGGTCCCTTCCAACTCTGTTATTCTATTCTATAACTGTTGGGACTTACCACTGTAATTCATAGGCTCCATTACGATGGTAAGTCAAGGACTACCCATAGCCATTTGCCCTTGGCAATATATCCCTTTTGAGATTTGGCTCCTTCCAAGAATAATAATCCTTCTCTTCTTCTTTGATCAGCCCTCCCCCCTCCAGTCGTCTTTTTCCCCTCCTCTTAACTCCAAACTGGATCACCTTCTGAAGGACACCAGCAGAAGAAAAGAAGGACCATGACGTTCTTCATTAAATCCCACAGGCTTGGGATCAAACTCAACAAAAGACGATTCCTCGCCAAGCGATAAATGCGGCATGATTGCTCCGCGTGAAATGGAGAAGTCAATTTCCATCCCCTGCTCTGCCTCCCCAGGCAAGCAAAAAAAATATTATGCGCTTTTTAAAAAGTTGGATTTAGACCACACGGTTCCATTTGGGGTTGGGTTCGCTTTAACTTGGTTTTTGTTTATTCCTTTTAGCAATTTTGGATGTTGCACAAGGCCAGCCTCAGGGTCAATCAGAATAGAGCGGGAAGGGACCTCGGAGCAAGTGTGAAATGCTCCCGGTTCGGACCGGATCGGAGAACCGGTAGCAAAAATCCCTGCCCCCCCCATTGCCCAGCTGAGCCGCGCAATCATCAGAGGCTTTTTAAAATTATTTTTAAAAGCATTTTTTCTACAACCTCTTTGGCCGAAAAAATGCTTTTAAAAGTAAAAAAAAAAAAAAGCCTCTGATGATTGCACGGCTCAGCTGGGATCATCAGAGGCTTTTAAAAGCATTTTTTCTACAACCTCTTCGGCCGAAGAGGTTATAGAAAAAATGTTTTTGAAAGGAAAAAAAGCCTCTGCCGATCAGGCAAGTCAGCTGGGATCGTCAGAGGCTTTAAAACCATTTTTTCTACAACCTCTTCAGCCAAAGAGGTTGTAGAAAAAATGGTTTTAAAAGAAAAAAAAAAGCCTCTAATGATCGTGCGGCTTAGCTGGGATCGTCAGAGGCTTTTCAAAGCATTTTTTTCTGCAACCTCTTGGCCGAAGAGGTGGTAAAAAAAATGCTTTGAAAAGTCTCTGATGATCCCAGCTGAGTTGCCTGATCGGCAGAGAGGCTTTTCAAAGCATTAGAAAAAATGCTTTGAAAAGTTAAAAAAAAAAAAAAAGTTGGCCACGTTCACCCAGTCACATTACCCACCTCCCCAAAGCCATGCCCACAGAACCAGTAGTAACAAATTTTACGTTTCACCCTGGCCTATACCCATGATGGCGAACCTATGGCACGCGTGCCCCAGGTGGCATGCGGAGCCATTTCTGCGGGCACGCGAGCCGTTGCCTTAGCTCAGCTCCAACGCACATGCGCGCGCCAGTCAGCTGATTTTTGGCTGGGCTCACCCACTCCGCCCCTCCCCTCCCAGGAGTCTCCACCCGGCCCTTTTGGATGCCAGGTAAATACAGGGCTCACGCGGAGACTCTGGGAGGGTGTTTTCGGCTTCCGGAGGGCCTTGGGGCGGGGAGGCCGTTTTCATCCTCCCCAGGCTCCAAGAAAGCCTCTGGAGCCTGGGGAGGGCAAAAAACAGGCCTACCGGGCCCACCGGAGAAATGGGCCATTTCCGGCCTCCGGAGGCTTCAGGGAAGCCTGCTAGGCCCAAAACAAGGCATGGGGTCATTGTGTGCGCATGAACTGGGGGGTTGGGGCATGGGGGGGCATTGAATTATGAGTGTGGGCACGCACGCGTGCAACCCCCCCACGTTCCTCCCACTTTTGGCACGCGAAAAAGGCTAGCCATCACTGGCCTATACACAAGTGGCTGTCCAGTCTCGTCTTAAAAACCTCCATTGATGAAGTGCCTACAACTTCTGGAGGCCAGCTGTTCCACTGGTTAACTGTCCTCAGTTTTAGGACGTTTTTCCTTAGTTCCAGGTTGCTTCTCTCCTTGAGTGGTTTCCACCCATTGCTTCTTGTCCTGCCCTCAGGTGCTTTGGAAAATAATTTGACGTCATATCGTCACCACTACCGGCTTGGCGGAACTGGGCCGAACCGGGCGGAACCCACCACTGTTTCAAGATATTTTTTTCATCGTGGCGACCAAAACTGGATGCGTTATTCCAGGTGTGGCCTTACCGAGGCATTATAAAGGGGGCACGTATATTTGCCTTCGTCAGCACGATATCGAATCGACCACAATGCGTTTTTTTCAAATTTCACCATAGAAACAGATGGCAAGTCCTGCAGTCTACAATTAAAGTTGAACATAGATTTGAAAGGGCTGGATTGAAGCCGCTTGCTGGAATAAGGAGACAAATTAAATAACGTAAATCAAGGCTTTCAAGGCTGATGGCCAGCCAGGGACGAAAGGAGCAGACAGTTTATAAGGTTAGAAGGAAATAACTACTGTTTTGAAAACAGTCCTTAAAAAACCTCAAAAAACTGGACAACACAGGTTGTCCTCGCCTTACGACCGCAATTCTGCTGCCAAGGAAGACAGTTGTTAAGTGAGCATTGCCCCATTTTACCACCTTTCCTGCCACAGTTGTTAAGTGAATCGCTACAGTTGTTAAGTGAGTAACACAGTTGCTTAAGTGAATCTGGCTTCCCCATTGACTTTGTGTCAGGTGTGCCTCCTTTCAATACTCAAGAAAGAAAAACCCCGACTCCATTTTCATAGAGAAAGGGTACTTTTACTGAGTATGAACTGAATGCAACCAAAGAAAAGCAAGGTCTGAAGCAAAAGGCGCGAAAATTACATATAGAAAACATCCCCAAAACCCTTCCCCCAACCATCCAGCCAGAATTATCCAATTCACATTCCCCCGAGGGTGTTGTGGCCCGCCAGCGGCCTGCGCGGATTGTGGCTGATCCCGATGAAGAGGAGGCTGGTGTGGTGTCGCGCCAGCAGCCTGCGCAGCCGGCGCTCGTGTCGGACAGCGAGGAGGCTGAAGAGGATGTGGTGCCAGAGGCAGAGACTCAGCCTGGGCCTTCAGAACCTCCAGAAGCTCCTTCAAGTGGAGAGAGTGAAATGGAGGAGCCTCTCCTCAATGCTCGAGCACGCAGGGCTGCCAAAAGGCAGGAGTGGCTACACAGGAGGAGGAGGTCTCCTTGAGAGTAAGGCTTGAGGATAATTGGCCACTCCCTTAGCCTATTTAAGTCACACGCCATTAGTAAGTTTCTTGCTGGAAACAACTTGTAATTATCATCAGAGCATTTTTGGAAAAGTCTTATCGTATCTTGTTTTCTGGGCTGGTTGCCAACCTTTGCCGGACTTTGGTTTATTCTTGCTACTTAATAAATTTGATAAGGACCGTTGGTGTGTGTCAATATCCTCGGGAATCCGGAGCTGGGGCAGTACCCAGGGGTCACGTGGGATGCAGTGTCTGATGGTACCATCCTCCTGCTCTGCCACGACAGTTGACCTTGAGTCGTTATCAGCTTCAAAGAAAACGCTGAAGAAAACTTTCTCTTCTCTTCTCCACTAGCTCACTTCCCCCCTCCCAGACATTCCAATAGCTCCCCCCTCCCCCCGTTACAATGGCAGCCGAGCAAGCAAGCAATGACAAAGCGAAGGCTGACATTTTGCTTGTCAGAAGGTTGCAAAAGAGGATCAAATGACCCTGGGACGCTGCCGATGTCATAAATAGGAACCAGTGGCCAAGCGGGCCAAAGTTTGAAGACGTGACCACGGGAGTCTGCAAGGGTCGTAAGTGTGGAAAAACAGTCGTGTCACTTTTTTCAGCGCCATTTGTAACTTCGAATGGTCATTAAACGAATGGTTGTAAGCAGGGGTGAAATCCAGCAGATTCTGACAGGTTCTGGAGAACCGGTAGCAGAAACTTTGAGTAGTTTGGAGAACCAGCAACTACCACCTCTGGCTGGCCCCAGAGTGGGGAGGGAATGGGGATTTTGCAATATCCTTCCTCCAGGAGTGGGGTGGGAATGGAGATTTTACAGTATCGAACTTCCCCTGGAGTTGGGTGGGAATGGAGATTTTGCAGTATCCTTCCCCTGCCATGCCCACCAAGCCACGCCCACAGAACCGGTAGTAAAAATATTTGGATTTCACCACTGGTTGTAAATCGAGGACTATCTGTACTGCCTTGAAGCATGGCGGTTTGGTTTAAAAGTCATAACAAATAGCTACCTGGATGGATTTTTTTTCCCCCATCAGTTTACCTTTTTCGCAAAGGCCTGAAATCAGGTGAGAGGCGTTTCATCGTTTAAGTCAAGATTATAATACAATTGTGCTTCAAATTCTCAGTTGTGAAACTGACAGATTATAAATTTCGGAAAGGATTTCTTTCAAAGCACCTGTTCACTCCTTTCCAGCAGGCCGTATAGACAAATATTATGAACATAACGGAGAATTTGGGACTTTCCATTCTTCCAGGCCTTATAAATTATTTGTCCACACTTTGAATTTTTAAAGCCTTTTTTTCCTTCTGATTTACTTCTGGGCTATTTCTTTCCTTGGATGCTAATCACTGTGCTTTCCAAAAGCTCCTGTGCCTTGACCTTCATATTATAGGGATTTCAAAACCGAGGGGCGGTGGGGGAGAAATAAATTATGACAGTGAAAAAATACCAACTGTGCCTTTAGTCTGTTGATTGTTTCAGTAATTCTTTACAAGGCCATAAAGTGTATTAAGATGCTGGTATAAAAGAGAATAAATGTGTGCGGACATAGAATATTAGGGAGTTCTGGGTACAGCAACATATGGTAAATGGGCAAGAAATGAAATGTTATTAGACATTATGTTCTTTTCTATTCCTCGCCTCGGTGCTGGTAGGGAAGAGGTAATGCTATTACTGAGGTGATCAAAATGCCACCATCTACATTGTTGGTTTTCTCAACTTCGGCTGTTTTCAGATAGGTGGACTTCAACTCCCAGAATTCCCCAGCTCAGTAGTATTACAGGTAAAGGTAAATGTTCCCCTTGCACATATGTGCTAGTTGTTCCCAACTCTAGGGGGCGGTGCTCATCTCCGTTTCAAAGCCAAAGAACCAGCGCTGTCCGAAGACGTCTCCGTGGTCATGTGGCCGGCATGACTCAACGCCAAAGGCACACGGAACACTGTTACCTTCCCACCAAAGGTGGTCCCTATTTTTCTACTTGCATTTTTACGTGCTTTCGAACTGCTAGGTTGGCAGAAGCTGGAACAAATAACGGGAGCTCACCCCGTTACGCTGCTCTAGGGATTCGAACCGTTGAACTGCCGACCTTTCGATCGACAAGCTCAGTGTCTTAGCCACTGAGCCACTGCGTCCCGCGTATTATAGGTAGAGCCATTTTTTAAAACCCTTTTCACAAAGAAAGCTAGCATAAGTGGAACCCCTTATATTGTTGAGCAGCTAGTTTTTTACCTATGGGGAATGGCTCTTTATACTCACTGTATACACTTTATACAGTGATGGCAGAGCTCAGAACTAAGCTATAGATTGCTGTTTTGTGCACAGCAGGCTAGAAACCGGCCCTACAACAGTGTTTCACCATTTTGACATCTTTAAGATGTGTGGATTCAGCTCCCAGATTTTCACAGCTAGCATATTTTAAGTTTTTGCGTCTAAAGCAGGACTAGAACTCACAATCACCGGGTGATTGGCCCAAATCACCCAGGCAGTTTTCATGGCTCAGTCAGGCAGCCCTAGAATTCCAATTTTTTGGTAATTGGCCAAAAAACATCATCCATCCAGTTTTCATGCCTCATGGCCCCGCTAGAACTCACATTTTATTAGGCACCAGCCTAGAAACCAGGAGACGGTGAATTCTAGTCGCGCTTGAGGCATGAAAGCCGGCTGAGTGACTTTGGGCCAATGACCGTCTCTCAGCCCAATCCACCTCACAGGGCTGTTGTTGAGAGGAGTGGGGAAGAGGGAAGGAGTATTAGGCATGTTTGAATTAATAATAATAATAATAATAATAATAATAATAATAATAATAATAATAATAATAATAATACTCTACAAAAAACCACCTTACTCGGAACAACTTACATCCTCCGACGATACCTTAACAGTTCCTCGGTCCTTGGTTAGGACTCGAGCTGCTGAGCTATTAACCAGCCTCAAAGGCTGTGAATCTCACTAAAGATTAAATAATAATAATAATAATAATAATAATAATAATAATAATAATAATAATAATAATAATAATAATAATAATTTTATTTTTATGCCGTCCTTCTCCCGAAGGACTCAGGGCAGTGTACAGCCTGATTAAAAGCACAAAGACAAACAAAATTTAAAAATAATTAAAATTATTAAATAATTGGCTCAATTATAAAACCCCCAAATTTAAAATCCCACGTTTAAAACCAATTTAAAATCTTTACATTGATAGCCCGGCCTAGCGGAACAACAAGGTTTTGAGGGCACAGCGAAATACACGGACGGGAACGAAAAGAAATGCAAATAAATTCAAGGAATGTCTTTACAAGTCCCTGTTAGAGACAGGGGTTCTTTTCGCGCAACATATTTAATCACTGACTTAAGCTATTGGGGGGGGTGGATGGCGGGATTAGCACAGTACATTAAACTACAAAAGGAACCCAACAGGCTGGATTCACACAATCTGCCAGTGTGCCAAAAGATAAAGGTAAAGGTTCCCCTCGCACATATGTGCTAGTCGTTCCCAACTCTAGGGGGCGGTGCTCATCTCCGTTTCAAAGCCGAAGAGCCAACGCTGTCCGAAGACGTCTCCGTGGTCATGTGGCCGACATAACTCAATGCCAAAGGTGCACGGAACGCTGTTCCCTTCCCACCAAAGGTGGTCCCTATTTTTCTACTTGCATTTTTTTACGTGCTTTCGAACTGCTAGGTTGGCAGAAGCTGGGACAAGTGATGGGAGCTCACCCTGTTATGCGGCACTAGGGATTCGAACACTGAATTGACGACCTGTCTTAGCCACTGAGCCACCACATCCTCTAGTCGGCCAAAAGAACCCCCAAAATTTCTATCCAAGGTTAGCCTTAAAGCAAGCTTAGCGTGTGTTGAGTAGCTGCAGCCACTGGCTCCAAATCTGATTTTCAAAGTGTTGTAGGGATGTGTAGCCTTTACACGTGGAGCAAATAAACTCAGCAGCCGTCATCATTTGCAATGGGAGAGGCCTGAAGAAATATGAAAATCATCACATGCATTTTCTACCCTTACCTCTTTTTCTGGGGGGGGTGGGGTGGAGTGGGGCTTTGCAAAATTGGAAAGAGAGTAAAGAGAGTACCCAGCTTCCTGCTTGTCCCCCAAGAAGACCCAACCCTTGCCTGCCCCACAGCGAGCCTGGGAAGTGGGGGATGCGGATGGTACAGAGAAAGCTGCATCCCTCATGGATACCACTCTATAGGGGGGGCACCCCCTTTCTCTCCACCTGCCCCGTGTTTGAAAAGAGGGGTCACGGGGCCCTTCTCCACCGATCCTTCTCCGGCAGGCTTACCTTGGCCCCTTCCCACATCTTGGCTTGAAGTCGGGGCGGGGGGGCTTTTGCGGAAGCCGATCGGGGCTGGTAGCTGGCAACAAGGTGTATTTCCATGGCAACCAGTCACCACGGACCGATTTCTCCCAGGATACAGGCCGGGCTCTTTACTGACGTCAGTGCAGCATAGAAGGAGTGATAACACCGAGGCCTTTAAAGGCACTCTGAGAGTGGAGGGGACGACAACATACGGGTTGTGGGGGGGGGGGCAGCTCAGCTGCTTAATGTGTCATGTGTCCCCCCCCCCCCCCATAGTGGGAGCATCCTCCCTTTCACAAAAAGAGCTAACCTGTCAGGAAGAAGGCGTGTCTGGGATGCCTTGCATTGAGCAGCTAGCTTTCTACCTGTGGGGGGTTCTTTATGCTCAGTGATGGCAGAGCTGAGCTCAAAACTATGGTAAAGTGAACTTCTGTGCATCGCAGACTAGAAACATGATTTAGAGCACTGTTTTTCAACCTCGACAATTTTAAGATGGGTGGACTTCAGCTCCTAGGCTCTCTCTCTCTCTTTCTCTTTCTCTTTCTCTCTCATTCTTTCTTTCTCTCTCTCTCCTTCTCTCTCCTTTTCTCTCTTTCTTACTCTTTCTCTCATTCTTTTTTCTCTCCCCCCAGTCTCTCTCATTCTTTCTTTCTCTCTCTCTCTCCTTCTCGTTTTCTCACTCTTTCTCTCACTCTTTTTTCTCTCTCCCCCAGTTTCTCTTTCTCTCTCATATTCTCTCATGTTCTTTTTCATTCTTTCTCTCTTCCATTTTCTCTCTCTCTCTCTTATTTTCTCTCTCCCTCCCATTCTCTCTTTCTCACCCATTCTTTCATTCTCTCTCTTATTTTTTCTCTCTCCCCCAGTTTCTCTTTCTCTCTCATATTCTCTCTCATGTTCTTTTTTATTCTTTCTCTCTTCCATTTTCTCTCTCTCTCTTATTTTCTTTCTCTCTCCCATTCTCTCTTTCTCACCCATTCTTTCATTCTCCCTTATTTTTCTCTCTCTCTCTCATTCTCTCTGTCTCTCTCTCTCTTTCTATCTTACTCATTCACTCTCCCTCATTCTTTCTCTCTCTCCCATTTTCTCATATTCTCTCTTATTCTTTTTCTCCCTCGTTCTATCTTTTTTTCCCTCTTATTCTTCCTTCTATTTTCTTTCTCATTCTTTCTCTATTTCTCCCATTCCATCTCTCTCATTGTCTCTGCTTCATATTCTTGTTCTCATTCTTTCTCTCTCTCATTCTCTCTTTCTATCTCTCTACTGCCTACCTCTGCTCCCACCAGGTGAGCGACCAAATGAGATGCACTTTTACAGGTTAAGCAGGGTTAGAGTTAAAATCTTCCTTTGACATAGTGCGGCGATCCTGGCCTGTCTGATTAGCTTACAGTTCCTTGCATTGTGCAAAGCCAGAAAATGGGTTAATTTAATCATCAGATGAAGCGTGTCATGCGAATGCAATCAACGTCTGGGGACAAAACGCACAATTCACAGTGGGCATTACTTCAATAAGGCACTTGACCGAAGTATTTTTTCTTTTAAAATAATAGAGGGTAGAGTTCAGATGGCAACAGCTCTGGCACGGGCCTCTGGGAGGAGAAAGAAGGGGGTGATTCACATACACACCATTGTGGCTTGTGATACACACACACACACACACACACACACATGTCTGTGTGTGTATATGTATGTATATAATGTATACACATACACACACAATCACATATACCCACAACTATACACACACACACACACACACACACACACACACACAATCACATATACCCACTACACACACACACACACACACACACACACACAATCACATATACCCACAACTACATCTATACACACAAAATCACATATACACACAACTATATATACACACACACAATCACATATACCCACTATACACACACACACAGTGTGCAGCAGCTGCCAAAAAAGCCAACACAGTTCTGGGTTGCATAAATGGAGGGATAGAATCAAGATCACGTGAAGTGTTAATGACAACCAACACTTATATTCCCTGAAAAGGCTTTTTAAAAAGAAAGAAAGAAAGAAAGAAAGAAAGAAAGAAAGAAAGAAAGAAAGAAAGAAAGAAAGAAAGAAAGAAAGAAGGAAGGAAGGAAAGAAGGAAGGAAGGAGAGAGAGAGAGAGAGAGAGAGAGAGAGAGAGAGAGAGAGAGAAAGAAAAAGAAAAAGAAAAAGAAAAAGAAAAAGAAAAAGAAAAAGAAAAAGAAAAAGAAAAAGAAAAAGAAAAAGAAAGAAAAACAAAAACAAAAACAAAAAGCACCAGAGCTTTGTGATAATTGCTTCTAAACTGCACCAATGCTGGCTTTTTTCCCCTTTTTTGTCAAGGCAGTGGATACAGGAACCTGGGCTTTGTATATTCGCCCATGGTACCTACTTCTCAGTTATTTCGCTGCCTGAAATGGTTCGGCCTACCAGTTTATTGAAACTGTCATTCTCAGCAAATGACAGATAAAGCTGCAGGGAAAAGCATGGAAATGCAGTTTTGTACTGGTGGGCGAGTGGGGGTGTAAAACCAAAAGCTTTTAAGTACTGAGTAGGATTTCCAACTTGTTGGAATTCTCGGGCTTGTCCTACATTTGTCCATACCTATTCTGCTCCTCTGTGAGAAGTGGGTTTCACATAATTTTACCATCGGTTCGCCGTGCACGGAAAATGCATGCCCGCACCTAGGGGTGGGCTCTACTTACCTTTACTACCGGTTCGCAACGGGGCCACGCGCGGCCCTGTTGTGAACCGGTAGTAAAGGTAAGTAGAACCCACCCCTGGTTCTGACCCAGCTCCCCAAACACAACAGACCCTCTGAAATGAACTCAAAGATTCCTTTATTAGGAGCGCCAGCAGCCCCGGCAAAAAGTTTCTCTCTCACCGCAGGCTAACAAGTCCATCTGGCTGGAAGATGAATAGTTGTCTGCCACATCTATTCATCTCCGCCCCCTGCCTTTTATCCCCAGAACTAGGGTGGGGCTTCGCTAGCAGCGGTGACTCTTGCGTCCCAAGGACCGGCCCACAGATTTCCACTGCTCTCCTCTCCTCTGCCTTCTGTGTCAGAATATTGCCTGCATATAATGTACCAGAGACTAGAAGGGGTTAAGTCTTTACAGACATCACATGTGACTATATCAGCCAATGAACTCTCTTATTGGACTCTTACCCAGAAACCACTTGGACATCTTCCCTGTTTTTTCTCTCTCTCTCTCTCATCTATCTCTCAGCAAGACAACACGTGAACTTATCTCTCCTCTCAACATCTGAGTCATACAGTTAGGGTAAAAGGTGCAACAGGACGCCCTGTTCATTATTGTATGCATGTATATATTTTGTAAATAATAAAACAACTTTTTGAACCTGAAGCTGTATTGACCAAATAACTTCCTCATAGAACCAAATGAGCACGACCATCAATATATATCTGACAAATGGTAGCAGAGGATGCGCATCTGTGCATCAGGCACTGGACCCAGCTGTTCTCCTATTCCTCATCAGCCATCTCCAGATCTGGGGGCTGTTGACTCTCCATCGGAGGGCTGACGGACGGCCCAGGTTCCACCTCTGTCTCTGTCTCTGTCTCTCTGACAGCTCCATTCCCTCTTCCCTCTCGGAGCTCTCAGGTTACCTTGATGCCGACCCTGACTCCCACACCTCTGATTCTGCTGTTAGAGGGGCCGGCAGCCGACAGGCCATAACAAATGCCTTGGTAAAGGCCACACTTGGGATATTGCAACCAGTTTTTAAATTAGCAATAGTTGTTAAGTGAATCCGTCTTCCCCATTAACTTTGCTTGTCAGAAGGTCACAAAAGGTGATTCCATGACCCTGGGTACACTGCAACCGTCATAAATAGGAGCCAGTTGCCAAGCATCCAGATTTTGATCAGATGACCATGGGGATGCCGGAACGGCCGTAAATGTGAAACATGGTTATAAGTCACTTGTAACTTTAAACAGGGGGGGGTTGATTAATGACTGCATGATTGGTTTAACAACTGGAGTGATTTGCTTAAGGACGGTGGCCAAAGAACAATCATATTGTCAGGCGTGACTGACTTCACAACTGCTTTGCTTAGCAACAAAAAATCTGCTTCCAACTGTGTTTGTAAGTTGAGACCTACCTTAGTGCACTTCTTTAGAATAGAATAGAATAGAATAGAATAGAATAGAATAGAATAGAATAGAATAGAATAGAATAGAATAGAATAGAGTAGAGTAGAATAGAATAGAATAAATACAGTAGAGTAGAGTAAAGTAGAATAGAGTAGAGTAGAGTAGAATAGAATAGAATAGAATAGAATAGAATAGAATAGAGTAGAGTAGAGTAGAATAGAATAAAATAGAATAGAATAGAATAGAATAGATAGAGTAGAGTAGAATAGATACAGTAGAGTAGAGTAGAGTAGAGTAGAGTAAAGTAGAATAGAATAGAATAGAATAGAATAGAATAGAATAGAATAGAATAGAATAGAATAGATAGAGTAGAATAGAATAGATACAGTAGAGCAGAGTAGAGTAGAGTAGAGTAGAGTAGAGTAGAGTAGAGTAAAGTAGAATAGAATAGAATAGAATAGAATAGAATAGAATAGAATAGAATAGAATAGAATAGAATAGATACAGTAGAGCAGAGTAGAGTAGAGTAGAGTAAAGTAGAATAGAATAGAATAGAGTAGAGTAGAATAGATACAGTAGAGTAGAGTAGAGTAGAGTAGAGTAGAATAGAATAGAATAGAATAGAATAGAATAGAATAGAATAGAATAGAATAGAATAGAATAGAATTCTTTATTGGCCAAGCGTGATTAGACACACAAGGAGTTTGTCTTTGGTGTATATGCTCTCAGCGTACATAAAGAAAAAATAAAATATATTCATCAAAAATCATAAGATGCAACCCTTAGTGATAGTCATAGGCAGGGCCGGATTTTCCTATAGGCTAACTAGGCTTCAGCCTAGGGCCTCAAGATCAAGAGGGGCCTACATTCAAATTGTTAGCAAATTTAAAATTACACTTTCACTATAGGTGAAAGGGCCTCATAAGTGGAATAGCCTAGGGCCTCTTTTCATCTAAATCCGGCCCTGGTCATAGGGTACTAATAAGCAATTAAATCATACTAGGAAACTAAATAAAACAATATAAATCGTAAAGATACAAGCCACAAGGTTATAGTCATAAATGGGAGGAGATCAGAAGTGGATGTCACATGCTATAACAACCAGTTTACCCAGCAATCTTAAAGGTGAGCACGGGCGCGCCATCCGCACATACATGCGGCATCACAAAACACGGCAATTCGCTCATGTGCGCCTTCCGCACAGGCGCACAGTGTCAAAAACACAGCGATATAGGACGGGATTGCGCCCGGATGGGTGGATGAGCCAGTCGCAACTACCGATTCACCCGAACCGGTCCAACCCCACACTGGAGGTGATAGGTAATAGGAAGGATGAGAAGATGATTAGTAATACAGTCTTCGTAAATAGTTTGACAGTGTTGTGGGAATTAGTTGTTCAGCAGAGTGACCGGCTTTTCTCAAATATGCCTGGTTGTGACGTGGGAGAATCACAACACGAAGTTTGGAGAACGACAAATCACAGCTAAATTTGACCATATGGTTCAAAAATTAGAAATTCAAGAAGTTGGCAGCGAAATGATCACTGAATAAATCTCTCCCTCCCCTCCGCTTTAAGGGGAGCAGATGTTCATGCCTGCTTCCAGCGCCAAGTGAAATGCCACCTGCTAGTTTCAAAGGCCCAACAGATGCAAACAGCAGAGGAACAGGCCAACCAGTAGTTTCTTTGGTTAGTTGGCAACCTGCTGGGCTCCCTGGCTGCCGTGTGATTGTAAAAGGTAAAGGTTCCCCTCGCACATATGTGCTAGTTGTTCCCAACTCTAGGGGGCGCTGCTCATCTCCATTTCAAAGCCGAAGAGACAGCACTTTCCGAAGACGTCTCCGTGGTCACGTGGCCGGCATGACTCAATGCCAAAGGTGCACGGAACGCTGTTCCCTTCCCACCAAAGGTGGTCCCTATTTTTCTACTTGCATTTTTTTACATGCTTTTGAACTGCTCGGTTGGCAGAAGCTGGGACAAGTCACGGGAGCTCACCCCGTTAGGCGGCACTAGGGATTCGAACCACTGAACTGCCGACCTTTCGATCGACAAGCTCAGCGTCTTAGCCACTGAGCCGCGGAGTCACACCGTGAGCCGTCACACCGTGACACCCCATCACACCATGAGCCGTGTGATTGTAACCTCTCGGAAATGCCGTAATTCCAGCCAGACCAAGTAAAAAAACAAAAAAGCTACTATTTCGATTTATTCGCTATTTCCTTTTGAGTGCCAAGAGCAGAGACCACCCGGAGTGGGGTAATTGAATTAATCCCAGGATTTGAAAGACAGCATCTTCAGGGGCTGCAAAAAACCAAGTTGTTAATATCAGGCATTGGGTGGTTTCTGGAGAAAACAGGACATCTGGAATGAAGGTCTTCTCTGACATCTGGCTGGGTTCCATAGCTGGCTTTCCTTCCCCTAAAATGCCCTGGGCTCACCACAGCTGCACCGTCGGCCCTCCAAATAAAAGGAATAAAATAAAATGAAAGTCTTCAGCAGACATATTAACAGAATAACACAGTTGGAAGGGACCTTGGAGGTCTTCTAGTCCAACCCTCTGCTTAGGCAGGAAACCCTATACCCGTGATGACGAACCTATGGCACAGGTGCCACAGATGGCACACGGAGCCATATCAGTGGGCACGCGAGCATTGCCGTAGCTCAGCTCCAGCGCGCATATGTGCACCGGCCAGTTGATTTTTGGGCCTTCCGGTCCCACTGGAAGTTGGGAAATGAGCTGTTTCCGGCCTCTGGAGGGCCTCCGGGGGAGGTGGGGAAGGCCGTTTTCACCCTCCCCAGGCTCCTAGAAAGTCTCTGGAGCCTGGGGAGGGTGAAAAACGGGCCTACCAGGCCCACCATGCCATCGCGTGTTAAAAGCGGAGGGGACATGCATACGCATGTTCGGGGGCATTGAATTATGCGTGTGCGCACGCACGCGGGCGACCTCCCTGCGCTCTTCCCCACGTTTGGTACGCAACAGCAAAAAGGTTAGCCGTCACTGTCCTATACTATTTCAGACAGATGCTTGTCCAATCTCTTCTTAAAAACCCCCAGTGCTGGAACATCCATAACTTCTGGTGGCAAGTCGTTCCACTGATTAATTGTTCTAACTGCCAGGAAATTACTCCTTAATTCTAAATTGGTTGTCTCCTTGAATAGTTTCCATCCGTTGCTTCTTGTCCTGCCTTCAGGTGCTTTGGAGAATAGGTCGTCCCCCTGTTTTTTGTGGTAACCCCTCAAATATTCGAACACTGCTATCATGTCACCCCTAGTCTTTCTTTTCATTAAAGTAGACATGCTCTGTTCTTCATATGTTCTTCATATGTTCTTCATATGTTCTTCATATGTTTTAGACTCCAGTCCCCTAATATTGTCCTCCATCATGGCATCTCCAACCAGCAAGAAATATCTAGTCCGATATGGTGAGGATAAAGAAGCAGATCTGTTAGGGAAACTCTGATTCCTGAAGAAACTGCAGTCAGAAAAGTCAAGATGGTGAAAATGCACTTGAAATTGTGCTTGTTTATATATGTGCGAGGCCCATTAATAAAGGGTGGAGAACCAGAGGCATCTTGGTAGCCATCTTGGCTACCATTTTGATTTTCTTTCTTTCTTTTTTTTTTTTGACCTAACCCTACAGATACCCAGGCTGGAATTTATTTATTTATTTATTTATTGGTTCGATTTATATGCCGCCCTTCTCCGGAGACTCAGGGCAGCTTACAATGCGTTAAGCAATAGCCTTCATACTTTTTTGTATATACCTGCTTAGTAGGGCTTTCGCCCCCCCCAAGTGGTGTTCTTTTTTAAACAAAGTCAGCTTATTACCCCCACAATCCGGGTCCTCATTTTACCTACCTCGGAAGGATGGAAGGCTGAGTCAACCTTGAGCCTGGTGAGTTTCAAACTTGCAATAATGGCAGGCAGCTGGTGTTACTTAACAGTGCTTTAGTCTGCTGCGCCACCAAGGCGCAGAATTACAGTATGTCACAGAACAGATTGGTCTGTATAACAGATTAACAGAGTTGGGAGGGACCTTATAGGTCGGTGATGGCTAACCTTTTTGCCGTCGCGTGCCAAAAGCGGGGGGAGTGTGGAGGGGTTGTGTGTGTGTGTGTGTGTCCATACCCATAATTCAATGTGCTCCCCCCCTGTGCATGCAAGCACAACCACCCTGCACTCCCCTCGGTGGGCCCAGTAGGCCCATTTTTTCGCCCTCCCCAGGCTCCAGAGGCTTTCTTGGAGTCTGGGGAGGGCAAAAACAGTCTTCCCCACCCCTCTGGAGGCCCTCCAGAGGCCGGAAAGGGCCCGTTTCCTGACTTCCGGTGGGATCAGAAGGCCTGATAATCAGCTGGCCAGTGCATGCTTGCATGCTGGAGCTGAGGTAGAGCAATGCTCGCATGCCCACAGATATGGCTCCACGTGCCACCTGTGGCACGCGTGCCATAGGTTCGCCATCACTGTTATAGGTCATCTAGTCCAACCCCCCGCTCAAGCAGGAGACCCTACACCAGTGATGGCTAACCTTTTTGCCATCGCGTGCCAAAAGCGGGGGGGAGCGGGGGGGGCACACATGCACGTGTGCCCACATCCATAATTCTATGCATCCCGCAACCCCCTCAGGCTCCCCCTGCTTTTGGCACGCGATGGCACGGTGGGCCCAGTAGGCCCATTTTTCAATCTTCCCAGGCTCCAGAGCCTTTCTAGGAGCCTGGGGAGGGCAAAAACAGCTTTCCCCACCCTCCACCCCCCCCCCAGGCCCTCTGGAGGGCGGAAACAGCATGTTTCCTGATTTCTGGTGGGCCCAGAAGGCCCGAAAATCAACTGACCGGCGCACGCATGTGTGCCGGAGCTGAGCTCGCGTGCCCACTGATATGGCTACACATGCCACCTGTGGCACCCGTGCCATAGGTTTGCCATCACGGCCCTACACCATTTCTGACAAATGGCAGTCCAATCTTTTCTTGAAAGTCTCAAGGGATGAAGCTCCCAGGCTTCAACTTCCGAAGGCAAGCTTTTATACCAGTGTAAATGTGTTGCCCCCTCAAAATAATGCAACACACAGCCATTAATGTCTAAACTGCTGGCAACAAAAGCGAGCACACCCCTAAGTGATAATGTCCAAATTGTGTGTTGCATTATTTTGAAGGGACAGCACATTTACACTGGTATACAAGCTGTGCTCTCACTAGTTTACATTGTAGCCAAGGGTCATTTCTTCAGTGTTGTTACATGAAAAGATATACTTAAATATTTACAAAATGTGAGAGGGTGTACTCACTTCTGTGATATACTGTATGGGATAATATATTCATACTGAATCTGAATCCTGAAGGAATTGCTGCGGGAATGCAAACATGGACTACTTTTTACCCTAATTACACATACACATACACACACACACGTCCATATACAGCAGAGGTGTCAAAATGGCGGCCTGAGGGCCAGATGTGTCACGCACAGGCCATGCCCGCCCCAGCTCCACAAAGGGAAAAAAACGCCGCGATACGTCACACGACGGCAACGTGACGCGGTGAGTTTGAAACCCGTGATATATAGGAAGTCCTTGACTTACAACCACTCATTTAGTGACCAAGGCCCTGTGTCAAGTTTCTGAAAGATGCCCTAATTAATTCACGAGCCATGATCCAAACTTCAAAGGAAATATAGCCATTTATTAGGAGCAACATTCCGGCAATACTCGGATGCAGTTAGGACTGATCCTATGTAGATTTATGTTCCCCTATGACCCTGTCTCTCCCCTCCTCTCTGGCCATGTCATAAATCACATTCTCCAGTTAACCACTTTGGCTGGCTGTGAAACCTAACACCCTCCTTCTGATTGCGGTCAGAAAGAATGTATGGAATTCACTTCAGTTCTCCCTCCCTCCTGCTCATGGCAACTTGAAAGCTTTGCAAGTTGACACCCTGCTTGCATCCAGTTTTGGTCCCCGCGTTATAAAAAAAGATGTTGAGACTTTGGAAAAAATGCAAAGAAGAGCAACTAAGATGATGAAAGGCCTGGGGACTAAATCCTATGAAGACTGGTAGCAGAATTTGGGTTTGGCCAGTCTAGAGAAAAATAAATAAGTAAATAACTTTATTGTCATTGTACGTGTATAAACATTATACCCATACAACGAAATTCACTTAACACCCAAAGACCAGGTCCAACATACATAACAATCCCCAAACACACTCCCACCCACCACAAATTCCCCACCCCTAAACCACCAAACATCCACACAACAGACCAAGTAATGCTGTCCAACAGCTCACTGATGGCGGCCCTTTAGTTCATGGTTGAGTGCAATTATAGCTCTGGGATAAAAACTATTCAGAAAACGTGCGGTCCGAGTTTTAATTGTTCTGTCTCTTCTGCCAGAAGGCAACAGTCCAAAAAGATTGTAAGCAGGATGGGAAGAGTCTCTGAGAACGTTGTGCAACTTTCTCAAACAGAAGGATTAGTGGGTGACATGATAGCAGTATTCGAGTATTTGAAGGGCTGCCACAAAGAAGAGGGGGTCAAATTATTCTCCAAAGCACCAGAAAGCAAGAAAAGTTCAAAGAAGAGCAACTAAGATGATGAAAGGCTTGGAGACTAAAACATATGAAGAACGGATGCAGGAATTGGGTATTGTCAGGCTAGAGAAAAGAAGGACCAGGGATGACATGATAGCAGTCTTCCAGTATCTGAGGGGTTCCCACAAAGAAGAAGGGATCAACTTATTTTCCAAAGCGCCAGAGAAACAATGGATGGAAACTAACCAAGGAGAGAAGCAACCTGGAATTGAGGAGAAACTTCCTAACAGTGAGGACAATTAACCAGGAACCAAGACCAACAAGATGGTAGAAAACCCACCAAGAAAGCTGGTGAGCTCCCTTGGATGGAGACATTCAAGCTGAGAGCCCTCTGTTGAGGCGCCTTCAACTTGGACCCCTGCCCTAAGCAGGGGTTGGACTACTAGATGAGACCTTCGTGACCCCTTCCAACGCTAGGATTCGTTGCTTCTATAAAAAAATACCCCCTGGTTGAATCACCGTACTCGTGGCATCCCAGGCAAAAAAAATAAAATAAAATAACCAGTGGGCCTAGAAAGAGAGCAATTAAAACAGGCACCTCAAGAAAGTCCTGGCTGTCCACAGAGCTCTGACGAACCAACCTGCGCACCAGTGAGGTCCGAGTGTGGCCCAAAGATGAGAGGGCAGGCAGGGATTTCGCCTCGTTCCACTCCACGTGCAACGTATTGTCCACAGCCACTGCAGGGGAGAGCAGAGAGTGAGGTCAACCTCCGGGGCGCCACAAGAAGGAGACAGAGAGCAATCCCCTAAAGTCGTATTTCTCAACCTTGGCAACTTTAAGAGTTGTGGACTTCAACTCCCAGAATGGCTGTCTGGGGCATTCTGGGAGTTGAGGTCCACCCGTCTTCAACGTCTATGGAGATTCTCAAGTCATCCAGATCACGGTTGTCCCAAAGGTGCTGTTAGGAAATGGTTATTTGTCTAACTAGTTGGTCAGGCAATATATAAACCAACAATGTATGTTTGCAGTCAGAAAGGTAGTATATTGCTTTAAGACTGTATTGCATCATCCTGTATCCTGATTGGCTAAGCTCTGTAGCCAATGTACTTAAGGGAAGTCAGGATCATGGCTTGTGTGGATACTACACCATTTTACCTGCTTATTTGCTGTAACTCTCTACCTGATCTCTCTGCATGATCACTGTTTGAACATAGCTACATGTTGCTTTCTACTATTTATTGAATGTTTTGAAAAGAGCCTTGGTGGCGCAGCAGACTAAAGTGCTGTTAAGTAGCACCCGCTGCCTGCAATTATTGCAAGTTCAAATCTCACCAGGCTCAAGGTTGACTCAGCCTTCCATCCTTCCGAGGTAGGTAAAATGAGGACCCAGATTGTGGGGGCAATAAGCTGACTTTGTATAAAAAAAAAAAGAACACCGCTTGTGGGGGGGGCAAAAGCCCTACTAAGCAGGTATATACAAAAGTATGAAGGCTATTTCTTAATGCATTGTAAGCCACCCTGAGTCTCCGGAGAAGGGCGGCATATAAATCGAACCAATAAATAAATAAATAAATATTGAACTTGTTCCTGTTTTGAAACTCAAGAAGAACTGTTTTATTGTGTATGACTACAACTGGTAAGAAGACTTTGTACTTGAAATATCCCTGGATTGATTTTTTAACTCTCGTCTTATCTGTGTATGACTTGGATTGTTTTTGGACTTTGCTTTACTTTTTCTAAAAGTAAAAGACTACAACAACTCAGTGTGTTTGTATGTTGACTGTGATTGTTCACAACCACTCCCAGTCGCTTTTCATACGTTTACTCAAAGGGTACTCTGCTCAATAACCTACAACATTGGTTATGAGCCAAGAATATCCTTAACAGGTGCTTTTTTTTTTTCAAGGGGCAACTGGACTTTCTGGTTTTTTTCCTTGAAGGCATTTTCCTTCTCATCCAGGAAGCTTCTTCAGCTCTTCTTCCAAGCTCTTCTTTGAAGACGTTTCGCTTCTCATCCAAGAAGCTTCTTTGGCTCTTCTTCTGAGTTGAAGAAGCTTCCTGGATGAGAAGCGAAACATCTTCCAAGAATAACGAGAAAGTCCAGTTGCCTCTTGGGAAAAAAAGCACCTTTGGGACACCCATCATAAAGTTGCCAAGGTTGGAAAAACCCTGTCCTAGGATTAACCCCACCCCACTCCATGCAACTAGCCAAATTAGGCCTCACTTCCTGATTTCCTCAAAGCTTGCAAGTGTCTGAACTGCTTGTAAGTAACTTTCTTCAGTGTTGTTGTAAAATTTGAAGGGCCGCCAAATGAATGGTTGTAAGATAAGTTCCACCTGCAATGTATTTCTTTCTTTACTAGATTCCTATCACAGATAAGCTAACATGTCTACTTTAAAGCAGGGGTCTCCAACCTTGGCAACTTTAAGACTTGTGGACTTCAACTCCCAGAATTCTGGGAGTTGAAGTCCACAAGTCTTAAAGTTGCCAAGGCTGGAGACCCCTGCTCTAAAGCACCTGAAGGCAGGACAAGAAGTAACGGAGGGAAGTTTATCAAAAAGAGAACCAACCTAAAATTAAGGAGAAATTTCCTGACAGTGAGAACAATTAATCAGTGGAACGATTTGCCTTCAGAAGTTGTGAATGCTCCAACACTGGAAGTTTTTAAGAAGAGACTACAGATGGAGACTCTGTTGTAAAGGATAGTCCTCAACGTACGACCACAGTTGAGCCCAACTGTTTATGTTGCCAAGTGAGAAATTTGGTGAAGTGAGTTGACTGCTTTCCTTGCCACATTTGTGAAGTGAATGACCGCAGTTGTTTCAATTAGTGACACGGCTGTTAAGTGAAACTGGTTTCCCCATGGACTTGGCTTGTCAGGGATGGGATTCAGCCGGTTTGGAATGGTTTGAGCAAACCGGTAGTTACGGCCAGTGGCTGGGCCTGCACCCTCGCCACGGCCCTATCCCGTCTTATACAATCGCCGTGTTTTTGACACAGTGCACATGTGTGCAAGGCACGCGCACTGACGTATTCGATTCTGGGTGAACCTGTTGTTAAATTATATGAAGCCCACCTCTGCCCGGGACACTGCAACTGTCATAAATGTGAGTCAGTTGTCAAGCATCCAAATGCAAATAAGGTGGCCATGGGGAAACTTCAGTGGTCATAAGTGTGAAAAATGGTCCTAAGTTGCTTTTTTTCAGTGCCGTTCAATGGCGGGTTTCAAATTTTTTTACTACCGGTTCTGTGGGTGTGACTTGGTGGGCGTGGCTTGGTGGGCGTGGCATGGCTTGGTGGGCATGGCTAAATAGGCGTGGCAGGAGAAGAATACTGTAAAATCTCCATTCCCACCCCACTCCAGGGGAAGGATACTGTAAAATCTCCATTCCCTCCCCAATCCAGGGGAAGGATACTGCAAAATCTCCATTACCTCCCCAATCCAGGGGAAGGATACTGCAAAATCTCCATTACCTCCCCACTCCAGGGGAAGGATACTGTAAAATCTCCATTACCTCCCCAATCCAGGGGAAGGATACTACAAAATCCCCATTTCCTCCCGATCAGCTGGGACTTGGGAGGCAGAGAATAGATGGGGGTGGGGCCAGTCAGAATTTTTACTACCGGTTCTCCGAACTACCTCAAACCTTTCGCTACCGGTTCTCCAGAACTGGTCAGAACCTGCTGAAACCCACCTCTGGTGCCGTTTGAATGATCACTAAGCGACCTGTTGTTCGTTGAAAGCTACCTGTACACTGTTGTATGCTTTGCCTGAGTGTGAAAACCTTCCTTCTGACTATCCCAGATTCAAAGAATTGGATCTGGGCAGGCAACGTTTTCGGGAAGCTTTCTAAAGATAGCTGCCACAAGGTTGCCTCCAGCTGAATTGTGGCTCAGGTGGGTAATTGGCAAAATAGCGGTCAGAGAGTTGTGTTCTGGTTTTTTTATTTGTTTGGTTTTGCCCTGAGCGGTTGACCTCCAGCCTAAGAAATCATTTCAAAAGAGAAGAAGGCTTTTTGCGAAGTGTGCACGGATGGAGAGTGCTGTTCTTGCATTTAATGGAAATGCAATTTAATGGAAATACACTTTAGTCACAAAGTGTAGCACAGGATATCCGAGGATGCTCCGATATCCATCCACAATGGAGCCCTCGACGGTTGCTGAGCGAGACACTTGTGACGTGAGTTTTGCCTCGTTTTACAACCTTTCTCACCATGCAGTAGTGGTCAAAATTGTGGAAATGTTTTGGGAAAAGTTTATTTTTGTGATTTGATGGCTAATAGCACCACTTTTTTTTTTTTTGAGTTTCAAGATAATCTTATTCCACTGCTGGAATGGCCTGGGAATAGCCCGGTCCTTAAGCCAATTGAAAACCCAGTTAATAGAAGCCATCATTCAATCTTGGTTTCACATTAGAACAGCTGCAGAACTAAAAGACTTGGTTCACTCCATGGGAAGACCTTGTAAGGCCGTAATTCATGCTAAAGGTTACCCAACTAAGTATTAACTGACATGGTGATCATTTTTGCATATCTCGTTTTTTTCTACGTGTTTCACTTTTCTTCTTTATACTGTAACTGCTATTCTAATAGCAAATCCTTCATAAAAGTTATTGCATTACATTCTTGATTAACTTATTTTCCATTGATATATAATTTTATGGTACTACTCCAAGAAAAAGTGGGGTTATTAGCTAGTTTTAGAAAATACACTTTTCCCAAAAGGTTTCCACAATTTTGGCCACTATTGTAGTTGCTAAGGGAATTACTGCAGTTGTTAAGTTAGCAATGCAGTTATTAAGCGAATCTGGCTTCCCCGTTGACTTTTGAGTGATGTTAGGATTTTTTTTTTTTTACTTTGATGTTACCAAGGAGCAAACTCCACACTCTCTAGCACTGATGAGGTTACATAGATGGGTAACGAAATGTCTGTAAGCAAAGAACCGAGCTCTGAGGACACTAAGGACTCCACAGATGGAATAAATCCTTGAAGCATTGTTATTATTTTTAATGTCCTACACTGCAACTCCAGAATGGCAAAGAGAGATCTGTAACTTTTGATCTGCACCTGCTAATTTTGAGAACGCAGAGAGCTTTTGCTTTGCAGTTAAACTGCTCTTTCTCTTATGCATTCCTCCCCCCCCACACCTCCAGCTATTAATACGAAATTGTTATGAGCACAGCTGAGCTCACAGACAACCTGAAGGCAGAGGAGAGACCCAGAGCCTCTCCAATCGGATCAAAGTGAGAATTAAGCATGCCCCACAAAGCACAGAACCTAAAGGAAACCAACCTTAACCCAGACTGTCCTTGGGAAGGACAGCGTCTCAACATTCAGCTCGTGAATCCAAATAAAAGCCCAGGAACATTTCGTTTCTGAAAATCTTACCGTTTATTGAGTACGCAGCATGGTAATGTCGAGGCAAAGCTAACTCTGAGGTTCCCAAACCCCAGTCCATAGAACAAAACAATACTTTTCCAAGCCCAAACCCCCAACATCTCACTTATTCTATGTAAACAAGTTCTCTTAGTTATGGGAACCATCCGCTTCAACTCCACACCTGTTATGATGTCCTTGAACAGATTTCAGGCTCCCACGGTCTTCAGCAGAATCCTAGAAGTTTCGTTTCTCCATCTAACCCAGGAGTCACCAACCTGTGGGCTACGGCCCATACCGGGCCATGGCCTGTTGGCTACCGGGCTGCATGAGTGACTGACCAGTGCATGTGTGTGTGTGTGTGTGTGTGTGTGTGTGTGTGCGTATGCGCATACACCACACTTGCGGTAGTGACGCATGCCCGCTTGTGGCCCCATTTGCATTGTGTACCACGCATGGTCCTGTTCACATGCAGGCATGGCCCCATTCACACATGCGCATGCCAGTGGTGGTATTCAGCCGGTTCTATCTGGTTCAGGTGAACTGGTAGCGGCAGCTGCGGGAGGCTCCGCCCACCTGCCCAGATGTCATCATGCCCCATTCAGAAGTTGGTTTCAGCAAGTTCTGACCAGTTCTGGAGAACCGGTAGCAGAAATTTTGAGTAGTTCGGAGAACCGCTCCGAAGGAGCCTGAGTGGCGTAGGAGGCTAATGCCTCCTAAGGCAGCATTTAACATCCAGCTGTCTGCAATTACTGCAAGTTCAATTCTCGCCAGGCTCAAGGTCGACTCAGCCTTCCATCCTTTCTAAGGTAGGTAAATTGAGGGCCCAGTTTGTGGGGGCAATAAGCTGACTTTGTATAAATACACAAAAGTATGAAGGCTATTGCTTAACGCTTTGTAAGCCGCCCTGAGTCTCCAGAGAAGGGCGGCATATAAATCAATTTTTTTAAAAAAAACCGCTAGTAAAGATGCTGACTGGCCCCGCCCCCATCTATTCTCTGCCTCCTAAGTCCCAGCTGATCAGGAGGGAATGGAGATTTTGCAGTATCCTTCCCCTGCCACGCCCACCAAGCCATGCCCATGAAGCAATGCCATGCCCACTAAGCCACGTTCACAGAACCAGTAGTAAAAAATTTTGAAACCCACCACTGATCCCATTAATGCAAGTTTTTGACGCTCTGTGCATGCATGGAAGGTACTCTGCGCACGCACACATACTCACGTTTGAGAGCTGGTAACAAAGGTAAGTGCATACCAGCCCTGGTGCATGTATGCATAAAGGCATCTGCCCCTCTCCCCCCACCCCAGGCCACCAACCCAAAAAGGTTGGCAAACTCTGATCTAATCCATTTGTGAAGCAACACCTCCCCCCCCTCTTACTCTAATAGCAAGTTGAAACAAAGAGGCACATAGCTGCCAAAGTTTCATCCTTGACTGGCTAATATTAACCAATTTATCACCCCAATGTTGGGGATGTGGTCACAAACTAGGGACATACTACCACATGTGGTGGATGTGCCCTAAGGTGAGGAAATTTTGGTATAAAATTAAAGGGTGGTTGGAAGAGATTACACTCCAAAAGATAGATTTTAAACCAGAGATGTTCCCCCTAGGAATGATTGATAGAAAAATGAAAAAAAGTCTCTATTATATTATATTGCATATTCTAACGGCAGCCAGAATTACTCTAGCACAAATGTGGAAGTTGACCAATACACCATCGGAAGAAACAATAATAAAGAAAATCCTCGAATGCGCCGAAATGGATAAATTAACGATGGAGATCAAAGAAAGAGAAGACTCGGATTATTATAAAGTGTGGAATAGGTTTTATACATGGTTGGAAAAGAGAATTCAAATTAAGAAATAAGAATATAAAGTGAAATTAGATATTAACATACTGGATATAAATGTAAATAATGATCCTGCTAACAAAACAGTTAATTATGAATATTTAAAAATAAAGAGAAGGAGCGGGAGGATAAAAGCTAAGAGTAAAGACAAAAGTCGATGCAAAAAGTTGTAAAATTGTATATATCTGTTGTTAGTATTGTATTTTAACGTCTGGTGTACGTGTGTTTTTGTTTTTTGTTTTTGTCTCTTGATTTCGTTTGCTATCGTGTGTTCGGTTTTAAAATGTAAAATACTCAATAAAAATTATTTTATAAAAAAAAATAAAAAAGCTGAAGATCAAACCCTTTGGCCACCCAATGAGAAGAGAGGACTGACTGGGAAAGATCCTGATGTTGGGAAGGATCGAAAGCAAAAGGAGAAAGGGACGGCAGAGGATGAGATGGTTAGATAGTGTCATCGATGCAACGAACATGAATTTTGGCAAATTCCGGGATACAATGGAGGACAGAGGGGGCCTGCCATGGGGTCGGAAAGAGTCGGACATGACTTAGCGCCAGGGGTGGACTGCTGGGGGTTCGCAAGGGTTCGGGAGAACCTCTAGCTAAGATTCTGTGCAGTTCGGAGAACTCCCAAATCCCACTCCTGGCTGGCCATGCCCACCCCATCCCTCCCCTCCCAGGAGTCTCCATTGCCAGTGGTGAAATCCAAATTATTTTACTACTGGTTCTGTGGGCGTGCCATGGTGGGCATGGTGTGGCTTGGTGGGCATGGCAGGGGAAGGATACTGCAAAATCTCCATTCCCACCCCACTCTGGGGCCAGTCAGAGGTGGTATTTGCCGATTCTCCAAACTACTCAAAATTTCCACTACCGGTTCTCCAAACTGCTCAAAATTTCTGCTACCGGTTCTCCAGAACCTGTCAGAACCTGTTGGATTTCACCCCTGCCCCATGAGGCCCGTTTTGGATGCAGGTAAGTGCGGGGCGCGCACGGAGGCTCAGGGAGGGTGAAAAATGGGCCTACCGGAAGTTCGGGAAGGCCGGAAACGGGCCATTTCCGGCCTCCAGAGGGCCTCCGGAGCCTGAGGTGGCTCGTTTTCCGCCCTCCCAGAGGCTCTAGGAAAGTTTCTGGAGCCCGGGGAGGGCAAATCTCCCCCACACCGTGGTGCAGGAGGCTGACTAGACCACACCCACCATGGCCACGCCCACCCAGCATCTGGACAGAGAACCCCTTGCTAAAAATTTTGAAGCCCACCCCTGCTTAGCGCCTGAACCACAACAAAAAAACAAGCACAGAATAGCTATTTCACATAAACTGCTAACTCAGCAGAGAGTTTTCCGCCAGACTGAATTCCTGAAAACAGCCCAACAGCTCAAACAGTGTATGAATTAATAAAAGCCAAGGAAGCTACATAGTAATATGCCAAAAACATAATCCATAGAGGAGACCTTGCAACAAGCAAAATCCTGCGGTGAAGTGGAAGACATGCATTCAAGAATATCCTCTCAGTACCAATAGAGGGAAATATTTGTAGCTACCAGACCCAGCCCTGGGATGTTACCTAGTCAGGTAATAAAACGTCTACGAGAAAACAACTGAGCCCAGAGAACACCAAAGGAACCCCACAATATTCATTTGTTCTGGATGCATATGATAAAGGGGAGTGAATCTCTTGGCAACCTAAGACAGGGATCTCCAAACTTGGCAACTTAAAAGACGTGTGGACTTCAACTCCCAGAATTCCCCAGCCAGCCATGTTGGGACGAGAATTCTGGGGATTGAAGTCCACAAGTCCTAAAGTGGCTATTTTAACCCTGCAAATTAGCAACTTTAAGACATGTGGACTTCAACTCCCAGAATTCCCCAGCCAGCCATGTTTGCTGGGGAATTCTGGGGATTGAAGTCCACACGTCTTAAAGTGGCCATTTTAATCTGGCAACTTGGCAACTTTAAGTCTTGTGGGCTTCAATTCCCAGAATTCCCCACCAAGCATGGCCAGTCGGGAAATTCTAGGGATCAAAGTCCCCAAGTCTTAAAGTTGCCAAGTTTGAAGAAGACCCCTGCCCTAAGCCTCAACCTGGGAGTTGAAGTCCACAAGTCTTAATGTTGGTGCCTTTGGAGATTCCCTGCCCTAAGTCTCAACCTCAAGAAAGAGTGCAGAGAAGAGCAACAACGGTGATTAGGGGACTGGAGGCTGAAACATATGAAGAACGGTTGCTGGAACTGGGTATGTCTAGTTTAATGAAAAGAAGGACTAGGGGAGACTTGATAGCAGTGTTCCAATATCTCAGGGGCTGCCACAAAGAAGAGGGGGTCAAGCTATTCTTCTGAGGGTAGAACAAGAAGCAATAGGTGGAAACTAATCAAGGAGAGAAGCAACTTAGAACTAAGGAGAAATTTCCTGACAGTGCGAACAATTAACCAGTGGAACAACTTGCCTCCAGAAGTTGTGAATGCTCCAACACTGGAAGCTTTTAAGAAGAGGTTGGATAACCATTTGTCTGAAGTGGTGTAGGGTTTCCTGCCTGGGCAGGGGGTTGGACTAGAAGACCTCCAAGGTCCCTTCCAACTCTGTTATTCTA